>NW_028136376.1:600000-1062736 GCF_964662115.1 Mustela nivalis
GAGGCCTGGTTTCCAATATCAGAATATGGGGGCTTCCTAAGGAAACAATCAGAACAGATCTCATCTCCACATGGGAAACTTGCTCTTTGGAGCTGTGTCAATACCTCAGGTTAGGAGGATCCTTCAGGGCGCTGGCACCATGGCCCAATCCCAAGGTCTCCAAGGACACAAACTTACATTATAAACCATTCTCAGGAGAGTCCATTTCAAATCAGCCCACTCGGCTGCTCACCCAGAGCCAGCAGATCAAACCTTCCTTGTCACTAGGAGACAGTTAGAATGGGAGGCGGGGCGCCCAGGCATCCATCCTTAGAACCCTGCTCTGGAGAACTTCTTTATGGGATGTCTTGAATCCAACCAACCTGTCTTGACTGTCTCGCAGAATGAATCCTTGTGGTTTGAAGCATCACACAATAACACTGTGAGAAAACCTCCATTTCCTCATGATGACCCACACCTTCATAAATGGGCCATCATGGACAGAAACTCCATCCTAAGCCAAAGTCTAATCCTCGCCCTGAATTCAGAAGCATGAGATCTCGATTCAGCACTTGAGAGTGTGCCTGCTGGGCCCTCGCCTTGAAACCTAAGCCTATCTTGTGTTCTCAGACTTCCGTCCTCAGAATCCTGGCCACACCCCTCCAGTTTGGAAATTCTGGAGACACAATGCAGCACTCTGCCTGGCCTCCAGAAGAAAAATGTTGCCCTATAGGGCTAACCAGAAACGCCAAATGTGTAACAACCTGCATGCCACTCGACCATACCCCAATTATACAGTCTAGCCTGTGCACTAAAGCCCTGTCTGACACAGCCTGAGGGCAGACCTCCAGTCCAACACCAGGACAGCTGGCCGTACACTGAGCATATCATACCCACAATGGCTTTAGGCCATCATCTCTACCCAACCTCAATTTTCACCTTCAGAACCTAGACCTTATCTACACTCACTGCTCAGGAGTGAACGTGATGCAAGAATCAGAACTTCTCATTCGCCATGGCAAGAAACCTTGTGGTTGGCATGTTGTCCAACGTTCATTGTAGGAGAAAGCAGCATGGACTATGAGGTCCCACCTAACCCTGAGGGCCACAATTTGCACAAACACATATTGTGACCCTCAGCGTGAGCCCTATCCTCATGTAAAGCCTCTTAGTGACTGGAACAACAGCCCACATATGGGGCTTGCCAAGCCCCTAGTCCCCCAATCTCAACCAGAGTTCGAGATGACTAGTCACCCCTACTCAGGGCTCTACTCTGGAATCCCTCTTTGGTGGGACACCTGAGGTAAAAAAAAAAAACCACATATATATATATATATATATATATATATATATATATATATATACAGAAAGGACTCTTCCAATCCACAGAATGATCCCAACCACTTGGGATCAGGCCATATCACCAGAGAAAGAATTGTCCATGGCCCTTGAGGACATCCCGACATTCCACGGCTACCGTTGACACAAAATCCAGAGACAAAAGCCTGAGCAATCGCCACATACTCGCCCTTTGTTCATAGCCCGGAAAATTCTCACGTTCTGTAGATCGAGCCTTCATACATACATCCCCAAACCTAAGCTGAGTTTGTGTTTTCAGACTTCTGTCCCCATAGGCCTGGCCCACACACCATCCAAGCTGGGGCCCCTGGAGCCACACCTCAGGACTGTGGCTTCCCTCTCCAGGGGAATTCTGCCATTTCCATTGTCCACAACCCAATAGATTAGGAGAATCCTCCGAACTCCCCGAGGCCATCCGAATAGTGTTGGCTGCCCAGGACACACTGGGATGATCTTTCACAAGTTAGGAAACTACCTCCACTCAGACCCAGAGACAGATATCCCCATAGAATAAGATTGAACTGGACAGGCACTTAGGCCCTAATCAGATCCATTGCTTTTGATTCCAGTCATCTCTCCTCAGAGGCCTGGTTTCCAATACCAGCATATGGGAGATTCCTTAGGCACTCATCAAAACAATTCTCCTCTCTACATAGGAAACATACTCTTTAGAGCTCCATCAAAACCTCCTGTTATGAACATCCCTCAAGGCCCCGGTTCAAGCACCCCATTCCAAGGTCTACATGGACACAAATGCACATTATGACCCATCCTCAACTCACCCATTTCAACACACCCGCCTCGGATGCTCCCGTAGATCCAGCAGATCGAATTTGCCTTGGCTCTATGATACACCCGGAATGGGAGGCAGGCTGCCCAGGCATCCATCCTTAGTACCCTGCTCTGGATAACTTCCTTATGGGATGTCCTGGAGCCATCCAACAGGTCTCGACTGTCCCACAGAAGGAATCATTGCGGTTTGGAGCATCTCACAATTCCCATCGTGGGAAAACCTCCATGTCCTCGTGACACCCTCCCCTTCATGAAGGGGCCGTCATGGACAGAAACTTCGACCTAAGCCAACGTCTGATCCTAGCTCTGTCTTCAGGTATACAGGAGCTCGAATCATCTCTGCAGAGGGTGCCTGCCGTCCCCTCACCCCGAAATCTAAGTCTGGCTTGTGTTCTCAGAATTTTTTCCTCACACTCCTGGCCCACAAGCCTTCCAGTTTGGGAATTCTGGAGCCACTATGTGGCACTGTGTCTTCCCTCCAGAAAAAAAACTTTGCCCTCTGGGGCTACCCAGTAACCACAAATGAGTACCATCCTGTACGAAACTCGACTGCACCCCAATGATACAGTCTAGCCTGGGCACTAATTCCCTGTCTGCCACAGCCTGAGCCTGCATCTCCCAACCCACACTCAACAGCTGGCCGAAAACTGAGCACATCAGACACACCATGGCCTTAGGTCTTCATCTCTTCCCAACCTCAGTTTTCAGGCTTCAGAACCTAGACCTTAAATGCAATCACAGTCCAGGAGTGAAAGTGTTGCAGAAATTAGAACTCCATCTTCCCCATGGCCAGAAAACTTGTGGTTGCCATATTGTGCAATGTTCAGTGTAGGAGAAACCAGCATGGTACATTAGGCCACGCCCTGACTTGAGGGGCTCCTTGGGCACAAAAACACATTGTGAAACTCAGTGTGAGACCTATCCTCAAGGAAAGCCTCTCAGTGTCTGGACCAAGAGCCCACATATGGGGCTTGCCATGTTCTTAGGTCCCAATGTTAACCAGAGTTCTGGTTTTCCAGTTGCCCCAACCCACGACTCTGCTCTGGAATCCCTCATTTGGTGGTCCACCTGAGGTAAAAAAAACAAAACAAAACAAAAACAAAAACAAAAAAAAATTAAACAAAAAAAAACAGAAAGGCCTCTTCCCTTCCCACAGAATGACCCCAAACTCTTGGGATCAGGTCAAATCCCCAGAAAGGGAGCCTCATCGATGGCCCATGAGGACACCCCGACATTCCATGGCAATCGGTGACACATTTCCAGAAAAAAAAAAAAAAAAGCATGAGCAAACACCTCACATACGCCCTTTGTTCATATCCCGAAGAGTTCTCCTCACGGTCTATAGATCGGGCCGGCCATACCTACATCCCCCAACCTAAGTGGTGTTTGTGTTTTCAGACTTTTGTCCAAATAGCCCTGGACCACACACGCTCCACACTTGGGTCCCTGGAGCCACACCTCAGGACTGTGCTTCCCTTTCAAGGGAATTCTTCCCATTCCATTGGCCACAACCTTGCAAATGTGGAAAAAACCTCCAAAGTCACCGAGGCCATCCCAATAGTGTAGGCCGCCCAGGACAAACAGGGGTGATCTCAAACCAGCTGAGCAACTACCTCCACTCAGACAACAGATGTCCCCAGAGAAGAATATTGAACCGGACAGGCCCCTAGGCCCTAATCAGATCCATTGCTTTGGTTTCCAGGCATCTCTCCTCAGAGGCCTCGTTTCCAATACCAGCATATGGTGGTTTCCTGAGGCACCAAAAAGAACAAATCTCGTCTCCCCATGGAAAACTTGCTCATTGGAGCTTTGTCATAACCTCTGGTTAGGAGAATCCTTCAGGGCCCTGGTGCCACTGCCCCATACCAAGTTCTCCATGGACTCAAACCAACATTAAGACCATCCTCAGGAAAGTCCATTTCAACTCAGCCCCCTCTGTTGCTACCCCAAGCCAGCAGATCAAACGTTTCTTGTTGCTAGGAGACAATTGGAATGTGAGGCTGGCTGCCCAGGCATCCATACTTAGAACCCTGTTCTGGAAAAATACCTTATAAGACGTCCTGGAGCCATCCAACAAATCTTAATTGTCCCACAGAAGGAATCCTTGCGGTTTGGAGCATCTCACAACTCCAATAGTGGGAAAACCCCCAAGGGCTCATAATGTCCCCCCTTCATGAAGGGGCCAACATGGACAGAAACTCAAACCTGAGCCAAAGTCTGATCCTCGACCTGACTTCAGACGCATGAGATCTCAATTCAGCTCTGCAGAGTGTGCCTGCCATGTCCTTGCCCCGAAACCTAAGCCTAGCTTGTGTTCTCAGACTTCCGTCCTCACTCTCCTGGCCCACAAGCCCTCCAGTTTGGGAATTCCGATGCTACAATGCAGCTTTCTGCCTGCCCTCCAGAAGAAAAACTTTGCCCTATGCTGCTAATAAGAAACACCAAATGATTTTCTAATGCATGCCACTCGATTGTAAAGCAATTATACAGCCTACCCTGTATTCTATTGCCCTGTCTGGCACAGCCTGAGACAAGACATCCCAAACGACACCCAGACAGCTGGCCCCCACCTGGACACATAGGACCCGCTATTGCTGTAGGTCGTCATCTCTTCCCAACCTCGGTTTTCAGGCTTCAGAACCTAGACCTTATCTCCAATCACTACCCAGGGGTGAACTTGATGCAGAAATTAGAATTCCTCCTTCCCCATGGCCAGAAACCTTGTGGTTGGCATGTTGTCCAACGTTCAATGTGGGAAAACCTGCATTGTCCGAAAGGCCACGCCAGTGCTTGAGGGCCGCCTAGGGCACAGACATGCATTGTGACCTGCAGCGTGAGTCCCGTATTAAAGTAACGCCTCTCACTGGCTGGACCAAGATCTTGCATATGGGGCTTGTCATATCCATAGGCCCCCAGGCTTAACCAGAGGGCGAGTATTCCTGTTGTCAGTACCCACTGCTATGCACTAGAATCCCTCTACTGGGGGGACACATGAAGCAGAAAACAGGACACTTCCCTTCCCACAGAATGACCCCAAACTCTTGGGGGCTGAACAAACTACCAGAGAGGGAGACTTCTACGACCCATGAGGCAACTCCTACATTAAACGGCCATTGTGGACAAAACATCCAGAGACAAAAGCCTGAGCGACTGCCTAACTCTCACCCTTCTTTCATATCCAGAGGAGCTCCCCTCATGGACTGTAGATCAGGCCTGCCGTAACCTCAGCCCCAAACCTGAGCTGTGTTAGGTTTTTAGATGTCTGTCTGCACAGCCATGGCCCACACGGCTTCCAGGATGGGGTCTCTGGAGCCACACCACAGAACTGTGCCTGCTCTCTCCTCAGAAACTGTCCATTCCATTGGCCACAACTCTACAAAATAGTAGAATCCTCAAGGTCCCCAAGGACATCCCACTACCGCAAGCCGTACTGGACAAATAGGGGCATTATGACACAAGCTGAGCAACTACTACCTCCATGCAGACACACAGACAGATATCCGCAGAGACAGAAGATTGAACCAGACAGGCCCCTAGGCCCTATTATGAACTCTTGCTTTGGTGTCCAGGAATCACTCCTCAGAGGCCTGGGTTCGAAGACCAGCATACGGGGCTTTCCTGAGGCTCCAGACAGAAGACCTCTCATCTCCACATGGGAAGATTCCTTGTTGGAGTTGTGTCAAGCCCTTCGGGTTGGAGAATCCTGCAGTGTCCCTTAGCTACTGCCACATTCCAAGGTCTCCATGGCCACTAAACCACATTATGACTCATCCTCATAAGAGTCCATTTAAACTCAGCCTTCTGGGTATCTCACCCAGGAGCCCGCAGATTGAGCGTGCCTTGTCTCGACCAGGCAATGTGAAGGTGAGTTGGCGTTTCACGGCATCCATGCTTAGGCCCCTGCTCTCGAGTCTTTCTGTATGGGGCATCAAGGGACCATCCAATAGTACTCGACTGTCCTGAAGAAGGAAACTTTGAAGTTTGGAGCAGCTCACAACTCCCAGTGTAGGGAAACCTCCCTGGCCTCATGACGCCCCCACCCCCTTCATGTAAGGGCCGTCATAGACACAAACTCCTGCTTGAGGCAACATCTGATAGTCGCCCTGACCTCACTGCAGGATATCTCGATTCAGCCTCTGCAGAGTGGACCTGCCATGCTCTTGGTCCCAAAACTCGTGCTAGCTTGTGTTTTCAGACTTCCTTCCTCACAATCCTGGCCACAACCATCCAGTTTGGCAATTCTGGAGACACAATGCAGCACTCTGCCTGCTCTCCAGAAGAAAAATTTTGCCCTATAGGGCTAACCAGAAACGCCAAATGAGTAACAACCTGCATGCCACTCGACCATACCCCAATTGTACAGTCTAGCCTGTGCACTAAAGCCCTGTCTGACACAGCCTGAGGGCAGACCTCCAGTCCAACACCCAGACAGCTGGCCGTACACAGAGCATATCACACCCACAATGGCTTTAGGCCATCATCTCTACCCAACCTCAGTTTTCACCTTCAGAACCTAGACCTTATCTCCACTCACTGCTCAGGAATGAATGTGATGCAAGAATCAGAACTTCTCCTTCGCCTTGGCAAGAAACCTAGTGGTTGGCATGTTGTCCAATGTTCATTGTAGGAGAAAGCAGCATGGACTATGAGGCCCCACCTATCCCTGAGGGCCACAATGTGCACAAACACACATTGTGACCCTCAGCGTGAGCCCTATCCTCATGTAAAGCCTCTTAGTGACTGGAACAACAGCCCCCATATGGGGCTTGCCAAGCCCCTAGTCCCCAATCTCAACCAGAGTTCGAGATGTCTAGTCACCCCTACTCAGGGCTCTACTCTGGAATCCCTATTTGGTGGGACACCTGAGGTAAAAAAAAAAAAAAATACAGAAAGGACTCATCCCATCCACAGAATGATCCCAACCCCTTGGGATCAGGCCAAATCAACAGAGAAAGAATTGTCCATGGCCCTTGAGGGCACCCCGACATTCCACGGCCACCGTTGACACAAAATCCAGAGACAAAAGCTTGAGCAAGCGCCACATACTCGCCCTTTGTTCATAGCCCGGAAAATTTTCACGGTCTGTAGATCGGGCCTTCATACATACATCCCCAAACCTAAGCTGAGTTTGTGTTTTCAGACTTCTGTCCCCACAGTCCTGGCCCACACACCATCCAAGCTGGGGCCCCTGGAGACACACCTCAGGACTGTGGCGTCCCTCTCCAGGGGAATTCTGCCATTTCCATTGGCCACAACCCTATAGATTAGGAGAATCCTAATCTACCTCCACTCAGACCCAGAGACAGATATCCCCATAGAATAAGATTGAACTGGACAGGCACTTAGGCTCTAATCAGATCCATTGCTTTTGTTTCCAGGCATCTCTCCTCAGAGGCCTGGTTTCCAATAGCAGAATACGGGGGATTACTGAGGCACTCATCAGAAAAATCTCATCTCCACATAGGAAATGTACTCTTTGGAGCTCTATAAAAACCTCTGTTTAGGAGAATCTTTCAGGGCCCCGGATCAAGCGCCCCATTCCAAGGTCTCCATGGACTTAAACCCACATTATGATCTATTGTCGGGAGAGTCCATGTCAACTCAACCCCCTTGGTTTCTCCCCCAGGGCCTGCAGATCAAACCTGCCTTGTTGCTAGGAGACAACTAGAATGGGAGGCGGGCTGCCCAGGCATCCATCCTTAGAATCCTACTCTGGAGTCGTTCCACATGGGACATCCTAGAGCCATCCAACAGGTCTCAAGTGTCCCACAAAAGGAATCTTTGCAGTCTGGAGCATCTCACAACTCCCATTGTGGGAAAATCTACATGGCCTCTTGAGACGCTCCACTTTATAAAGGGGCCATCATGGACAGAATCTCCAACCTGAGCAAACATCTGATATTCGCCCTGACTTCAGGTGCATGAGATCTTGATTCAGCTCTGCAGAGTGTGCCTTCTGTGCACTCACCCCCAAAACTAAGCCTAGCTTGTGTTCTCAGACTACCGTCCTCACACCCCTGCCCCAAAAGCCCTACAGATTGGCAATACTGGGGCCATAATGCAGCACACTGCCTGCCCTCCAGAAGAAAAACGTTGCCTTATGGAGCTACCTAGAAACCCGAATAAGGATCAACTGAACGCCACTCGACTGCACCCCAAATATGCAGTCTACCCTGTCTAATGCCTTGTCTGACACCGCATGAGCCCACACCTCCAGACCTACGCTCAACAGCTGGCCACACACTGAGCTCATTGGACCCATCAGGTCCTTAGGTCTTCATCCCTTCCCAACCTCAGTTTTCGGGTTTCAGAACCTAGACCTAAACTCCAAACACTGTCCAGGGGTGAACGTGATGCAGAAATCAAAACTCTTCCTTCGCCATGGCTGGAAACCTTGTGGTTGGCATATTCTCCAACGTTCAGTGTAGAAGAATCTAGCGTGGCCCATGAGGCACTTCCCATGCTTGAGGGCCTTGTTGGGCACAAATAGGCATTGTGAACCTCAGCATGAGCCCTGTCCTCAAGGAAGGCCTCTCAGTGTCTGAGTCAAGAGCCCGCCTATTGGACTTGCCATGCCCCTAGGCCCCCAAACTTAAACAGAGGTGGGGATATCCAGTTGTCCCTCCCAAGGACTCTGCTCTGGAATCCCTCTTTTATTGGGACACTTGAGGTACATAAAATAAAATATAAAATAAAATAAAATAAAAAACAGAAAAGACTCCCGCCATCCCACAGAAAGTACCCAAACTCTTGGGATCGGGTCAAATCCTCAGAGAAGGAAAGCCATCCACAACACATGAGGCCACGCCAGCATTCCACCCACATTGTTGACACAAATCCAGAGACAAAACCTGAGCAAGCACCTCAAACTCACCCTTTTTCATATCCCTAAGTGTTATCACAGTCTGTAGATTGGGCGTGCCATACCTATGTCCCCAATCCTAAGCAGAGTTTGTGTTTTCAGACTTTTGTCCCCACAGGCCTGGCCCACACAGCCTCAAGGCTGGGCCCCTAGAGCCAAACTCAGAACTGTGCCTGCCCTCTCCAGGGGATTTCTGCCCATTCCATTGGCCACAACCCTATAGATTAGGAGAAACTCCAAAGTCCCGAAGCCATCCCAATATTATAGGCTGCCCAGGACAAACAGGGGCGATCTGACTCAAGCTGAGCAACTACATCCCCTCAGATCCTTAGACACGTATCCTCAGGAAAGAGATTGAACCGGACAGGCACCTATGCCCTAATCATCTCGATTGCTTTTGTTTCCAGTCATCCCTCCTCAGAGGCCTGGTTTCCAATACCAGCATATGGGAGATTCCTTAGGCACTCATCAAAACAATTCTCTTCTATACATAGGAAACGTACTCTTTAGAGCCCATCAAAACCTCCGGTTATGAACATCCCTCAAGGCCCCGGATCAAGCACCCCATTCCAAGGTCTACATGGACACAAATGCACATTATGACCCATCCTCAAATCACCCATTTCAACACACCCGCCTCGGTTGCTCCCCTAGATCCAGCAGATCGAACTTGCCTTGGCGCTATGAGACACCTGGAATGGGAGGCAGGCTGCCCAGGCATCCATCCTTAGAACCCTGCTCTGAATAACTTCCTTATGGGATGTCCTGGAGCCATCCAACAGGTCTCGACTGTCCCACAGAAGGAATCATTGCGGTTTGGAGCATCTCACAATTCCCATCGTGGGAAAACCTCCATGTCCTCGTGACACCGTCCCCTTCATGAAGGGGCCGTCATGGACAGAAACTCCGACGTAAGCCAACGTCTGATCCTAGCTCTGTCTTCAGGCATACGGAATCTCGAATCATCTCTGCAGAGGGTGCCTGCCGTCCCCTCACCCCGAAATCTAAGTCTGGCTTGTGTTCTCAGAATTTTTTCCTCACACTCCTGGCCCACAAGCCTTCCAGTTTGGGAATTCTGGAGCCACTATGTGGCACTGTGTCTTCCCTCCAGAAGAAAAACGTTGCCCTCTGGGGCTACCCAGTAACCACAAATGAGTACCATCCTGCACGAACCTCGACTGCACCCCAATGATACAGTCTAGCCAGGGCACTAATTCCCTGTCTGCCACAGCCTGAGCCTCCACCTCCCAACCCACACTCAACAGCTGGCCGAACACTGAGCACATCATACACACCATGGCCTTAGGTCTTCATCTCTTCCCAACCTCAGTTTTCAGGCTTCAGAACCTAGACCATAAATCCAATCACAGTCCACGAGTGAAAGTTTTGCAGAAATTAGAACTCCATCTTCCCCATGGCCAGAAAACTTGTGGTTGCCATATTCTGCAACGTTCAGTGTAGGAGAAACCAGCATGGTACATTAGGCCACGTCCTGACATGAGGGGCTCCTTGGGCACAAAAACACATTGTGAAACTCAGTGTGAGACCTATCCTCAAGGAAGGCCTCTCAGTGTCTGGACCAAGAGCCCACATATGGGGATTGCCATGTTCTTAAGTCCCAATGTTAACCAGGGTCTGGTTGTCCAGTTGCCCCAACCCACGACTCTGCTCTGGAATCCCTATTTTGGTGGGCCACCTGAGGTAAAAAATAAATAAATAAATAAATAAACAAAAAAACCAGAAAGGCCTCCTCCCTTACCACAGAATGACCCCAAAATCTTGGGATCAGGTCAAATCCTCAGAAAAGGAGCCTCATCGATGGCCCATGAGGACACCCCGACATTCCATGGCAATCAGTGACACATTTCCAGAAAAAAAAAAAAAAAAAAAAAAAAGCATGAGCAAGCACCTCACATTCGCCCTTTGTTCATATCCCGAAGAGTTCTCCTCACGGACTATAGATCGGGCCGGCCATACCTACATCCCACAACCTAAGTGGAATTTGTGTTTTCAGACTTTTGTCCAAATAGCCCTGGACCACACACGCTCCACACTTGGGTCCCTGGAGCCACACCTCAGGACTGTGCTTCCCTTTCAAAGGAATTCTTCCCATTCCATTGGCCACAACCTTGCAAATGAGGAATAACCTCCAAAGTCACTGAGGCCATCCCAATAGTGTAGGCCGCCCAGGACAAACAGTGGTGATCTCAAACCAGCTGAGCAACTACCTCCACTCAGACAACAGATGTCCCCAGAAAAGAATATTGAATCGGACAGGCCCCTAGGCCCTAATCAGATCCATTGCTTTGGTTTCCTGGCATCTCTCCTCAGAGGCCTCGTTTCCAATACCAGCATATGGTGGTTTCCTGAGGCACCATTAAGAACAAATCTCGTCTCCCCATGGAAAACTTGCTCATTGGAGCTTTGTCATAACCTCTGGTTAGGAGAATCCTTCAGGGCCCTGGTGCCACTGCCCCATACCAAGGTCTCCATGGACTCAAACCAACATTAAGACCATCCTCAGGAAAGTCCATTTCAACTCAGCCCCCTCTGTTGCTACCCCAAGCCAGCAGATCAAACGTTTCTTGTTGCTAGGAGACAATTGGAATGTGAGGCTGGCTGCCCAGGCATCCATACTTAGAACCCTGTTCTGGAAAAATACCTTATAAGACGTCCTGGAGCCATCCAACAAATCTTAATTGTCCCACAGAAGGAATCCTTGCGGTTTGGAGCATCTCACAACTCCAATAGTGGGAAAACCCCCATGGCCTCATAATGCCCCCCCTTCCTGAAGGGGCCCTCATGGACAGAAACTCAAACCTGAGCCAAAGTCTGAACCTCGACCTGACTTCAGACGCATGAGATCTCAATTCAGCTCTGCAGAGTGTGCCTGCCATGTCCTTGCCCCGAAACCTAAGCCTAGCTTGTGTTCTCAGACCTCCGTCCTCACTCTCTTGGCCCACAAGCCCTCCAGTTTGGGAATTCCGATGCCACAATGCAGCACTCTGCCTGCCCTCCAGAAGAAAAACTTTGCCCTATGCTGCTAATAAGAAACCCCAAATGATTTTCTAATGCATGCCACTCGATTGTAAAGCAATTATACAGCCCACCCTGTATTCTATTGCCCTGTCTGGCACAGCCTGAGACAAGACTTCCCAAACGACACCCAGACAGCTGGCCCCAACCTGGGCACATAGGACCCGCTATGGCTGTAGGTCGTCATCTCTTCCCAACCTCGGTTTTCAGGCTTCAGAACCTAGACCTTTTCTCCAATCACTGCCAGGGGTGAACGTGATGCAGAAATTAGAATTCCTCCTTCCCCATGGCCAGAAACCTTGTGGTTGGCATGTTGTCCAACGTTCAATGTGGGAAAACCTGCATTGTCCGAAAGGCCACGCCAGTGCTTGAGGGCCGCCTAGGGCACCGACATGCATTGTGACCTGCAGCGTGAGTCCCGTATTAAAGTAACGCCTCTCAGTGGCTGGACCAACATCCTGCATATGGGGCTTGTCATATCCATTTGCCCCCAGGCTTAACCAGAGGGCAAGTATTCCAGTTGTCAGTACCCACTGCTATGCACTAGAATCCCTCTACTGGGGGGACACATGAAGCAGAAAACAGGACACTTCCCTTCCCACAGAATGACCCCAAACTCTTGGGGGCTGGACAAACTACCAGAGAGGGAGACTTCTACGACCCATGATGCAACTCCTACATTAAACGGCCATTGTGGACAAAACATCCAGAGACAAAAGCCTGAGCGACTGCCTCCCTCTCACCCTTCTTTCATATCCAGAGGAGCTCCCCTCATGGACTGTAGATCAGGCCTGCCGTAACCTCGGCCCCAAACCTGAGCTGAGTTAGGGTTTTTGGATGTCTGTCTGCACAGCCATGGCCCACACAGCCTCCAGGCTGAGGTCTCTGGAGCCACACCACAGAACTGTGCCTGCTCTCTCCTAAGAAACTGCCCATTCCATTGGCCACAACTCTACAAAATAGTAGAAACCTCAAGGTCCCCAAGGACATCCCACTACCGCAAGCCGCACTGGACAAATAGGGGCATTATGACACAAGCTGAGCAACTACTACCTCCATGCAGACACACAGACAGATATCCGCAGAGACAGAAGATTGAACCAGACAGGCCCCTAGGCCCTATTATGAACTCTTGCTTTGGTGTCCAGGTATCACTCCTCAGAGGCCTGGGTTCGAAGACCAGCATACGGGGCTTTCCTGAGGCACCAGACAGAAGACCTCTCATCTCCACATGGGAAGCTTCCTTGTTGGAGTTGTGTCAAGCCCTTCGGGTTGGAGAATCCTGCCGAGTCCTTACCTACTGCCACATTCCAAGGTCTCCATGGCCACCAACCCACATTATGACTCATCTTCAGGAGAGTCCATTTAAACTCAGCCTTCTGGGTAGCTCACCCAAGAGCCCGCAGATTGAGCGTGCCTTGTCTCAACCAGGCAATGGGAAGGTGAGTTCGCGTGTCTCGGCATCCATGCTTAGGCCCCTGCTCTCGAGTCTTTCTGTATGGGGCATCCTGGAACCATCCAATAGTACTCGACTGTCCTGAAGAAGGAAACTTTGAAGTTTGGAGCAGCTCACAACTCCCAGCGTAGGGAAACCTCCCTGGCCTCATGACGCCCCCACCCCCTTCAGGAAGGGGCCGTCATGGACACAAACTCCAGCTTGAGGCAACATCTGATAATCGCCCTGACCTCACCTGCAGGAGATCTCGATTCAGCCTCTGCAGAGTGGGCCTGCCATGCTCTTGGCCCCAAAACTCGTGCTAGCTTGTGTTTTCAGACTTCCTTCCTCACAATCCTGGCCACACCCCTCCAGTTTGGCAATTCTGGAGACACAATGCAGCACTCTGCCTGCCCTCCAGAAGAAAAATGTTGCCCTATAGGGCTAACCGGAAACGCCAAATGAGTAACAACCTGCATGCCACGCGACCATACCCCAATTATACAGTCTAGCCTATGCACTAAAGCCCTGTCTGACACAGCCTGAGGGCAGACCTCCAGTCCAACACCCAGAAAGCTGGCCGTACACAGAGCATATCACACCCACAATGGCTTTAGGCCATCATCTCTACCCAACCTCAGTTTTCACCTTCAGAACCTAGGCCTTATCTCCACTCACTGCTCAGGAGTGAACGTGATGCAAGAATCAGAACTTCTCCTTCGCCTTGGCAAGTAACCTAGTGGTTGGCATGTTGTCCATTGTTCATAGTAGGAGAAAGCAGCATGGACTATGAGGCCCCACCTATCCCTGAGGGCCACAATTTGCACAAACACACATTGTGACCCTCAGCGTGAGCCCTATCCTCATGTAAAGCCTCTTAGTGACTGGAACTACAGCCCACATATGGGGCTTGACAAGCCCCTAGTCCCCCAATCTCAACCAGAGTTCGAGATGTCTAGTCACCCCTACTCAGGGCCCACTCTGTAATCCCTATTTGGTGGAACACCTGAGGTAATAAAAAAAAAATACAGAAAGGACTCTTCCCATCCACAGAATGATCCCAACCCCTTGGGATCAGGCCAAATCAACAGAGAAAGAATTGTCCATGGCCCTTGAGGACACCCCGACATTCCACGGCCACCGTTGACACAAAATCCAGAGACAAAAGCTTGAGCAAGCGCCACATACTCGCCCTTTGTTCATAGCACGGAAAATTCTTACGGTCTGTAGATCGAGCCTTCATACATACATCCCCAAACCTAAGCTGAGTTTGTGTTTTCAGACTTCTGTCCCCACAGTCCTGGCCCACACACCGTCCAAGCTCGGGCCCCTGGAGACACACCTCAGGACTGTGGCTTCCCTCTCCAGGGGAATTCTGCCATTTCCATTGGCCACAACCCTATAGATTAGGAGAATCCTCCAAACTCCCCGAGGCCATCCCAATTGTGTTGGCTGCCCAGGACAAACAGGGATGATCTTTCACAAGTTAGGAAACTACCTCCACTCAGACCCAGAGACAGATATCCCCATAGAATAAGATTGAACTGGACAGGCACTTAGGCTCTAATCAGATCCATTGCTTTTGTTTCCAGGCATCTCTCCTCAGAGGCCTGGTTTCCAATACCAGAATACGGGGGATTACTGAGGCACTCATCAGAAAAATCTCATCTCCACATAGGAAATGTACTCTTTGGAGCTCTATAAAAACCTCTGTTTAGGAGAATCTTTCAGGGCCCCGGATCAAGCGCCCCATTCCAAGGTCTCCATGGACTTAAACCCACATTATGATCTATTGTCGGGAGAGTCCATGTCAACTCAACCCCCTTGGTTTCTCCCCCAGGGCCTGCAGATCAAACCTGCCTTGTTGCTAGGAGACAACTAGAATGGGAGGCGGGCTGCCCAGGCATCCATCCTTAGAACCCTACTCTGGAGTCGTTCCACATGGGACATCCTAGAGCCATCCAACAGGTCTCAAGTGTCCCACAAAAGGAATCTTTGCAGTCTGGAGCATCTCACAACTCCCATTGTGGGAAAATCTACATGGCCTCTTTAGACGCTCCACTTTATAACGGGGCCATCATGGACAGAAACTCTAACCTGAGCAAACGTCTGATATTCGCCCTGACTTCAGGTGCATGAGATCTTGATTCAGCTCTCCAGAGTGTGCCTTCTGTGCACTCACCCCCAAAACTAAGCCTAGCTTGTGTTCTCAGACTACCGAACTCACACCCCTGCCCCAAAAGCCCTACAGATTGGCAATACTGGGGCCATAATGCAGCACACTGCCTGCCCTCCAGAAGAAAAACGTTGCCTTATGGAGCTACCTAGAAACCCGAATAAGGATCAACTGAACGCCACTCGACTGCACCCCAAATATGCAGTCTACCCTGTCTAATGCCTTGTCTGACACCGCATGAGCCCACACCTCCAGACCTACGCTCAACAGCTGGCCACACACTGAGCTCATTGGACCCATCAGGTCCTTAGGTCTTCATCCCTTCCCAACCTCAGTTTTCGGGTTTCAGAACCTAGACCTAAACTCCAAACACTGTCCAGGGGTGAACGTGATGCAGAAATCAAAACTCTTCCTTCGCCATGGCTGGAAACCTTGTGGTTGGCATATTCTCCAACGTTCAGTGTAGAAGAATCTAGCGTGGCCCATGAGGCACTTCCCATGCTTGAGGGCCTTGTTGGGCACAAATAGGCATTGTGAACCTCAGCATGAGCCCTGTCCTCAAGGAAGGCCTCTCAGTGTCTGAATCAAGAGCCCGCCTATTGGACTTGCCATGCCCCTAGGCCCCCAAAATTAAACAGAGGTGGGGATATCCAGTTGTCCCTCCCAAGGACTCTGCTCTGGAATCCCTCTTTTATTGGGACACTTGAGGTACATAAAATAAAATATAAAATAAAATAAAATAAAAAACAGAAAAGAGTTGTGTCAAGCCCTTCGGGTTGGAGAATCCTGCAGAGTCCCTTAGCTACTGCCACATTCCAAGGTCTCCATGGCCACCAACCCACATTATGACTCATCCTCAGGAGAGTCCATTTAAACTCAGCCTTCTGGGTAGCTCACCCAAGAGCCCGCAGATTGAGCGTGCCTTGTCTCGACCAGGCAATGGGAAGGTGAGTTGGCGTGTCTCGGCATCCATGCTTAGGCACCTGCTCTCGAGTCTTTCTGTATGGGGCATCCTGGAACCATCCAATAGTACTCGACTGTCCTGAAGAAGGAAACTTTGAAGTTTGGAGCAGCTCACAACTCCCAGCGTAGGGAAACCTCCCTGGCCTCATGATGCCCCCACCCCCTTCAGGAAGGGGCCGTCATGGACACAAACTCCAGCTTGAGGCAACATCTGATATTCGCCCTGACCTCACCTGCATGAGATCTCGATTAAGCCTCTGCAGAGTGGACCTGCCATGCTCTTGGTCCCAAAACTCGTGTTTTCAGACTTCCTTCCTCACAATCCTGGCCACACCCCTCCAGTTTGGCAATTCTGAAGACACAATGCAGCACTCTGCCTGCCCTCCAGAAGAAAAATGTTGCCCTATAGGCCTAACCAGAAACGCCAAATGAGTAACAACCTGCATGCCACTCGACCATACCCCAATTATACTTTCTAGCCTGTGCACTAAAGCCCTATCTGAAACAGCCTGAGGGCAGACCTCCAGTCCAACACCCAGACAGCTGGCCATAAACAGAGCATATCACACCCACAATGGATTTAGGCCATCAACTCTACACAACCTCAGTTTTCACCTTCAGAACCTAGACCTTATCTCCACTCACTGCTCAGGAGTGAACATGATACAAGAATCAGAACTTCTCCTTCGCCTTGGCAAGAAACCTAGTGGTTGGCATGTTTTTCCAAAGTTCAGTGTAGTTGAAACCAGTGTGGCCCATGAGGCCCCGCCCATGTTTATGGGCCACATTGGTCACAAACACACATTGTGTCCCTCAGCCTAATCACAGGCCTCAGGTAAGGCCTCTCAGTGGCTGGATGAAGAGTCAGCATATTCGGCTTGCCATGCCCCTAGGCCCCAAATTTTACCCATAGTTCGGGTTCTCCCTTCACTTTTCCCCAGGACTCATCTTTGGAACTCCTCTTTTGGCGGGACACCTGAGGTAACAAACCTGAAAAGAGTCCTCCCATTCCACAGATTGACGAAAAACAATTGGGATCGGGCCAAATCCACAGAGAGGAAGATTCGTCCATGGCCCATGAGGCCTCCCCGACATTCCACGGCCATCTCTGATACAAAATCCAGAGACAAAAGCCTGAGCAAGTGCCTCAGACTCGCTCTTTCTTTATATCCGGAAGAGTTCTTCTCATGGTTTATAGATCGGGCCTGCTATACCTACCTCCCCAAAGCTAAGCTGAGTTTGTGTTTTCAGACTTCTGTCCCCAAGTCCTGGGCCACACACCTTCCAGGCTGGGGCCCCAGGTGTCACACATTAGGACTGTGTCTACCCAATCCATGGGAATTCTGCCCATTCCATTGTCCAAAACCGTAAAATTAGGAGAACCCTCCAAATCCCTGAGGCCATCCCAATAGTGCAGGTCGCCCGGGACAAACAAGGGCGGTCTGATACCAGCTGAGCATCTACCTCCACTCATACCATAGATGGATGTCCCCTGAGAAGCAGATTGAACCAGACAGGACCCTAGGCCATAATCGGATACATTGCTTTGGTTTACAGGCATGTCTCCTCAAAAGCCTGGATTACAATACCAGCATAGGTGTTTTTCTGAGGCACCCATCAGAACAAATCTCGTCTCCACAAGGAGACTTTTGCATCGAGCTATGTCAAAAGCTTAGGAGAATACTTCAGGGTCCCGGTGCCACCGCCCCATTTTAAGGCCCTCATGGACACAAACACACATTAGGACGCATCCTCAGGAAAGTCCATTTCAAGTCAGTCACTCCTGTTGCTCACGCAGAGTCATCAGATCTAAACTCTCTTGTTGCTAGGAGAAAATTGGAATGCGAGGCCTGCTTCCCAGTCATCCATCCTCGAATGGTGCCCTGGAGTCATTCCATATGGGATGTCCTGAAGCTGCCCAACAGGTCTCAATTGTCCCGCAGAAGGTATCCTTGAAGGGGGCATCCCACAACACCCAACGTGGGAAAACCTCCATGGCCTCGAGATTCCGCTCCCTTCATGAAGGGGCCGTCATGCACATAAACTCCAACGTGAGCCAACGTCTGATCCTCGCCCTGACTTCAGATGCATGAGATATTGGTTCAGATCTACAGTGGTCCCTGCCGTGTCCTTGCCCTGATACACAAGTCTAGCTTGTGTTCTCAGACTTCCGTCCTCACACTCCTGGACACGAAGCCCTCAGGTTTGGCAATCCCGGACCGACAATGAAGCACTCTGCCTGCCCTCTAGAAAACAAATTTTGCCTAATGAGCTGCCCAGACAACTTATATGAGGATAAATCTACATGGCACTCGACTTTACCCAAATTATATAGTCTACGGGGGCACTAATGCACTGTCTGACACAACCTGAGCCCGGACCTCCTGACCAACACCCAGACAGTTGACCGCACACTGAGCACATCAGACCCGCCATGGCCTTAGGTTATCATCTCTTCCCTACCTCCGTTTTCAGGCTTCAGAATCTAGACCTTATCTCCAATCACTGCCCAAGGGTGACTGTGATGCAGAAATCAGAACTCTTCCTTACCCATGGCAAGAAATCTTGTCGTTGGCAGGTTGTCCAACGTTCAGTGTAGGAGAAACCAGGATTCACCATGAGGCCCCACCCATTCTTGTTTGCGAAGTGGGCATAAACACGCATTGTGACCCTCAGTGTGAGTCCTGTCCTCTAGTAAGTCCTCTCAGTCACTCGACCATTAGATGTCATAATGGGCTTGACATGTCCCTAGGCCCAAATTTGTAACCAGATTTCTGGTTGTACAGTCGGGCCCCCCCCCCCAGGGCTCTACTCTGGAATCCCTCATTTGGTGGGACACCTGAGGTTAAAAAACAAAACAAGGCAAATCACAACAACAACAAAACGGACTTCTTCCATCCCACAGAATGACCCAAAAATCTTGCGATGGGGACAAACCCCCAGAGAGTAAGACTCGTCCATTTCCCATGAAGTCAACCGGAAATTTCATGACCATGAGTGACACGATATCCAGAGACAAAAACTTGAGCAAGAGCCTGACACTCGCCCTTTTTTCATATCCCGAAGAGTTCTCCTCATGGTCTGTAGATCAATCCTGCCATACCTATTACCCGAAACATAAGCCGCGTTTGTGTTTTCAGACAACTGTCCAAACAGCTCTGCCTACACACCCTACAGGCTCAGGCCCCTGGAGCCAAACCTGAGGACTGTACTTGCCCTCTCCAAGGGAATTGTATGTGCCCATTCCAATGGCCACAACCTACTAATAAGATAAACCTCCAAACTCCCTGAGGCCATCCCAATAGTGGTGGCTCTCCAGGAGAAACAGGAGCAATCTGAGCCCATCTGACACCTACATGCACTCAGATGCATAGACTGATGTCCCCAGAGGTAAAAAGGTACGAACAGGCCCCTAGGCACTATTGGATTCATTGTTGTGCTATCCAGTCATCTCTCCTCAGAGGCCTGGATTTCAATACCACCATATGGCTGTTTCCTGACTCATCCTCAGAACAAATCTCATCTACATATGGGAAACTTGCACGTTGGAGCTGTGTCAAAGCCTCTGTTTGAAAAAACCCTTCAGGGCCCCAGTGCCACCGCTTCATTCCAAGATCTCAAAAAGACACAAAAACATATTAGGATCCATCCACAGGAGAGTCCTTTTCAACTCAGCCTCCTGGGTTGCTCCCCCAGATCCAGCAGATCTAATCTGTCTTGTTGCTAGGACACAATTGGAATGCGAGGTGGGCTACCCAGCCATCCATCCTTAGAACCCTGCTCGGAATCGTTGCCCTGGAGCCAAACAACAGGTCTCAATTGTCCTGCAGAAGAATCTTTGCAGTTTGGAGCTTCTCACAACTAACATAGTGGGAAAACCCCCACGGCCTCATGACCCCCCCGCCTCTTCATGAATGGCCATCAGGGACAGAAACACCAACCTGAGCGATCTTCTGATCCTCGCCCTGACATCATAAGCACGAGATCTCGATTCAGGTCTGTAGATTGTTCCTGCCTTGTCCTCACCCAGAAACCTAAGCCTAGCTTGCTCTCAGATTTCCTTCCTCAGACTACTGGCCCACAAGCCTCCAGTTTGAAAACCAGAACTATAATGCAGCACTCTTCCTGCCCTCAGGAAGAAAAACATTGCCCTCTGGGGCTACCCAGAAACTCCAAAAGAGGATCAACCTGCACGCCATTCTACTGTACCCCAAATATATAGGCTGATCTGGGCCCTATTGCCCTTTTTGACACAGCCTGAGCCTGGATTACCTGGCCCCACACAGAAAGCTGGCCGCTCACTGAGCACATCGGACCCGCCATGGTCTTAGGTCGTCATCTCTTCCCAACCTCGGTTGTCAAGTTTCAGAACCTAGACCTTATCTCCAATCACTGCCCAGGCTTGAAAGTGATGCAGAAAACACAACTCCTTCCCCGTGGCAAGAAACCATGTGGTTGGCATGTTGTCCAACGTTCAGTGTAGTTGAAACCAGTGTGGCCCATGAAGCCCCGCTCATGTTTGCGGGCCACATTGGTCAAAACCACATATTGTGACCCTCACCCTGATCCCAGTCCTGAATAAGGCCTCTCAGTGGCTGGATGAAGAGATAGCATATTGGGCTTGCCATGCCCCTAGGCCCCAAATTTTACCCATAGTTCGGGTTCTACCTTCACTTTTCCCCAGGGCTCTTCTTTGGAATTCCTCTTTTGGCGGGACACCTGAGGTAACAAACCTGAAAGGAGTCCTCCCATTCCACAGATTGACGAAAAACAATTGGGATCGGGCCAAATCCACAGAGAGGAAGATTCGTCCATGGCCCATGAGGCCTCCCCGACATTCCACGGCCATCGCTGATACAAAATCCAGAGACAAAAGCCTGAGCAAGCGCCTCAGACTCGCTCTTTCTTCATATCCTGAAGAGTTCTTCTCATGGTTTATAGATCGGGCCTGCCATACCTACGTCCCCAAATCTAAGCTGAGTTTGTGTTTTCAGACTTCTGTCCTCAAAGTCCTGGGCCACACACCCTCCAGGCTGGGGCCCCTGGAGTCACACATTAGGACTGTGCCTACCCAATCCATGGAAATTCTGCCGATGCCATTGTCCAAAACAGTAAAATTTGGAGAACCCTACAAATCCCTGAGGCCATCCCAATAGTGCAGGTCGCCCGGGACAAACAAGGGCGGTCTGATACCAGCTGAGCATCTACCTCCACTCATACCATAGATGGATGTCCCCTGAGAAGAAGATTGAACCAGACAGGACCCTAGGCCATAATCGGATACATTGCTTTGGATTAAAGGCATGTCTCCACAAAAGCCTGGATTCCAATACCAGCATAGAGGTTTTTCTGTGGCACCCATCAAAACAAATCTCGTCTCCACAAGGAACCTTGTGCATCGAGCTATGTCAAAAGCTTAGGAGAATACTTCAGGGTCCCGGTGCCACCGCCCCATTTTAAGGCCCTCATGGACACAAACACACATTAGGACCCATCCTCAGGAAAGTCCATTTAAGTCAGCCACCCCGGTTTCTCCCGCAGAGCCATCAGATCTAAACTGTCTTGTTGCTAGGAGACAATTGGAATGCGAGGCGGGCTTCCCAGGCATCCATCCTCGAACGGTGCCCTGGAGTCATTCCATATGGGATGTCCGGGAGCTGCCCAACAAGTCTCAATTGTCCCACAGAAGCAATCCTTGAAGGGGGCATCCCACAACTCCCAACGTGGGAAAACCTCCATGGCCTCGAGATTCCGCTCCCTTCATGAAGGGGCCGTCATGCACAGAATCTCCCACCTGAGCCAATGTCTGATCCTCGCCCTGACTTCAGATGCATGAGATATAGGTTCAGATCTACAGGTGTACCTGCCGTGCCCTGGCCCTGAAACCCAAGTCTAGCTTGTGTTTTCAGACTTCCCTCCTCACACTCCCGGCCCCGAAGCCCAGAAGTTTTGCAATTCCAGACCCACAATGCAGCACTCTGCCTGCCCTCTAGAAAAAAAATTTGGACTAATGAGCTGCCCAGGCACCTTATATGAGGATAAATCTACATGGCATTCGACTGTACCCAAAGTATATAGTCTAACCTGGGCACTAATGCACTGTCTGACACAACCTGAGCTCGGACCTCCTGACCAACACCCAGACAGCTGACCGCACACTGAGCACATCAGAACCGCCATGGCCTTAGGTCATCATCTATTCCCAACTGCGGTTTTTCAGGCTTCAGAACCTAGACCTTATCTCCAACCACTGCCCAGGGGTGCCTATGATGCAGAAATCAGAACTCGTCCTTACCCATGGCAAGAAACCTTGTGGTTGGCATGTTGTCCAACGTTCAGTGTAGGAGAAACCAGCATTCACCCGGAGGCCCCGCCAATTCTTGAGTGCGAAGAGGGCATAAACACGCATTGTGACCCTCAGCGTGAGTCCTGTGCTCTAGTAAGTCCTCTCAGTGGCTCGACCATTAGATGTCATAATGGGCTTGACATGTCCCTAGGCCACAATTTTTAACCAGATTTCTGGTTGTCCGGTCGGCCCTCCCCAGGGCTCTACTCTGGAATACCTCATTTGGTGAGACACCTGAGGTTAAAAAACAAAACAAAGCAAATCAACAACAACAACAAAACGGACTTCTTCCATCCCCAGATTGACCCAAAAATCTTGAGACGGGGCAAAACCCCAGAGAGTAAGACTCGTCCATTTCCCATGAAGTCACCCGGAAATTTCACGACCATGAGTGACACGATATCCAGAGACAAAAACTTGAGCACGAGTCTCACGCTCGCCCTTTTTTCATATCCTGAAGAGTAATCCTCATGGTCTGTAGATCAGTCCTGCCATACCTATGACCCGAAACATAAGCCGCGTTTGTGTTTTCAGACAACTGTCCAAACAGCTCTGGCCTACACACCCTACAGGCTCAGGCCCCTGGAGCTAAACCTGAGAACTGTACTTGCCCTCTCCAAGGGAATTGTATGTGCCCATTCCAATGGCCACAACCCTACTAATAGGATAAACCTCCAAACTGCCGGAGGCCATCCCAACAGTGGTGGCTTCCCAGGACAAACAGGGGCAATCTGAGCTCATCTGAGCACCTACCTGCACTCAGACGCATAGACTGACGTCCCCAGAGGTAAAAAGGAACGAACAGGCCCCTAGGCACTAAACGGATCCATTGCTGTGGTATCCAGTCATCACTCCTCAGAGGCCTGGATTCCAATACCAGCGTATGGCTGTTTCTTGACTCACCCATCAGAAAACATCTCATCTACATATGGGAAACTTGCACGTTGGAGCTGTGTCAAAGCCTCTGTTTGGAAAAACCCTTCAGGACCCCAGTGCCACCGCTACATTCCAAGGTCTCCATAGACACAAAAAGACATTAGGACCCATCCACAGGAGAGTCCATTTCAACTCAGCCTCCTGGGTTGCTCCCCCAGATGCAGCAGATCTAACCTGTCTTGTTGCTAGGACACAATTGGAATGCGAGGTGGGCTACCCAGCCATCCATCCTTAGAACCCTGCTCGGAATCGTTGCCCTGGAGCCAAACAACAGGTCTCAATTGTCCTACAGAAGAATCTTTGCAGTTTGGAGCTTCTCACAACTAACCTCGTGGGAAAACCCCCACGGCCTCGTGGCCCCCCCGCCCCTTCATGAAGGGCCATCAGGGACAGAAACACCAACCTGAGCGATCTTCTGATCCTCGCCCTGACATCATAAGCACGAGATCTCGATTCAGGTCTGTAGATTGTTCCTGCCTTGTCCTCACCCAGAAACCTAAGCCTAGCTTGCTCTCAGATTTCCTTCCTCAGACTACTGGCCCACAAGCCTCCAGTTTGAAAACCAGAACTATAATGCAGCACTCTTCCTGCCCTCAGGAAGAAAAACATTGCCCTCTGGGGCTACCCAGAAACTCCAAAAGAGGATCAACCTGCACGCCATTCTACTGTACCCCAAATATATAGGCTGATCTGGGCCCTATTGCCCTTTTTGACACAGCCTGAGCCTGGATTACCTGGCCCCACACAGAAAGCTGGCCGCTCACTGAGCACATCGGACCCGCCATGGTCTTAGGTCGTCATCTCTTCCCAACCTCGGTTGTCAAGTTTCAGAACCTAGACCTTATCTCCAATCACTGCCCAGGCTTGAAAGTGATGCAGAAAACACAACTCCTTCCCCGTGGCAAGAAACCATGTGGTTGGCATGTTGTCCAACGTTCAGTGTAGTTGAAACCAGTGTGGCCCATGAGGCCCCGCTCATGTTTGCGGGCCACTTTGGTCAAAACCACACATTGTGACCCTCACCCTGATCCCAGTCCTGAATAAGGCCTCTCAGTGGCTGGATGAAGAGATAGCATATTGGGCTTGCCATGCCCCTTGGCCCCAAATTTTACCCATAGTTCGGGTTCTACCTTCACTTTTCCCCAGGGCTCTTCTTTGGAATTCCTCTTTTGGCGGGACACCTGAGGTAACAAACCTGAAAGGAGTCCTCCCACTCCACAGATTGACGAAAAACAATTGGGATCGGGCCAAATCCACAGAGAGGAAGATTCGTCCATGGCCCATGAGGCCTCCCCGACATTCCACGGCCATCTCTGATACAAAATCCAGAGACAAAAGCCTGAGCAAGCGCCTCAGACTCGCTCTTTCTTCATATCCTGAAGAGTTCTTCTCATGGTTTATAGATCGGGCCTGCCATATCTACGTCCCCAAACCTAAGCTGAGTTTGTGTTTTCAGACTTCTGTCCTCAAAGTCCTGGGCCACACACCCTCCAGGCTGGGGCCCCTGGAGTCACACATTAGGACTGTGCCTACCCAATCCATGGGAATTCTGCCGATGCCATTGTCCAAAACAGTAAAATTTGGAGGACCCTACAAATCCCTGAGGCCATCCCAATAGTGCAGGTCGCCCGGGACAAACAAGGGCGGTCTGATACCAGCTGAGCATCTACCTCCACTCATACCATAGATGGATGTCCCTTGAGAAGAAGATTGAACCAGACAGGACCCTAGGCCATAATCGGATACATTGCTTTGGATTACAGGCATGTCTCCTCAAAAGCCTGGATTCCAATACCAGCATCGAGGTTTTCCTGAGGCACCCATCAAAACAAATCTCGTCTCCACAAGGAACCTTGTGCATCGAGCTATGTCAAAAGCTTAGGAGAATACTTCAGGGTCCCGGTGCCACCGCCCCATTTTAAGGCCCTCATGGACACAAACACACATTAGGACCCATCCTCAGGAAAGTCCATTTCAAGTCAGCCACTCCGGTTTCTCCCGCAGAGCCATCAGATCTAAACTGTCTTGTTGCTAGGAGACAATTGGAATGCGAGGCGGGCTTCCCAGGCATCCATCCTCGAACGTGCCCTGGAGTCATTCCATATGGGATGTCCTGGAGCTGCCCAACAAGTCTCAATTGTCCCACAGAAGGAATCCTTGAAGGGGGCATCCCACAATTCCCACGTGGGAAAACCTCCATGGCCTCGAGATTCCGCTCCCTTCATGAAGGGGCCGTCATGCACAGAATCTCCCACCTGAGCCAACGTCTGATCCTCGCCCTGACTTCAGATGCATGAGATATAGGTTCAGATCTACAGGCGTACCTGCCGTGCCCTGGCCCTGAAACCCAAGTCTAGCTTGTGTTCTCAGACTTTCGTCCTCACACTCCAGGCCCCGAAGCCCGGAAGTTTCGCAATTCGAGACCCACAACGCAGCACTCTGCATGCCCTCTAGAAAGAAAATTTGGACTAATGAGCTGCCCAGGCACCTTATATAAGGATAAATCTACATGTCATTCGACTGTACCCAAAGTATGTAGTCTAACCTGGGCACTAATGCACTGTCTGACACAACCTGAGCTCGGACCTCCTGACCAACTCCCAGACAGCTGACCGCACACTGAGCACATCAGAACCGCCATGGCCTTAGGTCATCATCTCTTCCCAACTGCGGTTTTTCAGGCTTCAGAACCTAGACCTTATCTCCAACCACTGCCCAGGGGTGCCTATGATGCAGAAATCAGAACTCGTCCTTACCCATGGCAAGAAACCTTGTGGTTGGCATGTTGTCCAACGTTCAGTGTAGGAGAAACCAGCATTCACCCGGAGGCCCCGCCAATTCTTGAGTGCGAAGAGGGCATAAACACGCATTGTGACCCTCAGCGTGAGTCCTGTGCTCTAGTAAGTCCTCTCAGTGGCTCGACCATTAGATGTCATAATGGGCTTCACATGTCCCTAGGCCCCAATTTTAAACCAGATTTCTGGTTGTCCGGTCGGCCCTCCCCAGGGCTCTACTCTGGAATACCTCATTTGGTGAGACACCTGAGGTTAAAAAACAAAACAAAGCAAATCAACAACAACAACAAAACGGACTTCTTCCATCCCCAGAATGACCCAAAACTCTTGGGACGGGGCAAAACCCCAGAGAGTAAGACTCGTCCATTTCCCATGAAGTCACCCGGAAATTTCACGACCATGAGTGACACGATATCCAGAGACAAAAACTTGAGCACGAGTCTCACGCTCGCCCTTTTTTCATATCCTGAAGAGTTCTCCTCATGGTCTGTAGATCAGTCCTGCCATACCTATGACCCGAAACTTAAGCCGCGTTTGTGTTTTCAGACAACTGTACAAACAGCCCTGGCCTACACACCCCAAAGGCTCAGGCCCTTGGAGCCAAACCTGAGGACTGTACTTGCCCTCTCCAAGGGAATTGTGTGTACCCATTCCAATGGCCATAATCCTACTAATAGGATAAACCTCCAAAGTTCCTGAGGCCATCCCAATAGTGGTGGCTTCCCAGGACAAACAGGAGCAATCTGAGCACATCAGAGCACCTTCCTGCACTCAGACCCATAGACTGATGTCCCCAGAGGAAAAAAGGAATGAGCAGACCACTAAGCACTAATCGGATCTATTGCTATGGTTTCCAGGCATGTCTCCTCAGAGGCCTGGATTTCAATACCAGCATATGGCTGTTTCTTGACTCACCCATCAGAACAAATCTCATCTACATATGGGAAACTTGCACGGTGGAAATGTGTCAAAGTCTCTGTTTAGAAGAACCCATCAGGGACCCAGTGCCACCGCTTCATTCCAAGGTCTCCATAGACACAAAAACATATTAGGACATATCCACAGGATAGTCAATTTCAACTCAGCCTCCTCAGTTGCTCCCCCAGATCCAGCAGATCTAAACTTTCTTGTAGCTAGGAGAAAATTGGAATGCCAGGTGGGGTACCTAGCCATCCATCCTCAGAACCATGCTTGGAATCCTTGGCCTGGCGCCAACTAACAGGTCTCAATTGTCCTGGAGAAGAATCTTTGTAGTTTGGAGCTTCTCACAACTCCCATCGTGCGAAAACCCCCATGGCCTCGTGATTCCCCCCCTTCATGAAGGGGCCATCAGGGACAGAAAGTCCAACCTGAAGATCGTCTGATCCTCACCCTGACTTCAGATGCACGAGATCTCGATTCAGGTCTGTAGATTGTGCCTGCCATGTCCTCACCCATAAAAACTAAGCCTAGCTTGTGTTCTCAGACTTCAGTCCTCAGACTACTGGCCCACAAGCCCTCCAGTTTGGCAATCCAGAAGTACAATGCGGCACTCTGCCTGCTCCCTGGAAGAAGAACATTGCCCTCTGGGGCTACCCAGAAACCCCAAATGAGGATCAACCTGCACGCCATTTGGCTGTACACCAAATATATAGGCTGAAGTGGGCACAATTGCCCATTCTGACACAGCCTGAGCCTGGAACTCCTGGCCCCACCCAGACAGCTGGCCGCACACTGAGCACATCGGACCCGCCATGGCCTTAGGTCGTCATCTCTACCCAACCTCGGTTTTCAGGCTTCAGAACCTTGACCTTATCTCCAATCACTGCCCAGGTTTGAAAATGTTGCAGAAATCCGAACTCGTTTCCTTGGCATGAAACCTCGTGGTTGGCATGTTGTCCAACTTTCAGTGTAGTTGAAACCAGTGTGGCACATGAGACCCAGCCCATGCTTGAGGGCCACATTGGTCTCAAACACACATTGTGACCCTCAGCCTGAGCCCGGTCGTCAGGCAAGGCCTCTCAGTGGCTGCATGAAGAAACAGCATATTGGGCTTGCCATGCCCCTAGACCCTAATTTTTAACCATATTTCGGGTTGTCCCTTCACTCTTGCGCAGGGCTCTGCTTTGGAATTCCTCTTTTGGTGGGACACCTCAGGTAACAAACCCTAAAGGAGTCCTCCCATCCCACAGATTCACGAAAAAGAATTGGGATAGGGCCAAATCCACAGAGAGGAAGATTCGTCCATGGCCCATGAGGCCTCCCCGACATTCCACGGCCATCGATGATACAAAATCCAGAGACAAAAGCCTAACTAAGCGCCTTAGACTCGCTCTTTCTTCATATCCTGAAGAGTTCTTCTCATGATTTGTAGTTCGGCCGTGCCATACCTACGTTCCCAAACCTAAGCTGAGTTTGTGTTTTTTGAGTTCTGTCCTCAAAGTCCTGGGCCACACACCCTCCAGTCTGGGCCCCTGGAACCACACATTAGGACTGTGCCTAACCAATCCATGGGAATTCTGCCCATTCCATTATCCAAAACCGTACAAATTAGGAGAAACCTCCAAATTCCCTGAGGCCATACCAATGGTGTAGGTTGTCCGGGACAAAAAAGGGCCGTCTGACACCAGCTGAGCATCTACCTCCACTCATACCATAGATGGATGTCCCCAGAGAAGAATATTGACCAGACAGGACCCCAGGCCATAATGGGATCCATAGCTTTGGTTTACAGGCATGTCTCCTCAAAAGCCTGGTTTCCAATACCAGCTGAGGGCTTCTCCTGAGGCACCCATCAGAACAAATCTCGTCTACACATGGGAAACTTGCATGTTGGAGCTCTCTCAAAGCCTCTGGTTAGAAGGACATTTCAGGTTCCCGGTGCCAGCGCCTCATTCCAAGGTCTCCATGGAGACACACCCACATTAGGACCCATCCACAGGAGAGTCCATTTCAACTCAGCCCCCTCAGTTGCTCCCCCTGATCCAGCAGATCTAACCCGTCTTGTCGCTAGGAGATGATTGGAATGAGAGGCAGGCTTCCCAGACATCCATACTTAGAACCATTCTCAGAATTATGCTGTATGGGAAGTCCTGGAGCCAACCAACAGGTCTCAATAGTCCCGCAGAAGAATCTTTACTGTTTGGAGCATCTCACAACTCCCATCGTGGGCAAACCTCCATGGCCTCGTGATCCCGCCCCCTGTGCTTCATGAAGGGGCCATCCGGGACAGAAGCTCCAACCTGATCAATCGTCTGATCCTCGCCCTGACTTCAGATGCAGGACATCTTGATTCAGCTCTGCAGAGTGTGTCTGCCGTGCCCTTGCCCAGAAACGTAAGTCTAGTTTGTGTTCTCAACTTCCATCCTCACATTCCTGGCCCACAAGCCCTCCAGTTTGGCAATTCCAGAACTACAAGGCAGCACTCTGCCTGCTTTCTGGAAGAAAAACATTGCCCTCTGGGGCTACCCAGATTCCCCAAATGAGGATCAACCTGCATGCCACTTGACTGGACCCCAATTATACAGGCTGCCCTGGGCACTACTGCCCTTTCTGGCACAGCCTGAGACTGAACCTCCTGGCTCGCACCCACCCAGCTAGCCACACACTGAGCACATCAGACCCGCCATGGCCTTAGGTCATCATCTCTTTCCAACCTCGGTTTTCAGGCTTCAGAACCTAAACCTTATCTCCAGTCACCACCCAGGGTTGAACATGATGCAGGAATCAGAACTCCTTCCCCATGGCAAGAAACCTTGTGGTTGGCATGTTGTCCAACGTAAAGTGTAGTTGAAACCAGTGTGGCCCATGAGGCCCTGCAGATGCTTGAGGACCAAGTCGTTCACAAACATGCATTCTGACCCTCAACGTGAGCCCAGTTCTCAAGTAAGGCCTCTCAGTGGCTGGACCAAAAGACAGCATATTGGGCTTGTCATGCCCCTAGGCCCCAATTTTTAACCAGATTTCTGGTTGTCCAGTCTCCCCTCCCCAGGGCTCGGCTTTGGAATCCCTCTTTTGGTGGGACACCTGAGGTAACAAAACTGAAAGGACTCCTCCCATCCCACAGTTTGACCCAAAACAATTGGAATCGGGCCAAATCCACAGAGCGGAAGACTCGTCCATGGCCCATGAGGCCTCCCTGACATTCCACGCCCATCGTTGACACAAAATCCAGAAACAAAAGCCTGAACAAGTGCCTCACAATCTCTCTTTCTTCATATCTGGAAGAATTCTCCTCACGGTCTGTAGATCGGGCCTGCCATACCTACGTCCCTAAACCTAAACTGAGTTTGTGTTTTAGACTTCTGTCTCCACAGTCCTGAGGCACACACCCTGCAGGCTGGGGCCCCTGGAGCCACATCAAAACTGTGCCTTCCCTCTCCACGGGAATTCTGCCCATTCCATTGTCCATAATCATAAAATTAGGAGAAACCTCCAAAGTCCCCAAGGCCTTCACAATAGTGTAGGCCGCCTGGGACAAACAAGGGCCATCTGACACCAGCTGAGCATCTAACTCCACTAATACCTTAGATGGATGTACACAGAGAAGAAGATTCAACCGGACAGGCCCCTAGGCTCTAAACGGAGCCATTGCTTTGGTTTCCAGTTATCTCTCTTCAGAGGCCTATATTCCAATAACAGTATATGGGGGTTTCCTGAGGCACGAATTAGAACAAATCTCGTCTCCACATGGGAAACTTGTCCTTTGGAGATGTCTCAAAACCTCCAGTTAGGAGAATCCTTCAGGGCCCATGCACCAACGCCCCATTCCAAGGTCTCCATGGACACAAACCCACATTACCATCCATCCTCAGGAGAGTCCATTTCAACTCAGCCCCCTTGGTTGCTCTGACAGAGCCAGCATATCAAACCTGTCTATTTGCTAGGAGACAACTGCAATGTGAGGCGGGCTTCCCATGCATCCATCCTAAGATCCCTGCTCTGGTGTCATTCTGTATGGTATGTACTGGAGTGATACAAAAGGTCTCAATTGTTGATCAGAAGGAATCTTTGTTGTTTGGAGCATCTCACAACTTCCATTGTGGGTAAACCTCCATGGACTGGAGATGCTGTCCCCTTCATAAAGTGGCCAGAATGGACAGAATTTCAAACCTAAGCCTAGGTTTGAACCTCGCCCTGACTTCAGATTCATGATATCCCGATTCAGATCTGCAGAGGGTGCCTGCCGTGCCCTCGCCCAGAACCTACGCCTAACATGTGTTCTCAGACTTCCGTCCTCACACTCCCCGTCCACAAGGCATCCACTTTGGAAATTCCGGAGCCACAATGCAGCACTCTGCCTGTTCTCCAGAAGAAAAACATTGCCCTTGGGGCTAACCAGAAATACCAAATAAAGATCAACCTGCACGGCACTCAGTTGTACCCCAATTATACAATCTACCCTGGGTACTAATTCCCTGTCTGACACAGCCCAAGCTTGGACCTCCCGACCAACACCCAGACAGCTGGCTCCACGCTGAGCATATCGGACCCAACATGGTCTTAGGTCGTCATCTCTTCCCAACCTCGGTTTTCAGACTTCACAACCTAGACCTTATCTCCAATCACTGCCCCGGGGTGAATGACATGCAGAAATCAGAATTAATACTTCCCCATGGCAAGAACTCATGTGGTTGACATGTTGACTATCATTCAGTGTAGGAGAAACAAGCATGCACCATGAGTCCCCACCCATGCTTGAGTACCACGAGGGCATAAACACGCATTGTGACCCTCAGCATGAGTTCTGTCCTCAATGAAGGCCTCTCAGTGGCTGGACCATTAGAAGGCATATTGGGCTTGCCATGCCCCTAGGCCCGTATTTTTAGTTAGATTTCTTGTTGTCCAGGGTTCTGCTCTGGAATCCCTCTTTTGGTGGGACACCTTAGTTAACAAAACTAAATCCCACAGATTAACCCAAAACAATTGGTATCTGGCCAAATCCACAGAGAGAAAGACTCTTCCATGGCCCATGAGGACTCCTCGACATTCCACAGCCATCATTGACACAAAATCCAGGGGCAAAAGCCTGACAAGTGTCACACTTTCACCCTTTATTCATATCCCAAAATGTTCTCCTCATAGTCTGTAAATCGGACCTGCCATACCTACGTCCCCAAAGCTAAGCTGAGTTTGTGTTTTCAGACATCTGTCCCCACAGTCCTTGCCCACACACCCTCAAGGCTGGGCCCTTGGAGCCACACATCAGGTCTGTGCCTGCCCACTCCACAGGAATTCTGCCCATGCCATTGTCCATAATCATACAATTTAGGAGAAACCTCCAAAGTCCCCGAGGCCATCCCTATAGTGTAGGCCGCCCGGACAAACAGGAGCGGTCTGACACCAGCTGAGCAACTACCTCCATTTCATAAAATAGACAGATGTCGACAGAGAAGAAGATTGAACCAGAGAGGCTCCTAGGACCTAATTGGATGCATTGCTGTGGTTTCTATGTATCTCTCCTCAGAGGCCTGGTTCTAATACCAGCATATGTGGGTTTCCTGAGGCACCAATTAGAACAAATCTTGTCTCCACATGGAAAACTTGCTCTTTCGAGTTGTTTCAAAATCTCCGGTTAGAATCCTTTAGAGCCCTGGGGCCACCACCCCATTCCAACGTCCTCATGGACACAAACACACATTAAGACCCATCTTCAGGAGAGTCCATTTCAACTCAGCTCCCACGATTGCTCCTGCATAGCCATCAGATCGTACCTGTCTTGTGGCAGGGAGACAATTGGTGTAAGAGGCAGTCTGCTCAGGCATCCATCCTTAGAACCCGGCTCTGGAGTCATTCCATATGGGATGTCCTGGAGCCATCCAACAGTTCTCAATTTTCCCGCAGAAGGAATCCTTGCAGTTTGGAGCATCCCACAACTCCCAACGTGGGAAAACCTCCATGGCCTCGAGATTCCACCCCTTTGATGAAGGGGCCATCATGGACAGAAACTCCAACCTGCGCCTAAGTCTGATCCTCGTCCTGACTTCAGATGAATGAGATTTTGATTCGGATCTGCAGAGGGTGCCTGCCGTGCCCTCGCCCTGAAACTTAAGTCTAGCTTATGATCTCAGACTTACGTCCTCACACTCCTGGTCCTGACGCCCTCAAGTTTGGCAATTCTGGACCCACAATGCTGCACTCTGCCTGCCCACCAGAAGAAAAATGTTGCCCCAGTGAGCTTCCCTGACACAATAAATGAGGATGAACCTACATGGAACTCAACTGTACCCAAATTATACATTCTAACCTGGGCACTAATGCACTGTCTGACACAGCCTGAATCCATACCTCCTGAACAACACCCAGAAAGCTGACCGCACACTGAGCACATCGGACCCTCCATGACCTTAGGTTATCATCTAATCCCAACCTCGATTTTCTGGATTCAGAACTTAGATCTTATCTCCAGTCACTGCCCAGGGTTGAACATGATGCAGAAATCAGAATTCCTCCTTCCCCATGGAAAGAAACCTTGTGGTTCGTATGTTGTCCAAAGTTCAGTGTAGGAGAATCAAGCATGGCCCATGAGTCCCCGCCCATGCTTGATGCCTACATTGGGCACAAACATGCATTGTGACCCTCAGTGTGAGCACTGTACTCAAGTAAGACCTCTCAGTGGCTGGACCAAGGTACTCCATATGGGGATTGCCATGCCCTTAGGCCCCCAATCTTATACAGAGTTCGGGTTGTCCAGTCGCCCCTTCCCAGGGTTCTGCTCTGGAATCCCTCTTTAGTGGAACACCTGAGGTAAAAAAAAAAAAAAAAAAAAAAAAAAACAAAAAACAGAATGGACTCCTCCCATCCCACGGAATGACCCCAAAATATTGGGATCATCCAAATCCCCATAGAGGAAGTCTCACCCATGGTCCATGAGGACGCCCCTACATTCCACGGCCATCAGTGACACAAAATCCAGAGTCAAAAGCCTGAGCAAGTGCCTCACACTCACTCTTTGTTCATATCCTGAAGAGTTCTGCTCAAGGTCTGTAGATCGGGCCTCCCATACCTATGTCCCCAAACCTAGACGAGTTTCTGTTTTCAGACTTCTGTCCCCACAGCTCTGACCCACACACCCTCCATGCTTGAGCCCCTAGAGCCACACCTCAGGATTGTGCCTTCCCTCCCCAAAGGAATTCTGCCCATTTCATTGGCCACAAACTTGCAAATTAGGAGAAACCTCCAAAGTCAAAGTGGCCATCCCAATAGTGTAGACTGCCCAGGACAAATAGGGGCAATCTGACACCAGCTGAGGAACTACCTCCACTCAATCCCATAGACAGATGAACCGAGAGAAGAAGATTAAACCAGACAGGCCCCAGGCCCTAATCAGATCCATTGCCTTGGTTTCCAGGCATCTCTCCTCAGAGTTCTGGTTTCCAATACCAGCATATTGGGGGTTACTGAAGCACCAATGAGAACAAATCTTGTTTCCCCATGGGAAAAATGCTTCTTGGAGCTGTGTCAAAACCTCTGGTTAGGAGCATCCTTCAGAGCCCTGGTGCCACTGCCCCATTCCAAGGTCTCCATGGACACAATCCCACATTATGACCGATCCTCAGGAGAATGCATTTCAACTCAGCCCCCTCGGCTGCTACATCATAGGCAGCAATCAAACGTGCCGTTTCGCTAGGAGACAATTGGAATGCAAGGCCGGATGCCCAGGCATCCATCCTTAGAACCCTGCTCTGCAATTGTTCCATATGGGATGTCCTGGAGCCATCCAACAGGTTTCAACTGACCCGCAGAAAATCCTTGTGGTTTGGAGCATCTCACTACTGCCATCATGGGAAAACACCAATGGCGGTGTGATGACCCCCCTTCATGAAGGGGCCATCATGGACAGAAACTCCAACCTGAGCCAATATATGAACCTCGCCCTGACCTCAGATGCATGAAATCTCAATTCAGCTCTGCAGAGTGTGCCTGCCATTTCCTCGCCCTGAAACCAAAGCAAAGCTTCAGTTCTCAGACTTACATCCTTGCATTCCTGGCCGCAAGGCCTCCAGTTTGGCAGTTCCGGAGCCAGAATGCAGCACTCTGTCTGCCCTCCAGAAGAAAGACTTTGCCTTATGGGGCTACGGAGAAACCCCAAATAATTATCTTCTGCATGCCACTCAACTGTACCCCAATTATACAGCGTATCTGGGCACGAATGCCCTGTCTGGCACAGCCTGAGTGCAGACCTCCTGAACGACACCTAGAAAGCTGGCCCCAAACTGAACTAATTGGACCCGCCATGGCCTTAGGTCGTCATCTCTTCCAAACCTCGGTTTTCAGGCTTCAGAACCTAGACCTTATCTCCAATTAGTGCCCAGAGGTGAACGTGATGCAGAAATCAAAACTCCTCCTTCCCCATGGCAAGAAACCCTGAGGTTGGCATGTCCAAGGTTCAGTGTAGGAGAAACCTGCAAGCTCAATGAAGTCCCGCCCAATATTGAGGACCACCTTGGGCACAAACACACATTGTGACCCTCAGCATGAGTCCACTATTCAAGTAACGTCTCTCAGTGGCTGGACCAAGAATCTGCATATGGGCTTGCCATGCCCATAGGACCCCAGGCCTAACCAGAGGGTGGGTATTCCAGTTGTATGTACTCAGTGCTCTGCTCTAGAATCCCTCTATTGTGGGGACACATGAGGCAGAAAACAGGACTCCTCCCTTCCCACAAAATGACCCCAATCTCTTGAGAGCCGGACAAATCACCAGAGAGGGAGACTTCCATGGCCCATGAGACCATGCTTACATTAAATGACCATCATGAATACAACATCCAGAGACATAAGCCTGAACGACCGCCTCTCACTCGCCTTACTTTCTAATCACAATGAGCTCCCCTCACGGACTGTAGATCACTCCTGCCATAACCTCAGCCCCAAACCTCAGCCAAGTTTGTGTTTTTGGATGTCTGTCCCCACAGCCCTGGCCCACACAGCCGCCAGGCTGGGGCCTCTGGAGCCACACCACAGGACTGTCCTGCTCTCTCCAAGGAGACTATGCCCATTCCATTGCCCATAACCCCACAGAATAGGAGAAACCTCAAGGCCCCCGAGGACATCCCACTACTATAAGCCTCTCTGGACAAAGGCATCCTGACACAAGCTGAGCAACTACCTCCATGCAGAAACACAGACAGATGTCGGCAGAGACAGTAGATTGAACCAGACAGGCCCCTGGGCCCTAATCTAAACTCTTGCTTTGGTTTCCAAGTGTCACTCCTCAGAGGCCTGGGTTTGAAGACCAGCATCTGGGGCTTTCCTGAGACACCAAACAGAACAACTATCGTCTCCACATGGGAAGCTTCATTGTTGGAGCTGTGTCAAACCCTTCGGTTTGGAGAAACCTGCAGAGTCCCTGAGACCCCGCCACATTCCAAGGTCTCCATGGCCACCAACCCACAGTATGACTCATCCTCAGGAGAGTCCATTTCTACTCAGCCCTCTGAGAAACCCGCCCAAGAGCCTGCAGATTGAGCCTGCCTTGCCCCAAGCAGCCAGTGGGAATGTGAGGTGGCATTTGCAGACATTCATGCTTAGACCCCTTCTCTCGAGTCTTTCTGTAGGGGTCATCCTAGAACCATCTCATAGTACTCGACTGTCCTACAGAGGAAACCTTGATGTTTGGGGCAGCTCATAACTCCCAGCGTTGGGAAACTTCCCTGGCCTCATGACGCCCCCACCCCCTTCAGGAAGGGGCCAGAATGGACACAAACTCCAACCTGAGGCAACGTCTGATACTCGCCCTGACCTCAGATGCAGGAGATCTCGATTCAGTCTCTGCAGAGAGGGCCTGCCTTGCCCTCGGCCCCAAACCTAACGCTAGCTTGTGTTTTCAGACTTCCCTCTTCACACTCCTGGCAAACAAGCCCTCCAGACTGGGAATTCCAGAACCACATACAGTTTTCTGCCTGCCCACCAGAAGAAAAACGTTGCCCTATGGGGCTCTCCAGAAACCACAAATGAGAACCAACCTGCTCTGGCCTCGACCGCACCCTAACTGGAAAGGCTACCCTGGTCAGTAATGCTCTGTCTGACACAGCCTGACGTCCCGACAGACAAGGAAACAGCTGGCTGCACACTAAGCACATCAGACAGGCCATGGCCTTATGCCGTCATCTCTTCCCAACCTGGGTTTTCAGACATCTGACCCTAGATATTATATCAAATCCTGGCAAACGTGGGTAACTGAAGCACAAATCAGATCTTCTCCTTCCCCATGGCTGGAAAGCTTGCTGTTGGCATGGAGTCATACCTTCAGTGTAGGAGAAACCTTCATGGCCCCTGAGGCCAAGCCTAAACTTGAGTGCCTCCTTGGGTACAAACTCGCATTGGGACCATCAGCATGGGCCCCATGTCGAAGTAAGGTCTCTCAGGGCCTGGACCAAGAGCCCGCATATGGGGCTTGCCAAGCCCCTATGATCCCAATCTTCACAAGAGCTCGAGTATTCCATTTGCTCGAACCCAGGACTCTGATCTGGAGTCCCTCTCCTGGAAGAACACCTGAGCCAGACAGCAGGACTCCACCCTTCCCACAAAATGTCCCCAAAATCTTAAGAGCTGGACCAACTCCACAGAGAGGGAGACTCTTCCATAGCCCCTGAGGTCACCCCTACATTCCACGGCTATGGGAGACAAAACATCCAAAGACAAAAGCTTGCGTGACTGCCTCCCATTTGCCCTTCTTTCATAAGCTGAGGATCTCCTCTCACGGTCTGTGGGTCCATCCTGCCATGCTCTCGGCTCCACACCCAAGCCGAGTTTGTGTTTTCAGACTTCTGTACCCACAGCCCGGACCCACACACCCTCCAGGCTAGGGCCTATGGAGACACACTGAAGGACTGTGCCAGTCCTCTCCAAGAAAACTGTACCCAATCCATTGGCCACAACCCTAGAGATTAGGAAAATCCAATAAGGTCTCCAAGGCCATGCCTCGGCCATGGACTAAGAGGGGCACTCTGACACCAGCTGAGCAACTATCTTCACTTAGATACTCAGACAGTGTCCCCAGAGACAGAAGATTGAAACGGACAGGCATCTAGGCTCTAATCTGAACCCTAGCTTTGGTTTCCAGGTGTCTCTACTCAGAGAACTGGTTTGAAGACCAGTATCTGGGGCTTTTCTGAGGCACCAAAGAGAACCTGTCTCATCTCCACATAGGGATCTCTTTTTAATTGGAGCAATATTACACCCTTCGGTTAGGCGAATACTTCATGGCCCCTGAGCTCCCAACATATTCCAAGGTCTCCATGCACACAAACCCACATTATGACCCATCCGCAGGAGAGTCCATTTCAATTCAGCACCCTAGTTAGCTCGCCCCAGAGCCAGTAGTTCAAACATGTCTTGTCACAAAGAGCCAATGGGAATGTGAGGTATGCTGTACAGGCATCCATCCTTCGAATCCTGCTCTCCAGTCTTTCCGTATGGGACATCCTGGAGCCATTCAACAGGACTCGACTGTCCATCAGATGGAAAGCTTGTGGTATGGGTCAACGCACAAACTAGAGTTTGTGCTGGTGTCTAAGGTGCTGTGCAGGATTCTCCAATCTTGAGGGTTTGGCACAGGTCGAAGGGCATGGTTTCCTACTGGGGACAGGAGATATTCTATTGTGTGGCTCAGGGACCACATGTTGTATCCTAAGTTGGTATTTCAGAACAGGACCCTGAGGACAGATGCCTGAAAACCTAATCTAGTGTTCCAATGACGTCCTAGGAGCATATCAGGTACAATCTTCTGACCCAGGAACATTGAAATGGCTGTCTGCTTGGATGTAGGTGATCAGGGCGTTTCAGACTGGCATTTGTGTCCAGTGCTGCCGACAATATTGGGTCGGGCTCAGGGCTCTTGCGTGTTTCTCCTAAACTGGAAGGTTTGGGCAGGTTTGACGGGCACAGTTTCCTTGGGGATGGCAGGCCCAGTCATGTGTTGTGGATCCAGAGACCCTGTCCTGGAGGGCATATGAGCCATGGTTTTGGGAGAGAAGTCTGCAAACACAAATGTGGGTTATGGTTAGTGGAAAGGTGATCACAGGCCCAATGAGTAGACCTGGAGTGCAGCTTGTCAGGACTAATTAGGGTGACTGGAAGGCAGTAGCACAGGCTTTTCTCTCTATATTGTGTGTCCAGGATGGCCTTGGAATGCAGGTATAGTCTCATGGGTCCATGGGAAACTTTTCCTCTCTATGGATCTGTGCAGCTCATAGTTTGGTGGCTTTTTTGGGGAAGGGAAGAGTGTTGTTTTCCATCTTATGGGTGCCCCAAAACAGGGATTCCAGATACAGGCTCTTTTTCTGGGCATCTGGGACTTCCCACCAAGGGTTAGGATTTGCACCTAGGGGTGTATGAGGCCTGCAATGCAGGATCATGATGGTGCAACTGAGAGGGATTGTTTGAAAGCTTGCTCAGGCTGAGTCTCACAATGCCTGTTTGCTCCCATGGCGGCCCTCAGGAGTGGGAGTGGTCTCATTGGTCATATATCTGGCTCCCTCTTAGAGAGTTGGACACCCAACCCAACAGCCAAATGTCCTGCCATGAGGAAGGATGAGTTCTCTTCCGTCAGGTTCCTCTGTGCTTCAGGTTGCCCCATTGGCAGGGTTTCCAGCAAGGTCTCGAGATAGGTGCCTGAATACCAAGGATGGGTGGAGATGACGTACTTGGGCCATAGCAATCCCAAATGCTAGATATGAGGCCTAAAACTCGGTCAGGGCTCAGGCTCTGTCACACACAGCGCTAGTGGCCATGGCAGCCTTTATATCAGAGTAGATTCGAGGGCGGAGCAGATTGATCCTCATGTGGAGTTTCTTGGGAAGATTCCCAGGCATTTGTTCATTCAATAGGGAAGGCAGAATGCTGTGTTGTGGCTCCAGGTTTCCCAATCACGAGAGCTTGGGAACCAGTCAGTTTTGGGTGGAATTGTAAACAAAAGCTATGGTTCAATTCAGTGCCAAGCAGAAGGCAGTTCCAATTTGTAGCAGTTTACTCGAGACATCCAGCACTGGAATAAGGGTGGATGTCAGATGCTTGCTCACACTAGAGTTTTTGTCTATGATGACCGACAAGTGGAGGGGTGGTATAAAGAGGCCATGGAGGAGTTCACATGCTGAGGCCTGTGAACTGCTGCAAAAAGTAACATTTCTTTGTACAGTGTAGGTGAAGTCTGGTTTGTTTACTCTAGGTTTCCCCATGTGGAAAGTTTGTGAAGAAGAGCTCTCCGGCATGGATGCCAGGAAAGCACACCTCCATTGACAATTGCAGCTGAGGAACATGGCAGATTCGTTCTGGTGGCTCTGGGACAAAGTGCCAAGGCCTTGAGTTGACATGGGATCTCTTGCAGATGGGTCACAATGCTTGTTTGTTACCAGGGAGAACTTAGAATGTGCTGGTTGCTAAGGTGCCATGCAGGATTCTCCTACCCTGAGGGTTTGGCACAGGTCGAAGAGCATGGTATTCTTCTGGGGACAGGGGATGTTCTGTCGTGTGGCTCAGAGACCACATGATGTGTCATAGATTGGTATTTCAGAACAGGCCCCTGAGGACAGATGCCTAAAAACCTAATGGGGTTCCATTGAGAGCCTAGGGGCATTTTAGGTTCAATCGTCTATCTCACGATCATTGACTTGGCTATTTCCCTGGATGTAGGTGATAAGGGTGTTTCAGACTGCACATTTCCATCCCGAGTGGCCGGCAATATTGGTGTGGGCTCAGGGTCCACACAGGTTTCTCCTAATTTGGAAGGTTTGGGCAAATCTGATATGCACAGTGTCCTTGGGGTTGGCAGCCAGAGTTCTGTGGTGTGGCTTCAGAGATAACATTCTGGTGGGCATGTGAGCCATGGTTTTGGGAGAGAAGTCTGCAAACACAAATACAAATTAGGGTGAGTGGCGAGGTGATCACAGGCCCAATGCGTAGACCTGGAGGGAAGCTCTTCATGAACTATAATTAGGGAGACTGGAAGGCAGTAGCACAGGCTTTTCTCTCTGGATTGTGTGTCCAGGATGGCCTTGGAATGCAGGTGTGGTCTCATGGGTCCATGGGAGTCTTTTCCTCTCTATGGATCCTGGTGGCTCTCCATAGTTTGGTGGCTTTTTCGGGGAAGGGGAGAGTGATGTTTTCCACCTTATGGGTGCCCCAAAACAGGGATTCCAGAGACGGGCTCTGGTTCATGGCATCTGGGACATCACAACATGTGCTAGGATTTGGGCTTAGGGGCATATTAGGCCTGCAATGCGGGTTCATGGTGGTGCAACAGAGAAGGTTTGTTTGAAAGCATGCTCAGGCTGAGGGTCACAAGGCCTGTTTGCCTCCAGGGCATCCCTGAGGAGTTTGTGTGGTCTCACTGGACTTGTAAATGACTCCCCCTTTCAGGGTTGAACACCCATTCTAACAGCCAAGTTTCCTGATATGAAGAAGGAGGAGTTCTCTATTGTGCTTCAGGATGCCCCATTGTCAGGGATTCCAGCAAAGGTCTCGGGACAGGTGCCTGAATACCAAGGATGGGTAGAGATGAAATACTTGAGCCATGGCAATCCCAAATGCTAGATGTGGGGCTCAAACTCTGGTGACTGACACTAGGTCTGGGCTCAGGCTCTGTCAGACACAGCACTAGTGGCCAGGGCAACCTATAAATCATGGTCCCTCCGATATAGGGCCGAGCAGATTGATCTTCATGTGGGGTTTCTGGCCAGACTCACCAGGCACTTGTTTCTATCGGGAAGGCAGAATGCTGTGTTGTGTCTCCATAATTCGCTATCAAGAAGGCTTGGGGACCAGTCGGGTGAGGAAGGAATTGTAAACACAAGCTACAGTTCAATTCACTGCCAAGCGGAAGGCAGTTCCTGTGTCCAGCAGCTTTTTCGAGATATCCAGCATCTTAGTAAGGGAGGACGTCGGATATTTGCTCACACTGGAGTTTGTGTCTATGATGTCTGACAAATGGAGGGGTGGCGTCAAGAAGCCATGGAGGGATTTTCACGTTGAGACTCATGAGCTGCTCCAAATAGCAAGGTTTCGTTCTACTGGACAGGTGGAGTGTGGTTTATTTGCTCCAGGGTCCCCCATGTGGAAAGTTTGGGTAGCAGAGCTCTACCGCATGGATGCCTGGAATGTTCAACTTCATTGACCATTGCAACTGAAGAACATGGCAGCTTTATTCTGGTGTCTCTGTAGCAAAGTACCAAGTCCTTGATTTGACATGGAATCTCTTGCAGATGGGCCACACAGCTTGTTTGTTACCAGGTAGATCTTAGAATGTGCTGGTGGCTTAGTAGTTGTGCAGGAATCTACTACTCTGGGATTTTGCACAGATTGTAGGGCACGGTTTCCTTCTGGGGACAGGAGATGTTCTGTTGTGTGGCCCAGGCACCACATGTTGTATCATAAGTTCGCATTCTAGAACAGGCCTCTGAGGACACATGTCTGAAAACCGAATCAATGGTTCCAATGACGTCCTAGGGGCATGTTAGGTTCATTATTCTGACCTAGGAACATTGACTTGGCTGTGTTCCTGGATGTAGGGGATCAGGGTATTTCAGACTGTGCATTTGTGTTCAGAGCGGCCGCCGAAATTGGGGTAGGCCCAGAGGCCTTGTAGGTTTCTCCTAATCTAGACAGTTTGGGCAACTGTGATGGAAACAGTTTCCTTGTGGATGGCAGGGACAGTCCTGCAGTGTGGATCCAGAGACCCCATCCTGGAGGGCATGTGTGCCATGGTTTTGGTAGATAAGTCTGCAAACACAAATTCGAATTAGGGTGAGTGGCGAGGTGATCACAGGCCCAATGCATATACCTTGAGAGCAGCTCATCTGGAACTGTAATTAGGGTGAATAGAAGGCAGTAGCACAGGCTTTTCTCTCCGGATTGTGTGTCCAGGATGGCCTCGGAATGCAGGTGTGTTCTCATGGGTCCATGGGAGACATTGCCTCTCTATGGATCCTGGTGGCTCCTCATAATTTGGTGACATTTTTGGGGAAGGGATGAGTGCTGTTTTCCATCTGAAGGGTGCACCAAAACAAAAATTCCAGAGATGGTCTCTGGGTCTGGGCACCTCGAAAATCCCACCAAGTTTTATGATTTGAACCTACAGGCATACCAGGCCTGAAATGAGGGATCATTGTGGTGAATCTGAGAGGGATTTTTTGAAAGCATGCTCAGGGTGAGGGTCACAATGCCTGTTTGTGCCAAGGGTAGTCCTCAGGAGTGTGTGTGGTGTCATTGATGTTGTAACTGGCTCCCCCTTTGAGGGTAGAACACCCATCCCAAAAGCCAGGTTTATTGCCATGGGGAAAGAAGAGTTCTCTATTGTGCTTCAAGTTCCCTAATTGGCAGGGATCCCTGCCAAGGTCTGGGGACAGGTGCCTGAATATCAAGGATGGGTAGAGATGACATACTTGGGCCATGGCAATCCCAAATGCTAGATATGGGGCCTGCTCTCTAGTGGCTGAAACTCAGTCGAGCTCAGGCTCTGTCAGACACGGCACTAGTGGCCATGGCAGCCTATAAATCGGTGTTGACTCGAGGGCCGACCTGATTGATCCTCATGTGGGTTTTCAGGGCAGACTCACCAGGCATTTCTTCATTCGATGGGGAAGGCAGAATGCTGCGTTGTGGCCCCAGATTTCCCTATCAAGAGGGCTTAGGGACCAGTCAGGTGAGGATGGAATTGTAAACACAAGCTATGGTTCAATTCAGTGCCAAGTGGAAGGCAGATCCAATGTGCAGTGGTTTATTCAAGACATCCAGCACCGGGATAAGAGTGCATGTCAGATGTTTGCTTAGACTGGAGTTTGTGTCTATGATGACCGACCAATGGAGTGGTGGCATCAAGAGGCCATGGAGCAGTTTACACGCTGAGGCCTGTGAGTTGATCCAAACATAAGGTTTCCTTCTACTGGACAGGGGAGGTCTGGTTTGTTTACACCAGGTTCCCCCATGTGCAAAGTTTGGGTAGCATAGTACTCGCACGTGGATAAGGGAAAGCACACCTACATTGACCATTGCACCTAAGGAACATGGCAGGTTCTTTCTGGTTGCTCTAGGGCAAAGTACCAAGGCCTGGTTTCTAATGAAGTTGGGTCACAATGCAGTTTTGTTACCACGGAAATCTTACTATGTGCTGGTGGCTAAGGGGCCATGTATGATTAGTCTATCCTGATGGTTTGACACCGGTCGAAGAACACGGTTTCTTTCTGGGTATCGGAGATGTTCTGTTGTGGGGCTCACGGACCAAATGTTGTATCATAAGTTGGAATTCCAGAACAGGCCTCTGAGGACAGATGCCTAAAAACTTCATCTAGGGTTCCAATGAAGTCCAAGGGGAATTTCAGGTTCAATCATCAGACTCAGGACCATTGACTTCGGTGTCTGCCTATATGTAGGCAATCAGGGTGTTTCTGACTGTGCCTTTGTGTACAGAGTGGCCTCCAATATTGCGGTGGGCTCTGGGGCCTTGCAGGTTTCTCCTAATCTTGAAGGTTTAGGCAAATTTGTGGGCACGGTTTCTTTGGGGGTGGCAGGCACAGTCCTGTGGTGTGGCTCCAGAGACTCCATCGTGGAGGGCATGTAAGCCATGGTTTTGGGAGAGAAGTCTGCAATCACAAACTCGGATTAGGTTGAGTTGCGAGGTGATCGTAGGCCCAATGCATAGACCTGGAGGGCAGATCGTCAGGAACTGTAAATCACGTACCTCGAAGGCACTAGCACTGGCTTTTGTATCTGGATTGTGTGTCCATGATAGCCTTGGAATGCAGGTGTGTTCTAATTTTTCCATGAGAGTATTTTCCTCTCTACGGATCCTGGAAGCTCCCAATAGTATGGTGGCTTTCTCGTTTGAATGGAAGAGTGCTGTTTTCAATCTTAGATGTTCCCTAAAAAGGGATTCCAGAGAAGGGCTGTGAGTCTGGGTGCTTGGAAAATCCCACCAGGATTAGGATTTGGGCCTAGGGGAGTACCAGGCCTACAATGTGTGACTTGGAGGTACAACTGAGAGTGTTTGTTTGAAAGCATGCTAGTCTGAGTGTCACAATGCCTGATGTGATTAGGGCAGCCCTTATGAGTGGGAGTTGTCTCCTTGGCCATGCAGCTGGCTACCACTTTAATGTAGGACACCCATCCCAACTACCAGGATTCCTGCCATGGAAAAGGAAGAATTCTCTATTGTGCGTCAGGTTCCCCCATTAGCAGGTATTCTAGCAAATGTCTGGGGACAGATGCCTGAATACCAAGGATGGGTAGAGATGAGGGACCTGAGACATGGCCAGACTCACATGCCTGACTCTCTGAGTAGCTGACATGAATTGAGCACTCAGGCTCTGTCAGAAACAGAACTAGTGGTCAGGGCTGAGTATGAATCAGGGATCCCTCAAGGGCTGAGCAGATTGATCCTCATGCAGAGTTTCTGGGCAGAATCACCATGCCCTTCTTCTTTCTAAGGGGAAGGCAAAAAGCTGCGTTGTGGCCCCAGAATTCCCTATCAAGCGGGCTTGGGGACCAGTAGGGTGAGGATGGAATTGTAAACTCAAGCTAAGGTTCAATTCAGTGCCAAGCAAAAGGCAGTTCCATTGTGCAGTGTCTGATTCCAGATATCCAGCACCTGAGTAAAGGTGAAAGTCAGACATTTCCTCATGCTGGAGTTTATGTCTATGATGACCGATGAATGGAGGGGTGGCGTCAAGAGGCCATGGAGGATTTCACATGCTGGGGCTTGTGAGATGCTTCAAACAGCAAAGTTTCCTTCTACCACACAGGGGGAGTCTGGTTTATTTGCTCCAGGGTCCCCCATGTGGAAAGTTTGGGTAGCAGAGCACTCCCACGTGGATGCCTGATAAGCACACCTCCATTAAAATTGCAGCTGAGAAACATGGCCAATTCGTTCTGGTGGCTCTTGGGCGAATTACCAAGGCCTGGAGTTGACATGAAGTCTCATGAAGATGGGTCATAATGCAGGTTTGTTACCATGGAGACCTTACATTGTGCTGGTGGCTAAGGGACCATGTAGGATTCATCTACCCTGAGAGTTTGACACTGGTCAAAGGGCACGGTTTCCTTCTCGGACAAGAGATGTTCTGATGTGGGGCTAACGGACCAAATGTATCATAATTTGGTATTGCAGAACAGGCCTCTGAGGATAGATGCCTGAAAATTTAATCTAGGGTTCCAATAAAATCCTAACGGAATGTCAGGTTCAATCCTCTGACTCAGTATCATTGACTTCAAAGTCTGCCTAGATGTAGGTGATCAGGGTGTTCCAGACTGTGCATTTGTGTACAGAGTGGCAACCAGTATTGGGGTGGGCTCAGGGGCCTTGCAGGTTTCTCCTAATCTGGAAAGATAGGGCAATTTGATGGGCACAGTTTCCTTGGCAATGGTGGGCACAGTCCTGTGGTGTGGCTCCAGAGACCCCATGCTGGAGGGCATGAGAGCCATGGTTTTGGGAGGTAAGTCTGCAAACACAAATGCGGGTTAGGTTTAGTGGCGAAGTGATTGTAGGCCCAATGCATACTCCTGGAGGGAAGCTCCGTGTGAAATGTAAATCGCATGGTTAAAGGAGGTAGCACAGGCTTTTTTATCTGGATTGTGTATCCACGATGGACTAAGAATGCAGGTGTGGTCTCAGGTGTCCATGGGTGATATTTCCTCTCAAGTATCCTGGCGGCTCCTTATAATGTGGTGGCTTTCTCAGAGAGGAAAGAGTTCTGTTTTCCATATTCAGGGTGTCCCATAACAGGGATTGCAGAGAAGTGCTCTGGCTCTGGGCACCTGGAAATACCCACCAAGGGGTATGATTTGGGCATAGGGGCTTACCAGGCCTCCAATGCAAGTCCTGGAGATACAACTGAGAGCGTTTGTTTGAAAGCATGCTCAGGCTGAGGGTCACTATGCAAGCTTTTGCATAGGGTGGCCCTCAGGAATGGGGGTGGTCTCAATGGCCATTCAGTAGGCTAACACTCTGAGTGTTGGACACCCTTCCGAACTTACAGGAATCCTGCCATGGGGAATGAGGATTTCTCTATTGTGATTCAGGTTCCCTCATTCGTAGGGATTCCAGGAAAGGTCTGGGGACACATGCCTGAATACCAAGGATGGGTAAAGATGACGGCTCTGTTCCGTGGCCAGTCTAACATGCGGGATATGGGCCCCGCCTTCTAGGTGGCTGACACGAGGTCGGGGCTTAGGCTCTGTCAGACACAACACTAGGGGCCAGGGCTGTCTATAATTCAGGGTTCCCTCAAGGGACAAGTAGATTGATCATAATGTGGAGTTTCTGGGCAGACTCACCAGGCCCTTCTTCTTTCTATTGGGAAGGCAGAATGCTGTGTTGTGGCTGCAGAATTCCCTATCATGAGGGCTTGTGGACCAGTAGGGTGAGGATGGAATTGTAAACCCAAGCTATGAATAAATTCAGTGACAAGCGAATGGCATTTCCAGTGTGCAGCGGCTGATTCGAATATCCAGCACCTGAGTAAGCGCAGACGTCAGATGTTTGCTCAAGCTGGAGTTTGTGTCTATAATGACCGACAAATGGAGAGGAGTTGAAAAGAGGTCATAGAGGATTTCCCACACTTGAGCTTGTGAGATGCTCCAAACAGCCAGGTTTCCTTCTACAGGACAGGGCAGTCAGATTTGTTTGCTCGAGAGTCCCCCATGTGGAAAGTTTGGGTCCAGAGCACTCCCACATGGATGCCTGGAAAGCACACTTCCACTGAACATTGCAGCTGAGGAACATGGCAGGTTCTTTCTGAAGGCTCTGGGGTGAAGTACCAAGGCCTGTAGTTGACATGGAATCTCATGAAGATGGCTCACAATGCTGGCTTGTTACCAGTGAGATCTTAGATTCTGCTGGTGGCTACGGGCCAAGTAGGATTCATCTACCCTGAGGGTTTGACACAGTTCCAAGAGCACGGCTTCCATCTAGAGAAAGGAGATGTTCTGTTGTGGGGATCAGGGACCATATGTTGTATCTTAAGTTGGTACTCCAGAACAGGTCTCTGATTACAGATGCCTGAAAACCTAATCAGGGGTTACAATGAGGTCATAGGAGCATGTCAGGTTCAATCTTCTGACTGAGAAACACTGACTTGGGTATCTGAATGGATTCAGGTGATCAGCGTATTTCAGACTGCACATTTGTGTCCAGAGAGGCCTCCAGTATTGGGGTGGGCTCAGGGGCCTTGCAGGTTTCTCCTTATCTCGAAGTTTTAGGCAAATGTGACGGACACATTTTCCTTGGGGATGGCAGGCACAGTCCTTTGGTGTGGCTCCAGAGACCCCATCCTGGAGGAAATATGAGCCATGGTTTCGGGATAGAAGTCTGTAAGCACAAACTCGGGTTAAGGTTAGCGGTGAGGTGATCGCAGGCCCAATGCATAGACCTGGAGGGCAGCTCGTCTGGAACTATAAATTAGTTGCCTTGAAGGTGGTAGCACAGGCTTGTGTATCTGGCTTTTGTGTCCAGGATGGCCTCGGAATACAGGTGTGGTCTCATGGATCCATGGGAGATTTTTCCTCTCAAGGATCCTAGCGGCTCCCTATACTATGGTGGCTTTCTTGGCGAAGGGGAGAGTGCTATTTTCCATCTTAGGGGTGTCCCAAAACAGGGATTCCAGAGACAGGCTGTGTTTCTGGGCCCCTGAAAAATCCCACCAGGTGTTAGGATTTGTGCTTAGGGGCATATCAGGCCTGCAAATTTGGATTCTGGAATGCAACTGAGAGTGTTTGTTTGAAAGCATGCTCATGTTGGGGGTCACAATGCCTGCTTGTGTCCAGGGCGGCCCTCATGAGTGGGCGGGTTATCATTGGCCATTCAGCTGGCTACCACTCTGAAGTCTGGAAACCCATCCCAAGAGCCATCATTCCTGCCATGGGGAAGGAGGATTTCCCTATTGTGCTTCTGGTTCCCCCATTGGCAGGGATTTCAGCAAATGTCTGGGGACAGATGCCTGAATCAAGAATGGGTAGAGATGACAGCCCTGGGACATGGCTGGTCTCACATTCTGGAGTTGGAGCCCAGTCTCTGGGTCCTGACACGAGGTCAGAGACGAGGTTCTGTCAGACTCAGCGCTAGTGGCCAGGTAAACCTATAAATGGGGTTCACTCGAGGGTCGAGTAGATTTATCCTCATGTAGGGTTTCTGGGCAGTCTCTCCAGGCTGTTTTTTCTTGCTATGGGGAAGGCAGAATGCTGTGCTGTGGCTTCAGAATTCCCTATCAAGAGAGCTTACTGAACACCAGGGTGAGGATGGAATTGCAAACCCAAGCTACTTTTTTTTTTCAAGATTTTATTTATTTGTCAGAGAGCGAGCGAGAGCAAGCACAGGCAGACAGAGTGGAAGGCAGAGTCAGACTAAGAAGCAGGCTCCCTGCGGAGCAAGGAGCCTGATGTGGGACTCGATCCCAGGACGCTGGGATCATGACCTGAGCCGAAGGCAGCTGTTTAACCAACTGAGCCACCCAGGCGTCCCGCCAAGCTACTTTTAAATTCAGTGCCAAGCATAAGGCAATTCCAGTGTGTAGCAGCTGATTCAAATATCCAGCACTTGAGTAAGTGCAGATGTCAGTTGATTGCTCACGCTGGAGTTAGTGTCTATGATGACCAACAAATGGATGGGTGGCCTCAAGAGGCCATGGAGGATTACCCACCCTCAGGCTTGAGATACTCCATACAGAAAAGATTCCTTTTACCGTACAGGGGAGTCTGGTTTGTTTCCTCCAGGGCTCCCCATGTGGAAAGTTGGTATCAGAGCACTCCTGCTGGATGCCTGGAAAGTACACCTACATTGACCATGGCAGCAGAGGAACATGGCAGTTTCATTCTGGTGGCTCTGGGCCGAAGTACCAAGGGCTGGAGTTGTCATGGAGTCTCATGAAGATGGGTCACAATGCTGGTGTTTTGTCAGGGAGATCATAGAATGTGCTAATTGCCAGAGGGCCTTGAAGGATTCATCTACCCAGAGTGTTTGACACAGGTCCAGAGCACAGCTTTCTTCTAAGGACAGATGTTCTTTTGTGTGGCTCAGTGACCATATTGTATCATACATTGATATGCAGAACAGCCTTCTGAGTACAGATACCTGAAAACCTATTCTAGTGTTCCAGTGAATCCTAGGAGCATGTCAGGTTCAATCTTCTGTCTGAGGACCATTGATTTGGATATCAGACTGGATGTAGATGATATGGTGTGTCAGACTGTGCATTTGCGTCCAGAGTGGCCTCCAATATTGGGCTGGGCTTAGGGGACTTGCAGGTTTCTCCTAATCTAGAGGGTTTGTTTAATAGTGACAATCACAGTTTCCTTTGGGAAGACAGGTACAATCCCGTGGTGTGGCTCCAGTTATCACAAACTGGAGGGCATGTGAGCCATGGTTTTGGGAGGGAAGTCTGAAAACACAAACTTGGGTTAGGGTTAGTGGCAAGGTTATCGCAGGCCCAATGCATAGACATGGATGGCAGCTCTTCAGGAACTGTTAATCGGGTGACTCAAAGGCAGAATCACAGGCTTTTTTCTCTGTATTGTGTGCAGGATGGCCTCAGAATGCAGTTGTGGCCTCATGGGTCCATGGGAGATTTTTCCTCTCTAAGGATCCTGGTGGCTCCCAATAGTTGGTGGCTTTTTCGGGGAAGGGAAGAGTGCTGTTTTTCATGTTAGGGGTGACCCAAAATATGGATTCCAGAGACGGACTCTGGGTTTGGTCCCCTGGAAAATCCCACCAAGTGTTAGGATTTGGGCCTAGTGGCTTACCAGGCCTGCATGCAGGATCCTGGAGGTGCAACTGAGAGGTCTTGTTTGAAATCATTCTCAGGCTGAGGGTCACAATACTTGCTTATGCCCAGGTGGCCCTCATGAGTGGGCGTGGTCACATTGGCCATGCAGCTGGCTCCCACTTTGAGGGTTGGACAACCATCCCAACAGCCAGAATCCTGCCATGGGGAAAGAGGAGTTCTTTATAGTGCTTCAGGTTCCCCCATTAGCGGGGATTCCAGCAAAGGTCTGGGGACAGAGGCCTGAATACCAAGGATGGGTAAAGATGATGGACATGGGCCATGGCCAGTATCAAATCGTGGATATGGGCCCCGATCACTGGGTGGCTGACACTAGGTCTTGGCTCAGGCTCTGTCAGACACAGCACTAGTGCCCAGGGCAGCCTATAAATTGGCGTTCCCTCGAGTGCCGAGCAGATTGATCCTCATGTATGGTTTCTGGGCAGACTCACCAGGCCCTTCTTGTTTGTAAGGGGAAGGCAGAATGCTGTTTTGTGGCTCTAGAATTCACTATCAAGAGGGCTTGTGGACCAGGAGGCTGAGGATGGAATTGTAAACCTAAGCTATGGTTACATTCTGTATCAAGCGAAAGAAATTTCCAGTGTGCAATGTTTGAATCCAATATTCAGCACTTGAGTGAGGGTGGATGTCAGATATTTGCTCATGCTGGAGTTTATGTCTATGATGACACAAAAATGGAGGGGTGGCGTCAAGAGGTTATGGAGGATTTCCCAATCTGGTGTTTTTGAGATGCTCCAAACAGCAAGGTTTCCTTCTACCAGACAGGGGCAGTCTGATTTGTTTCCTCCATGGTTCCCCATGTCGAAAGATCGGATAACATAGATCTCCCACATGGGTGACTGGAAAGCACACCTTCATTGACCATGACAGCGAAGGAACATGGCATCTGGTGGCTTTGAGGCGAAGAAATAAAGACTGGATTGGACATGGAACCTCATGAAGATGGGTCAAAATGTTGGTTTGTTACCAGGGAGATCTTAGAATGTGCTGGTGGTTAATGGGCCATGCAGGATTCATCTAGCCTGAGGATTTGACACAGGCCCAAGAGCCTGGATTGCTTCTGGGGGCAGGAGATATTCTGTTGTGGGGCTCAGCGGCCATATGTTGTATCATAAATTGGTAATCCAGAACAGGTCTCTGAGGACAGAAGCCTGAAAACCTAATAAAGGGTTTGAATGAGGCCCTAGGGGAATGTCATTCAATCTTCTGACTCAGGATCATTGACTCTGGTGTCTGACTGGATGCAGGTGATGAGGGTGTTTCAGACTGTGCATTTGTGTCCAGAGTGGCATCCAATACTAGGGTTGGCTCAGGTTCCTTGCAGGTTTCTACTTATATGGGGTTTTTGGACAACTGTGATGGGTAGTTTCCTTGGGGATTGCAGGAACTGTCCTGTGGTGTGACTCCAGAGACCCCATCCTGGAGGACATGTGCGCCATGATTTTGAGAGAGAAGTCTGCAAACACAAACTTAGGTTAGGGTTAGTGGCAAGGTGATCATAGTCCCAATCCATAGACCAGGAGGGCAGCAAGTCTGGAACTGTAAATCACGTAACTCAAAGGTGGTAGCACAGGTAATTGTATCTGGATTTAATTTCCAGAATGGCCTTTATTGCAGGTGTTGTCTCAAGGGTCCATGGGAGATTTCTCCTCTCAAGGATCCTGGCGGTTCTCAATAGTTTGTTGGATTTCTCCGGGAAGGGATGAGTACTGTTTTCCAGCTTAAGCGTGCCCCAAAACAGGCATTCCAGAGATGATCTCTGGGTCTAAGTGCTTGGAAAATCCCACCAAGGGTTAATATTTAGGCCTAGGGCCATACCAGGCCTGCAATGCGGGATCCTGGAGGTGCAACTGAGAGCGTTTGTTTGAAAGTATGGTCAAGCTGAGGGTCCCAATGCCTGCTTGTGCCCCGGAGGCCATCAGGATTGGGCGATGTCTACTCAGCCATGCAGCCAGTTCCCATTCCTAGGGTTGGACACCCATCCAAAAGCCAGGATTCCTGCCATGGCGAAGGATGAATTCTCTATTGTGCTTCAGGTCCCCCCATTGGTAGGGATTCCAGCTAAGATCTAGGGGACAGATGCCTGAATACCAAGGATGGGTAGTAATGACAGCCCTGGGCCATGGCCGGTCTCACATGGTTAATGTGCGCGCCACCCTCTGGGTTGCTGACATGAGGTAGGGGCTCAGGCTCTGTCAGACACAGCACTAGTGGCTAGGGCAAACTATAAATAGGGGTTCCCTCCTGGGCTGAGTATATTGATCTTCATGTGCAGTTTATGGGCAGACTCACCAGGTCCTTCTATCTATGAAGAAGGCAGAATGTTGCGTTGTGGCTCCAGAATTCCCTATCAAGAGATATGGCAGACCAGTAGGGTGAGGATGAAATTGTAGTCTGAAGCTAGGCTTAAATTCATTGCAAAGCGAAAGGCAGTTCCAGTGTGCAGCAGCTGATTCCAATATCAGCGCCTGAATATGGGCGGATGTCAGATGTTTGCTCAGGCTGGAGTTTGTGTCTACGATGACCAACAAATGGAGAGGTGGCGTCAAGAGGCCATGGAGGATTTCCCACCCTGGGGCTCAGGGGCCATAATTTGTATCATAAGTTGGTATTCCAGAAGAGGCCTCTGAGGACAGGTGCCTGAAAAGTTAATCCCTCTTCCAATGAGGTCCTAGGGCCATGTCAGGTTCAATTATCTGACTCAGGACCATTGATTTGGGTGTCTGCCTGGATGGAGGTGATCAGGGTGTTTCAGACTGTGCATTTGCATCCAGAGCAGCCTCCAATATTGGGATGTGCTCAGGAGCCTTCCGGGTTTCTCCTAATCAGGAGGGTTTGGGCAACTGTGATGGGCCCAGTTTCCTTGGGGATGGCAAGCACAGTCTTGTGGTGTGACTCTAGGGGCCCCATCCTGGAGGACATGTGAGCAATGGTTTTTAGAGAGAGATCTGCAAACACAAACTCGGGATAAGGTTAATGGAGAGGTGTTCACAGTCCCAATGCAAAGATCTGGAGGGCAGCACGTCAGGAACTGTAAATCAGGTGACTCGAAGCCACTAGCACAGTCTCTTGTATCTGGATAGCATATCCACGCTGGCCTCGGAATACAGGTGTGGACTCATGGGACCATGGGAGATTCTTCTTCTCAAGGATCCTGGGGGATCCCATTAGTTTGGTGGCTTTCTCAGGGAAGTGAAGAGTGCTGTTTTCCATCTTAGGGGTGCCTCAAAACAGGGATTCCAGTGACGGGCTCTGGGTATGTGCACATGGAACATCCCACGATGTGTTAGGATTTGGGCTTAAGGGCATATCAGGCCTGCAATGCAGGATCCTGGAGGTGCAACTAAGAGCATTTTTTTGAAGGCTTGATCAAGCTGAGGGTTACAATGGCTACTTGTGCCCAGGGCAGCCCTCATGACTGGGCATTTTCTCCTTGGCCATGCAGCTGGCTCCCACTTTGAGGTTTGGACACTCATATCAACAGCCAGGATTCCTACCATGGGGAAGGAGGAGTTCTCTATTGTGCTTTAGGTTACCCCATTGGTAGGGATTACATAAAAGGTCTGGGGACAGGTGCCTGAATACCAAGGATGGGTAGAGATGATGGACTTGGGCCCTGGCCAATCTCACATGCTGGATATGGGCTCATATCTCTGGGTGCCTGAAACTAGGTCTTGGCTCAGGCTCTGTCAGACACAGTACTAGTACTAGTACTAGTACTAGTGCCCAGGACAGCCTATAAATCAAGGTTCCATCGAGTGCCAAGTAGATTGAACCTCATGTGGAGTTTCTGGGAAGATTCACCAGGCCCTGTTTCTTTCTAGTGGGAATGGAGAATGTTGCCTTGTGGCTCCAAATTCCCTCTCTAGAGGGCTTGCAGACCAGGAGGCTGAGGATGGAATTCTAAACCCAAGCTATGGATAAATTCAGTGTCAAGTGAAACGCAGTTCTAGTGTGCAGTGGTGGAAAAGAAAGTGCAGAATCTAAATAACGGCAGATTTCAGATGTTTTCTCATGCTGGAGTTTTTGTCTTGATGACTGACAAATGGAGGGGTTGTGTCAAGGGCCATGGAGGATTTCTCCTGCTGGTGCTTCTGAGATGCTCCAAACAGAGGGTTCCCTTCTACTGGTCAGTGGCAGTCTGGTTTGTTTGCTCCAGGGTCCCACATGTGGAAAGAATAAGTAGAAGAGCACTCCCACATGGATGCCTGGAAAGCACACCTCCACTGACCATATCAGGTGAGGAACATGGCAGGTTCATTCTGGTGGCTCTGGGGCGAATTACCAAGGACTTGAAGTGACATGGAATCTCATGAAGATGGATCACAATGCTGTTTGTTTGTTACCAGAGAGATCTTAGAATGTGCTGGGGGCTAAGGGGCTGTGCATAATTCATATACCCCGACCCTTGACACAAGTTGAAGAGCACGAATTCCATCTGGGGACAGGAGATATTCTATTGTGGGGTTCAGGGACCAATCTTCTGACTCAGGACCATTGACTTGGGTGTCTTCCTGGATGGAGGTGATCAGGGTGTTGCACACTGTGCATTTGTGTCCAGAGTGGCCTCCAATATTGGACTGGGCTCAGGGGACTTGCAGGTCTCTCCTAATCTGGAGGGTTTGGGCAAGTGTGATTGACACAGTTTCATTGGGGATAGCAGGATCTTTCCTGTGGTGTGGCTACAGAGACCCATCATAGAGGGCATGTGAGCCATGGTTTTGGGAAAGAAGTCTGCAAACACAAACTTGGGGTAGGGTTAATGGCGAGGTGATCACAGGCCCAATGCGTAGGTCTGTAGGGCAGCTCGTCTGGAACTGTAAACCAGGTGATTCGAAGGTGGTAGCACAGTCTCTTGTATCTGGATTGTGTGTCCCGGATGGCCTCGGAATGAAGGTGTGGTCTTATGGAGCCCTGGGAGATTTTTCTTCTCTACGCATCCTGGCAGCTCCTAATAGTTTTCTCAGGGGAGGGAAGAGTGCTGTTTTCCATCATAGGGGTGCTTCAAAACAGAGATTCCAGAGACGGGCTCTGGTTATGTTGGCATGGAATATCCCACGAAGTGTTAGGATTTGGTCCTAAGGGCATACCAGGCCTGCGATGCGGGACCCTGCAGAAACAACTGAGAGCATTTGTTTGAATGCATGCTAAGGTTGAGGGACACAATGCCTGCTTTGGCCCAGGCGGCCCTTATGATTGGGCGTTGTCTCATTGGCCATGCACCTGGTTCTAATTCTGAGGGTTGGGCACCCATAGCAACAGCCAGGCTTCCTGCCATGGGGAAGGAGGAGTTCTCAATTGTGCTTCAGGTTCCCCCACTGATAGGGATTCCAGCAAAGGTCTGGGATAGTTGCCGGAATACCAAGGATGGGTAGAGATGACTGGGCCATGGCCAGTCCCACATGCTGGATAAGGGCCCCACACTCTGGGTGGCTGACACGAGGTTGGGGCTCAGGCTCTCTCAGACACAGCGCTAGTGGCCAGCGCAAAGTATAAATCGGGGTTCCCTCGAGGGCCAAGTAGATTGATCTTCATGGGGAGTTTCTGGGCAGACTCACCAGGCCCTTCTTTCTATGGGGAAGGCAGAATGTTGCGTTTTGTCTCCCTAATTCCCTCTCAAGAGGACTTGCAGTCCAGTAGGGTGAGGATGGAAGTGTAAACCCAAACTATGCAAGAATACAGTGTCAAGTGAAAGGAATTTCCAGTGTGCGTGACTGATTCGAATATCCAGCACCTGAGTAAGAGCAGATGTCAGATGTTTGCTCATGCTGGAATTTGTGTCTATGATGACTAACAAATGGAGGGTTGGCATCAAGAGAATGTGGAGGACTTCCCAGGCTGGGGCTTGTGAGATGCTCCAAACAACCAAGGTTTCCTTCAACCTGACAGGAGCAGTCTTATTTGTTTGCTCTAGGGTTCCCTATGTGGAATTTTTGTGTAGCAGAGAACTACCTCTTGGATGCCTAGAAAGCACACGTCCATTGACCTTTGTACCTGAGGAACATGGCAGATTCGTTTCATGGCTCTTGGGCAAAGTACCAACACCTTGAGTTGGCATCAAGTCTCAGGAAGTTGGGTCACAATGCTGGTTTGTTACCAGGGAGATCATAGAAGGTGCTGGGGCTAATGGGTCATGCAGGATCCATCTACCCTGAAAGTTGGACATAGATCCAAGAGCACATTTTCCTTCTGGAGACAGGAGATGTTCTGTTGTGGGAATCAGGGACCACATGTTGTATCATAACTTGGTATTCCAGAACAGGACTCTGAGAACAGATGTCTGAAGACCCAATCTAGGGTTCCAGTGAAGTCCTAGGGGCATGTCAGGTTCAATCATCTGACTCAGAACCATTGACTTGGCTTTCTGCCTCGATGGAGGTGCTCAGGGTGGTTCAGACTGCACGTTTGCATCCAGAGCAACCGCCAATATTGGGGTGGGTTCAGGGGCCTGGCAGGTTTCTCCTAATCTGGAGGGTTTGGACAACCTGATGGGCACTGTTTTCTTGGGGATGGCAGGAACTTTCCTGTGATGTGGCTTGAGGGACCACATCTTGGTGGGCATGTAAGCCATGGTTTTGGGAGAGAAGTCGGCAAACACAAACTGGGGTTAGGGTTAGTGTCGAGATGATCACAGGCCCAATGCATAGACATGGAGGGCAGCTCGTCAGGAAATGTAAATAGGATGACTCGAAGGCGGTAGCAAAGACTTTTCTCTCTGGATTGTGTGGACAGGATGGCCTCGGAATGCAGGTTTGTTTTCATGGGTCCATGGGAGATTTTTTCTCTCTAAGGATCCTGGCGGCTCCCAATAGTTTGGTGCCTTTCTCAGGGAAGGGAAGAGTGCTGTTTTCCATCTTAAGGGTGCCCCAAACAGGGATTCTGAGATGGACTCTGGGTCTGGGCACCTGGAAAATCCCACCAAGGGTTAGGATTTGGGCCTAGGGGCATACCAGGCCTGCAATGCTGGTACTGGAGGAGCAACTGAGAGTGTTTGTTTGAAAACATGCTCAGGCTGAGGATCACCATGCCTGCCTGTGCCCATGTCGGCCCTCAGGAGTGGGCATGGTCTCCTTGGCCATGCAGCTGGCTCCCACGCTGAGGGTTGGACAACCATCCCAACAGCCAATATTCCTGCCATGGGGAAGGAGGTGTTCTCTATTGTGTTTCAGGTTCGCCATTGGCAGGAATTCCAGCAAAGTTTGGGGGACAGATGACTGGATACCAAGGATGGGTACAGATGATGGCCCAGGGCCATGGCCGATCTCTCATGCTAAATATGGGCCCTCACCTCTGGGTGGCTGACACGAGGTCGGGGCTTAGACTCTGTCAGACACAGGACTAGTGGTCAGGGAAATCTATTAATCAGGGTTGCCTCGTGGTCTGAGTAGATTGATCCTCATGTGCGGTTTCTGGGCAGACTCAACAGGTCCTTCTTCTTTCTATGTGGAAGGCAGAATACTGCGTTGTGGCTCCAGAATTCCCTATCAAGAGATATTGTGGAGCAGTGTGGTGAGGATAGTATAGTAATACAAAGCTATGGTTAAGTTCAGTGAAAAGCAAAAGGCAGTTCCAGTGTGCAGCTGTCGTTTCGAATATCCAGCACCTGAGTAAGGGTGGATGTCAGATGTTTGCTCACACTGGAGTTTGTGTCTGTGATTACCCACAAATGGAAGGGTGGCGTCAAGAGGCCATGGAGGATTTCCCATGCTGGGGCTTGTGAGATGCTCCAAATAGCAAAGTTTCTTTCTACCGGACAGGAGAAGTCTGGTTTGTTTTCTCTGGTTTCTCCATGTGGAAAGTTTTGTAGCAGAGAACCCCACAGGGATGCCTGGAAATCACCCCTCCATTGACCATTGCAGCTGAGGAACATGGCAGGTGCATTCTGGTGGCTCTGGGGCAATATATCGAGACCTTGAGTTGACATGGAGTCTCATGAAGATGGGGCACAATGATGGTTTGTTACCAGGAATATCATAGAATGTGCTGGTTGCTAAGGGGCCATTCAGGATCCAAATACCCTTAGGGTATGACACAATTCCAGGAGCATGGCTTCCTTTTTGGGGAGAACATATTCTGTTCTGTGGCTCAGGGACTATATATTTTATCATAAGTTGATATTCCAGAGCAGGCCTCTGACGACAGATACCTGTAAACCTAATCTAGTGTGCCAATGAAGTCCTCGGGGCATGTCAGGTTCAATCTTCTGACTCAGGAGCATTGACCTGGGTGTCTGCCTGTATGGAGGTGATCAGGGTGTCTCAGACTGTGCATTTGTGCCCAGAGCGGCCTCCATTATTTGGCTTCGCTCAGGGGCCTTGCAGGTTTCTCCTAATCTAAAGGTATCGGGCAAAAGTGATGGGCACAGTTTCCTTGAGGATCTCATGCACAGTCTTGTGGTGTGGCTTCAGATGCCAGAACCTGGAGGTCATGTGAGCCATGGTTTTAGGAAGGAAGTCTGCAAACACAAACTCAGTTTAGGTTAATGGCAAGGTGATTGCAGGCCCAATGCATAGACCTGGAAGGCAGCTCGTCAGGAACTGTAAATCCGATGACTCAAAGGTGATAGCACATGATATGTATCTGGATTGTATGTCCAGGATGGCCTCGGAATGCAGGTGTGTTCTCATGGGTCTATGGCAGATTTTTCCACTCAAGGATCCTGGTGGCTACCATGAGTTTGGTGACTATCTCGGGGAAGGGAAGAGTGCTGTTTTCCATCTTAAGGGTCCCCCAAAATAGGGATTCCAGAGATGGGCTCTGTGTCTGGGCCCCTGTAAAATCCCACCAGGGTTAGGATTTGGGCCTAGGTGTGTACTAGGCCTGCAATTCGGGGTCCCAGAGATGCAATTGAGAGCGTTTGGTTGAAAGCATGCTCAGGCTGAGGTCACAATGCCTGCTTGTGCCCGGGTAAGCCATCATGAGTGCACATGGTCTCCTTGGCCATGGAGCTGCCTTCCACTTTGAGGGTTGAGCAACTATCCCAACTGTCAGAATACCTTCCATGGGGAAGGAGGAGTTCTCTATTGTGCTTCAGGTTCCCCCAATGGCAAGGATTTCAGCAAAGGTGTGGGTACAGATGCCTGAATACCAAGAATAGAAGAGAAGACAGACTTGGGCCATAGCTGGTCTCACATGCTGGATATGGGCCCTGATCTCTCCGTGGCTGACACTAGGTCCTGGCTCCGGCTATGTCAGACAAAGCACTAGTGCCCAGGGCAGCCTATGAATCAGGGTTCCGTCTAGCACCGAGAAGATTGACCATCATATGGAGTTTCTGGGCAGACTCTCCAGGCCCTTTTTCTTTCTATGGGGAAGGCAGAATATTGTGTTGTAGCTCCAGAATTCCCTCACAATAGGGCTTGTGGACCAGTAGACTGAGGATGGAATTGTAAACCCAAGCTATGGCTTAATTCAGTCAAACTAAAGGCAGTTCCAGTGTGCAGCGATCGAATTGAAATCCATCACCTGAGTAAGGGCGGATGTCAGATGTTTGCTCATGCTGGAGTTTGTGTCTATGATGACTGACAAATGGAGTGGTGGCTTCAAGAGGAAATGGAGGATTTCCCACGCTGGGGCTTGTGAGATGCTCCAAACAGAAGGTTTCCTTCTACCGGACAGGGGCATTCTGTTTTTTTGTCTCAAGGGTCCCCGCCAATTGCAAAGTTTGTGTAGCAGAGCACCCCCGTATGGTTGCCTGGAAACCACACCTCCACTGACCATTGCAGCTTAGGAACATGGCAAGTTCATTCTGGTGGCTCTGGGGCGAAGTACTAAGGGCTTATTTTTACATGGAATGTCATGAACATGGGTAACAATGCTGTTTTGTTACCTGGGAATTCTTAGCCTGTCATCTGTACACATCCTTGGTATTAAGGCAACTTTCCACAGACCTTTCCTGTAACCCTGCCAATGGGGGAACCTGAAGCACAATAGAGAACTCCTCTTTCCATTGCAGGAAGCCTGGCTGTTGCAATGGGTGTCCAACCCTCAAAGTGGGATCCAGCTATATGGCCAATGAGACTACGCCCTCTCCTGAGGGCGCCCCTGGGAACAAAGAGGCATGATGACCCTCAGCCTGAGCATGCGTTCAAACAAGCCCTCTCTGTTACACCATTAGGATCCTGCATTGCAGGCCTGGAATGCCCCTAGGCCCAAATCCTAACACTTGGTGGGATATCCGGGCACCCAGACCCAGAGCCCGTCTCTGGAATCCCTGTTTTGGCATAAGCCTAAGTTGGAAAACAGCATTCTTCCCTGTTTTGGAGCACCCCTAAGATGGAAAAGAGCACTCTTTTCTTCTCTAAAAAACCACCAATCTATGGAGATCCACCAGGATCCTTAGAGAGGAAAAGTCTCCCATTGAACCATGAGACCACGTCTACATTCAGAGCCCATCCTGGACACACAATCCAGATAGAAATGCCTGTGCTACCAGCTTTCAGTCACCCTAATTACAGTTCCTGACGTGATGCCTTCTAGGTCTATGCATTGGACCTGCGATCACCTTGCCACTATCCCTGACCCAAATTTGTGTTTGCAGACTTCCCTCCCAAAACCATGGCTCTCATATCCTCAAGGAGGTGGTCTCTGAAGCCTTACCACAGGACTGGGCCTGCCATCCCCAAGGAAACTGTGCCCATCACAGTTCTTCAAAGCCTCCAAGTTAGGAGAAACCTGCAAGGCCCCTGAGCCCACCCCAATATTGGAAGTGGCTCTGGATGCAAATGCACAGTCTGAAACACCCTGATCACCTACATCCAGTCAGACAACCATATCAATGGTCCTTAGTCAGAAAATTGAACCTGATGGGCACCAAGGACATCATTGGATCTCTAGATTAGGTTGCCAGCATCAATCCTCAGAGGCCTGTTCTTGAATACCAAGTCAGGATACAACATATGTACCCTGAGCCACAAAACAGAACATCTCCTCTCCCAAGATGGAAACTGTGCACATCGACCTGTGCCAAACCCTCAGCGTGGCCCATAGCCACCAATACATTCTAAGAACTCCCTTGTAACAAACCAGTTTTGGGACACATCTGTAAGAGATTCCAAATCAACTCAAGGCCTTGGTACTTGGCACCAGAACCACCAAAACGAACCTGTCATGTTCCTCAGCTGCAATGGTCATTGGACGTGTGCTTTCCAGTCATCCATGCGGGAGGGCTCTGCTACGCAAACTTCCACTTGAGGGACCCTGGAGGAAAAAAAAACAGACTCCTCCTGTCCATTAGAAGGAAACCTTGTTGTTTGGAGCATCTCACAATCTTAAGCGTGGGTAATCCTCCATTGCCTCCTGAAGCCACCCCTCCATTAGTCGTCATCCTAGACACAAACTCCAGTGTGAGCAAATATCTGACATCTGCCCTTACTCAGGTGCTGGATATCTCGTATAAGCTGCTGCACATTGAAACTGACTTCCGCTTGGCACTCAATTTAAGCATAGCTGGTGTTTACAATTGCATTCTCACCCTATTTGTCCCCAAACCCTCTTGATAGGGAATTCTGGATCCATAAGGCAGCATTCTGCCTGCCCCACAGAAAGAAGTGCTTCGTGAGTCTGGCCAGAAACCCTACATGAGGATCAATTTACTCGGCCCTGGAGAGAACCCCAATATATAGACTTCTCTGGCCACTAGTGCTGTGTCTGACACAGCCTGAGCCCAGACCTCGTGTCAGCCACCCAGAGAGCGGGGCCCATATCCAGCATGTGAGAACGGCCATGGCCCAAATCTGTCATCTCTATGCATCCTTGGTATTCAGGCATCTGTCCCCAGACCTTTGCTGTAATCCCTGCCTATGGGGGAACATGAAGCACAATAGATATTTCCTCCTTTCCCATGGCTGGAAACCTGGCCATTGGAATGTGTGTCCATCCCTCAGTGTGGGAGCCAGAAAATGGACAATGGGACCACGCCCACTCCTGAGGGCCACCCTGGGCACAAACAGGCATTGTAATGCTCAGCCTGAGCATGCTTCCAAACAAGCCCTCTCAGTTGCACCACCAAGATCCTGCATTGCAGGCCTGGTCTGCCCATAAGCCCAAATCCCAACCCTTGGTGGGATTTTCCAGGCGCCTAGACCCAGAGCCCATCTCTGGAATCCCTGTTTTGGGGCACACCTAAGATCGAAAATAGCAGTCTTCCCATCTCAAAAAGTCATCAAAATATTGGGAGCCGCCAGTATCCTTAGAGGAAAAATCTCCCATGGACCCATGAGGCCACAGCTACATTCTGACGTCACCCTAGACACACAATCCAGATATAAAAGCCTGTGCTTCCACCTTCGGGTCATTCCAGTTACTGTTCCTGACGAGTAGCCTTCCAGGTCTACACATTGCCCTGCGATAACCTAGCCACTAAACCTAACCCGAGTTTGTGTTTGCAGACTTCCCTCCCAGAACCATGGCTCACATGCCCTCCAGGGTGGAGTCTCTGGAGCCACACCACAGGACTGTGCTTGCCATCCCCATGGAAATTGTGCATGTCAGTTAACCAAACCCTCCAGAGTTGGTTGAAACATTCAAGGCCCCTGTGGCCACCCCAATATTGGAGGTTACTCTGGACATAAGTGCGCAGTCTGAAACTCCCTGATCACCTACATCCTGGCAGACACCCAAGTCAACTGTCCTAAGTCTGAAGATTGAACCTCTCATGCCCCTGGTACTCATTGGAACCCTAGATTAGGTTGTCGGGCATCTGAGGCCTGTTCTTGAATAGGAACTTATGATATGGCATGTGGTCCCTGAGCCACAAAACACTACATCTCCTGTCCCCAGAAGGTAACCGTGCTCTTCGACCTGTGTTAAACCCTCAGGGTAGGAGAATCTTGCAGGCACCTTAGCCACCAACACATTCTAAGATCTACCTGGTAAAAAAAACCAGCATTGTAATCCATCTTCAAGAGATTCCATGTCAACTCAAGACCTTGGTGCTTCGCCCCAGAAGCACCGTAAAGAACCTGCATGTTCCTCAGCTGCATTGGTCAATGGAGGTGTGCTTTCCAGGCATCCATGTGGAAGGGCTCTGCTACCCATACTTTTCACATGGGGGGCCCTGCAGAAAACATACCAGACTCTAACTGTCCAGTAGAAAAAACAACCTTGCTGTTTGGAGCATCTCACATGCATCAGCCTCTTGATGCCACTCCTCCATTCGGTCATCAGAGACACAAACTCCAGTGTGCGTAAACATCTGAAATCCACCTTTACTCAGGTGCTGGATATTTCATTTGTTGGCCACGATAGATACAAACTCTATCATGAGCAGACATCTGACCCTCGCCTGTACTCAGATGCTGGAGATCTCGAAAAAAACCACTGCACATTGGAACGGCCATGTTCTCGGCACTGAGATTAAGCATAGATTGTGTTTTCTGCCTTCTGTTCTCACACTCCTCGCCTTCAAGTCCCCCATATTGGGAATTTGGGAGCCACAATGCAGCCTTCTGCCTGCCCACCAGAAAAAAGAGGTGCCCTATGGGTCTGCGTGAAACTCCATATAAGGTTCCACCAGCACAGCCCTCTATAGCACCACAATATCATAGGCCACCTTGTGAACTAATGCTTTGTCTGACACAGCTCGAGCCCCGACCTCCTGGTAGCCACCTAGATAGCGGGACCCATATCTGGCAGGTGTGACCTGCCTTGACCTGAGTCCTTCATCTCAAACCAACCTGGTTATTCACGTACCAGTCCCAGAACATAGCTCAAATTTCTGTGCATGGGGGAATCTGAAGCACAAAAGAGTACTCCTCCTTCCTCATAGAAGGAAAATTAAATGTTGATATGGTGGTCCAACCCTCATATTGGGATCCAGGTGCATGGAACAAGAGCCAATGCCCACTCAGGATGGGCATCTGGGCACAAACAGGCATTGTGACCCTTACCCTGAGACCCATTTCCAACAAGTCTCCATGGGAGCTGAACCAAAGCCCCACAGAGCCAGGCAGTCAAGCCTCTAGGCCCAAATACTAAGCCTTTGTAGGGTTATCCAGGCACAGGGACCTATAACCCATCTCTGGAATCCCTGTGTTGACGGAAACACTGAAACAGTAAACCACGCTCTCTCCTTCCCAGTGAGACACCAACTCTTGGGTGCTGGGCAGAATCCCCAGAGAGGTAGAATATTCCATGGACACATGAGGACACCCCACCATTCCAAGGCCATCCTAGACACAATCCAGACAGAAAAGCCTTTGCTCCTGCCTCCCAGCCACACGAATTTCAAATCCTGAGGAGCTGCCCTCAGCGTCTGCAGATCGGGGCTGCCATCACCTCCCTCCTAATTGATACACAATTTTGTGTCTGAAGACTTTGGTCCCAGAGCCCTTAACCACATTCCCTGCAGGATGGGGCTGACAGAACCACACTACATCACTGGTCCTGATCTCTGGATGAAATTCTGCCGTCTCAGTTGCACAAACCCTCCAGATTAGGAAAAGCCTGCAAGGCCCCTGAGCCCACCCCAATTTCATAGGCCACTCTGGAAAAAATGCACAGTCTGACACAGCCTGAGCATCTACCTCCAGGAAGACTCACAGGTCAAAGTCCCTAAGTCCGAAGGTTGAGGATGACATGCCCCTACAACCTCATAAGAACCCTAGCCTAGATATTCAGGCCTCTGTGCCCAGAGGCCTGGTCTTGAAATCCAACATATGATCCGACATGTGGTCCCTGAGCCATACAAGAGAACCCCTCCTGTCCCGAGAAGGGAACCTGGCTCCTGGGAACTGGGTCTAACCCTCAGGTAGGAGAATCCTGCATGGCCACAGACCCACAACCACATTCTTTTTTTTATATAGATTTTATTTATTTATTTGACAGAGAGAGATCACAAGTAGGCATAGAGGAAGGCAGAGAGAGAGAGAGGAAGAAGCAGGCTCCCTGCTGAGCAGAGAGCCCGATGCGGGACTCAATCCCAGGACCCTGAGATCATGACCTGAGCCGAAGGCAGCGGCTTAGCCCATTGAGCCACCCAGGCACCCTCACCACCACATTCTAAGGTCTCCCTGGACACCAAGCAGCATTGTGACTCATTAGACTGAGAACATCCGTCAACTTAGATCACTTGGAAATTTGAACAAAAACCAGCAGATCAAGCCTGCAATGTTCCTCAGCTGCAATGGTCATGCAAGGAAGACTTCCCAGGCCCCCATTCAGAGACCTCTGCTGTCGAATCTTTCTATATGGGGGACCCTGGAGCCTTGTAAGCGGACTTCCCCTGTCCCACAGTAGGACACCTTGCTGTTTGGAGCAGCTCACAAGGTCCTGCTTGGGAAAATCTCCAAGAATTCTTGAGGCCACCCCACAATTCGTTGACCATCATGGATGCAAACCCAGCGTGAGCAGACATCTGACCCTCGCCCATACTCAGGTGCTGGAAATCTCGAAACAACCACTGCACAATGGAATGGTCCTGTGGTCGGCACTGAGCTTATCCATGGCTTGTGTTTTCAGACTTCTGTCTTCACACTCCTCGCCTACAAGCCCTTCATATTGGGAATTCTGAAGCCACAGTGCAGCTTTCTGCCTGCCCACCAGAAAGAAGTGCCCTATGGGTCTTCGTAGAAACCTACATGAGGATCCTCCTGCACGGCCCTCAATGGCACCCCAATATAATAGACCGACCTCTGCATAAATTGTCTATCTGACACCGCCTGATCCCCGACCTCCTGTCAGCCACCCAGATAGTGGGCCCCATATCCTCCAGGTGGGTCCAACCTTCGCCCGAGGCCATCATCTTGAAGCAACCTGGATATTCAGGTACCTGTCCCAGACTTAGCTCAAATTCCTGCCCATAGGGGACTCGGAAGCACAAAAGAGTGCTCCTCCTTCCCCATGGCCAGAAAACTGAATGTTGAGATGGCTGTACAACCCTGAGTGGGAACCAGGTGCATGGTCCATGAGACCATGCCTACACAGGACGGGCAGCTGGGCACAAATAGGCATTGTGACCCTCAGAATGAGACCCCTTTCCAAAGATCCCCCTTGGGATCTGGACCAGGATCCCAAATCGAAGCTTTGGTTAAGTTTTCCCAGTGTCTGGACCCAGAACCCATCTCTGGAATCCCTGTTTGGACAGGATCCCAGAGATGGAATACAGTCTTTTCCTCTTCCCCAAAAAGAAATCAAACTCTTGGGTGCCAAGCAGAATCACCAGAGTGGAATAATATCCCATGGACACATGAGGTCACCCCTCCATTTAGTGGCCATCCTAGACACAAAATCCAGACAGAAAGCCTGTGCTCCTCCCTCCCAGCCACCCGAATTTCAAATCCCGAGGAGCTTCCCTCAGGGTCTTCATATTCGGACTGCCATCACCTCACTCCTATCTCTTATCCGAGGTTGTGTCTAAAGTCTTTGGTCCCAAAGTCCTGACACACATGACCTCCAGGATGGGGCCTCGAGAAACACATGACATCACTGGCCCTGCTCTCCTGAGGAAACCCTGCCCATCTCAGTTTCCCAAAATGTCCAGATTAGGAGAAAACTGCAAGGCCCCTGACTGCACCCCAATATCATAGGACACTCTGGAATAAGTGCACAGCCTGACACAGCCTCAGCACCTACCTCCAGGATGACATGCAGGCCAATGGCACTTAGTCCGAAGATTGAAACTTCCATGGCCCTAAAACCTCATCAGAACCCTAGCTTATGTTTTGAGGTCTCTCTTCCTAGAGGTCTGTTCTGGAAATTCAAGCATATGGTCCAACCTGTGGTCCGTGAGCCATACAAGAGCACACATCCTGTCCCAAGAAGGAAACCTGGCTCCTGGGTACTGGGTCTAATCCTAAGGATAGAGAATCCTCAATGGTCAGAGAGCCGCCACCACATTCTAAGGTCTCCCTGGACACCAAGCAGCATTGGGACCTGTTAGACTGAGAACTTCCATCAACGCAAATCACTTGGAACTTGGAATCAGTGTCATTGGTTCAAGCTTACCCTGTTCCTCAGCTGCAATGGTAACACGAGATTGGCTTCCCAGGCCTCCATTCAGAGAGCATTGCTATCGAATCTTCCATATGGGGGACCCTGGAGCCCTGTAAGAAGACTTCTGCTGTCCCTTAGTAGGACACCTTGATGTTTGGTGCAGCTCACAAGCTCCAGCTTGGAAAAACCTCCAAGAATTCTTGAGGCCTCCCCACCATTTGTTGGCCATCATGGATACAAACTCCAGCGTGAGCAGACATCTTCCCCTCGCCCAGGTGCTGGAGATCTCGAAACAACTGCTGTACATTGGAATAGACATGTGCTCGGCACTGAGCGTAACCGTAGCTTATGTTTTCATACTTCTGTCCTCACACTCCTCGCCTGCAAACCCTCCAACTTGGATATTCTGGAGCCGTAATGCAGCCATCTGCCTGCTCACCAGATAGAAGAAGTGAAGAAAGGGTCTGTGCAAAAATCCCCCATGAGGATCCAGTTGCACAGCTCTCAAAAGCACCCCAATATCATAGGCCGAACTCTCCATGAATGTTCTGTCTGACACAGCTCGAGCCCGAGCTCCTGACAGCCACCCAGAAAGCAGGCCTCATTTTCTGCAGGTGGGTCCTGCCTTGGCCCGAGGACCTCATCTCAAAGTGAACTGGCTATTCAGGCACCGGTCCCAGAACTTAGCTCAAATTCCTGCCCATGCGGGAACCTGAAGCATAAAAAAGTACCCCTCCTTCCCCATGGCAGGAAAACTGAATGTTGAGATGGCAGTCCAACCCTCAGAGTGGGAGCCAAGTGCATAGCCCATGAGGTCACACCCACTCAGCATGGGCATCTGGGCAAAAACAGGCATTGTGACCCTCAGAATGAGACCCATTTCCAACAAGAACACTCGGGAGCTGTACCAGGAAAACATAGAGCAGGACCCTAGGCCCAAATCCTAAGCCTTGTTGTGGTGATCCAGGCTCCAGAACCCAGGACCCATCTCTGGAATGGCTGTTTGGACGGGATCCCTGACTCATAAAACTGCGCTCCTCCCATCCCCCAGAAATACACCAAACTCTTGGGTGCCGAGCAGAATTCCCAGAGAGGTAGAATCTCACATGGACCCATGAGGCCACCCCTCCATTTCGTGGCCATCATAGACAAACAAGTCAGACAGAAAAGACTGTGCTCCTGCCTCACAGCCGTCCGAATTTCATATCTGGAGATGCTTCGCTCAGGGTCTGCAGATTGGGTCTGCCATCACCTCGAGCTTAACTCTTACCCGAGTTTGTGTCTGAAGACTTTGGACCCAGAGTCCTGACCCATATGCCCTCCAGGATGGGGCCTCCAGGAACACACAACAGCACTGGGCCAGCTCTCCCAAGGAATGTCAGCCTGTCTCAGTTTCCCAACCCACCAGATTAAGAGAAAATTGCAAGGCCCCTAATACCACCCCAATTCCATAGGAAGCTCCAGAAAAAATGCATAGTCTGACACAGCCTCAGAATATACCTCCAGGAAGACACCCAGGTCAATGGGAAGGGATGAAATGGCCTAACCCATGGCAGGCTCGATGTGCTGGGTGTGAAGCCAACTGTCTCAATGTCTCTCACAAGGTCTGGGCTCAGGCTATGTAAGACAGAGCATAGTGTTTAGGGTAGCCTATGCAATTGGGGTGTTGCCGAGGGCTGAGCAGGTTGATTTTCATTTGGGGTTTCTGAGCAATGCCATAGACAATGTTTTTCTTTGGGGGGCAGGCAGAGTGCTTCGTTCTGGAACCAGAATTCCCAATCATGAGGGCTTTTGGGCCAGGAGTGCTAGGGTAGAGTCTGAAAACAGAAGATAGGGTGAGGTTGGGAGCAGGCACACTCTGCAAAGGCTGAAAGGATATCTCATGCATCTGAAGTCAGGCTGAGGATCAGACGTTGGCTGAGGTTGGATTGTGCCCTTGATAGCACCTTCATGAAGCAGGTGCCTCATGAGGCCAACGAAATTTTCCCACGCTGAGTTTGGAGGTTGCCACAAACCACAAGGTTTCCTTCTGCAAGACAGTCGAGTCCTGTTGAGTGGCTCCAGTACATACCATACGGAAGGACTGAAGAGGAGGGTTCAAAGGATGGATCCCTGAACAGCATGCCTCGCATTCCCTTTGGCCATTAACGACAAGATATGTTTGATCTGCTGGCTCTGGGGCAAGCTAACCAGTGGGCTGAGTTGAAATGGCCTCTCCTGAGGATGCGTCATAATGTGTGTTTCTGTCCATGGAGACCTTGGAATGTGATGGTTGTACTGTGGCCCTGCGGAATTCTCCGACCAGAAGGGTTTGATACAGATCCAGTAAGAAAGCACTCCATGTGGAGACAAGAGAGGTTTGGTTTGGAGCCTCAGAAAAACATAATATGCTGGTATACGAAACCAGTCCTCTGAGGACAGACACATGAAAACTAAAGCTAAGGTTCATATTAGGGCCTAACGGCCTGTCCATTTCAATCTTCTGTCTCTGGGGACACTGTCTGAGAGTCTAAGTGGTGATAATGGCTCAGCTGGTGTCAGAGTGCCCCTTTTATTCCAGGGCAGCCTACACTATCAGGATGGCCTCAGGGGCCTTGGAGCTTTTCCCTAACCTGCAGGGTTGTGGTCAATGGATTGGGCACACTTTCCTTGGAGAGGGCAGGCACAATCTTTCGCTGTGGCTCCAGATGCCCTAGCCTGGAGGGTGTGTGGGTCCAGGCTGTGGGCACAGAAGTCTGAAAACACAAACTCAGCTTATGAGTTGCGCCGAGGGTATGGCAGGCCGGATGTACAGATAGAGAGTGAGCTCCTTGGCTTGTGAATCAAGGGCGAGATTCCTTCAGGCTTTTGTCTCTGGATGCGTCCAGGATAGCCGTAGATTGTAGGGGGTGGCCTCAGTGACTGTGGACAAGTATCCCTCTCTGGGGATTTGTCCCAGCTAACAGGAGTTTGGGGTCATTTTGTGGGAAGGGTGGAGTCGTGTTGTCTGGCTCATGTGTCTCTCCAAGAAAGTGATTCCAGAGCAGAGCCCCAGGAACGGGGGGGAGACTGGAAAACTCAAACACTGGTGAGGATTGGGTGTATAGGGGCTTGGCACGCCTCATATGCGGGCTCTTGGTCAAGGCCCTGACAGGCCTTTCTTTGATATTGGGCTCATGCTGAGGGTCACAGAGTGAATTTGTGCCCAAGGCAGCAGTCAAGTTTGGGCGTGGTTTCAGGGGAAATTAAGGTTTCTCCCACCCTGAAGGTGTGACTCCATGCCAAGAGCAAGCCTTACAGCCATGGGGAAGAAGAAGTTCTGATTTGTGCTTCAGATGCCCAACTGTGTGGGGAATTGATATAATATCTGGGTTTAGATATCGGAAAACCAAGGTTAGGAAGAGATAACGGCATAAGACCATGGCGTGTCAGAAGTGCTAGGTGTGTGGCCAGCTGTCTCCTTGCCTGTCTGGACGTCTGGCATCAGGCTGTGAAAGGCAGAGCATTAGTGCCCAGAGCAGCCTATCAAATCTGAGTGCCGTCGAGGCAAGAGCAGGTTGAACCTCATCTGGGTTTGATGGAGAGCCCCACAAGGAAACGTTTTCTACCGGTGGGCAGTAACTGGGTCGGCTTGTGGTTCTGCAAATCCTACTCTGGAGGGATTGTTTGCCAGGAGTGTGAGGAAGGAAGTCTGAAAACACAAGCTAGCGTGAGATTTGGGACCGAGGGCACGGCAGGCCACTCTGCAGAGGCTGAATCAAGATCTCCTGCATTGCGGTCATATCTACTATGAGACGTGCTTCAAGCTAGAATTTTTGTCCATGATGGCCTCTCCCTGAAGGATATGGGGGGCTTCATGAGGCCCGGCAGGTTTGCCGTTTTCTCCTACACTGAAGGTTTGACTCACGGCCAGCAGCAAGGTTTCTTGCCATGGGGAAGGAGGGGTTCTGACTTGTGCATCAGGTTCCCCCTGTGCAGGGATTGGAGATAAGGTCTAGGATCCGATGACTGAAAACCCAGGTTGGGAATGGATGGTGGCCTAAGGCAGTGGCGGGTCCAATGTGCTGGGTGTGCAGCCAGCTGTGTCGGTGTCTGTTGGAAGGTCTGGGCTCAGGCTATTTGTGACAGAGCATCAGTGTTTAAGGTAGCCTATGCAATTGGGGTGTTGCCGAGGGCCAAGCAGTTTGATCCTCATTTGGGGTTTCTGGGCAGCACCATAGACAATGTTTTTCTCCTGGGAGGCAGGCAGAGTGCTTCAGTGTGGCCCCAGAATTCCCAGTAGGGAGGGTTTGTGTGCCAGGAGTGTGAGAACGGAAGTCTAAAAACACAAGCTAGGGTGAGGATTGGAGCCAAGGGCAGAGCAGGCCCAATCGGCAGAGGCTGAATCAAAATCTCTTGCATCTGAAGTCAGGCTGAGGATCAGAAGATGGCTGAGGATGGAGTATGTGTCCATGATGGCACCTTCATGAAGCGGGGGCCTCATGAGTTTGGGGTCATTTTGTGGGAAGGGTGGAGTCGTGTTGTCTGGCTCATGGGTCTCTCCAAGAAAGGGATTCCAGAGCAGAGCCCAGGTACAGGTGGGGCGACTGGAAAACTCAAACACTGGTGAGGATTGGGTGCATAGGGACTTGGCAAGCCCCATATGCGGGCTCTTGGTCCAGGTCCTGACAGGCCTTTCTTTGACATGGGGCTCATGCTGAGGGTCCCAGTGTGAATTTGTGCCCAAGAAGCACTCAAGTTTGGGCGTGGCATCAGGGGCCATGAAGGTTTCTCCCACCCTGAAGGTGTGACTCCATGCCAAGAGCAAGCTTGACAGCCATGGGGAAGGAGGAGTTCTGTTTTGTGCTTGCATACCCAGCTGTGTGGAGAATTGATATAATGTCTAGGTTCAGATATCTTAAAACCAAGGTTAGGAAGAGGTGACGGCATAAGACCATGGCGTGTCCGAAGTGCTGGGTGTGCGGCCAGCTGTCTCTTTGTCTGTCTGGACGTCTGGCTTCAGGCTGTGTCAGACAGAGCATGAGTGCCCAGAGCAGCATATCCACTTCGGGGACCGTCGAGGCCCGAGCAGGTTGATCATCATCTGGGTTTTCTGGAGAGCCCCATAGGGAAGCGTTTTTCTTCCGTTGGGCAGACCCTGGGCTGGGTTGTGGTTCTGGAGTTCCTAGTCCGTAGGGCTTGTTTGCCAGGAGTGTGAGGAAGGAAGTCTGAAAACAAAAGCTAGCGTGAGGTTTGGGACCGAGGGCATGGCAGGGCCACTCTGAAGAGGCTGAATCGAGATCTCCTGCACTGAGGTCATGTCAACTATGAGACGTGCCTCAGGCTAGAGTTTTTGTCCAGCATGGCCTCTTCCTGAAGGGTGTCGGGGCTTCATGAAGCCAGGGAGGTTTGCCTACGATGGGATTTGTGAACTACTCCAAACCTCAAGCTTTCCTTATGCACGACAGTCGAGTCCTACTGGATGGTTCCAGGAGGCCCCATACGGAAAGACTCGAGAGCAGGTGTCTAAGCATGGATGCCTGGGAACGCCACCTCATATTCCCACTCTTTAGGCAGGACAAGGCAGGCTCAATCTGCAGGCTCCTGGGTGAGCTACCCAGTGGGGAGAGTTGAAATGGACTCTCCTGAAGATGAGTCCTACTGTGGCTTGGTGGCCTGGGAGACCTTGGAATGTGGAGGTGGCTCAGGGACTCTTCAGGGTTTTCCAAACTGAGGTGTTTGACAGAGCCCCAACAGGGAAGCTTCCCATGTGAAGACGAGAGGAGTTCTGTTCAGTGCCTCAGGAAAGCCCCATATCCTGTTCTTTGAACCAAAGCCACTGAGGAGTGACACCTGGAACCCAAAGCAAGAGTTGAGATTACAGCCTAAGGGCCTGTCCGGATCAACCTTCTATCTCTGTTGACATCTGTGAGCATGCCTTCCTGGAGGTAGCTGCTCAGCTTGTGTCCGAATGCCCCTGTGTGTCCAGGGAGCCTCCTAGTAGTGGGATGTCCTCGGGGGCCTTGAGGTTTCTCATATTCTGGAGGTGTGTGTCCAAAGGAATGGACACAGTTTCCCAGGAGAGAGCAGGCACGGTCCTGTGGTATGGCTCCAGAGGACCCAGCCTAGAGGCTGTGTTTGCCAGGGCTGTGGGGACAGATGTCTGAAAAAGCAAACTTGGCTCAGCTAGTGGCCAAGGTAATGGCAGGACTGATCTCCAGTCCGTGAGGGGATCCTCTGGATATCAAAGGACGGCAAGTGGGAGGCAGTCACTCAGGATTTTGTCTCTGGGTGTTGCGTTCACAGTGTCCAGTCAGGATAGGTGTTGTCTCAGAGGCCAAGGAAGAGCCTTCCTCTCGGGGGATTTTGCAAGCTCCCAAGTATTTGGATTCATTCTGTGGGAAGGGAAGAGTACTGTTTTCTGCCACAGGGGACCCCCCAGGAGAGGGACTCTAGAGCACAGCAGTGGGTTCCCTCAACTGGAATACACACCATCTAGTTAATCCTGGGTGCCTATGGGCATGGCAAGCCACATATGCGGGCTCTTGGTCCAGTCACTGAGAGGCGTTACTTGAATAAGGTATTCACGCTGAGGGTCACAATGTGTATTTGTGCCCAAGGCGGCCCTAACGCTTCGGCGTTGCCTCATGGGCCATGTCGTTTTTCCTACACTGAAGGTTTGACTCACTGCCAGCAGCAAGTTTTCTTGCCATGGGGAAGGAGGGGTTCTGATTTGTGCATCAGGTTCCCCCCTGTGCAGGGATTGGAGATAAGGTCTAGGATCCGATGACTGAAAACCCAGGTTGGGAATGGATGGTGGCCTAAGGCAGTGGCGGGTCCAATGTGCTGGGTGTGCAGCCAGCTGTGTCGGTGTCTGTTGGAAGGTCTGGGCTCAGGCTATTTGTGACAGAGCATCAGTGTTTAAGGTATCCTATGCAATTGGGGTGTTGCCGAGGGCCAAGCAGTTTGATCCTCATTTGGGGTTTCTGGGCAGCACCATAGACAATGTTTTTCTCCTGGGAGGCAGGCAGAGTGCTTCAGTGTGGCCCCAGAATTCCCAGTAGGGAGGGTTTGTGGGCAAGGAGTGTGAGGACAGAAGTCTGAAAACACAAGCTAGGGTGAGTATTGGAGCCAAGGGCAGAGCAGGCCCACTCTGCAGAGGCTGAATCAAAATCTCCTGCATCTGAAGTCAGGCTGAGGATCAGACGTTGGCTGAGGCTGGAGTATGTGTCCATGATGGCACCTTCATGAAGCGGGGGCCTCATGAGGCCAAGGAAGTTTTCCCACGCTGAGTTTTGAGGTTGCCCCAAACCACAAGGTTTCCTTCTGCGGGACATTCGAGTCCTGTTGCATGGCTCCAGGACATACCATATGGAAGGACTGGAGAGCAGGGTTCGAAGGATGGATCCCTGTACAGCATTCCTCGCATTCCAATTGGCCATTAGCGACAAAATATGTTTGATCTGCTGCCTCTGGGCCATGATACCCAGGGGGCTGAGTTGAAATGGCCTCTCCTGAGGATGCGTCATAATGTGCGTTTGGGTCCATGGAGACCTTGGAATGTGCTGGTTGTTCGGTGGCCTTGCGGAACTCTCCTACCTGAAGGGTTTGATACATCCCCAGTAAGAAAGCTGCCCAAGTGGAGACGAGAGATGCTTGGTTTGGTGCCTCAGAAAAGCCCCATGTGCTGGTCTACGAAAACAGTCCTCTGAGAACGGACACATGGAAACAAAGCTAAGGTTCATATTAGGGCCTGGGGGCCTGTCCATTTCAACCTTCTGTCTCTGGGGACACTGTCTGAGAATCTAAGTGGAGATAGTTGCTCTGCTGGTGTCAGAGAGCCCCTCTTAGTCCAGGGTGGCCTACCTATTGATGGCCTCAGGGGCCTTGCAGCTTTTCCCTAAACTGTAGGGTTGTGATCAATGGATTGGACACACTTTCCTTAGAGAGGGCCGGCACAATCTTTCGCTGTAGCTTCAGAGGCCCTAGCCTGGAGGTTGTGTGGGTCCATGCTGTGGGCACAGAAGTCTTAAAACACAAAGTCAGCTTATGAGTGGCGCCTAGGGTATGACAGGCCGGATGTACAGCCAGAGAGGGAACTCCTGGGCCTCTGAAACAAGGGCGATTGGAAGGCGTTCCTTCAGGCTTTTGTCTCTGGATGTTGTGTCCGGGATAGCCGTGGATTGGAGCGGTGGCCTCAGGGACTGTGGACGAGTATCCCTCTCTGGGGATTTGTCCCAGCTCCCAAGAGTTTGGGGACATTTTGAGGGAAGGGTGGAGCCGTGTTGTCTGGCTCATGTGTCTCTCCAAGAAAGGGATTCCAGAGCAGAGCCCAGGTACAGGTGGGGCGACTGGAAAACTCAAACACTGGTGAGGATTGGGTGCATAGGGGCTTTGCAAGCCCCATATTCGGGCTCTTGGTTCAGGTGCTGACAGGTCTTTCTTTGACATGGGGCTCATGCTGAGGGTCACAGTGTGAATTTGTGCCCAAGAAGCACTCAAGTTTGGGCGTGGCTTCAGGGGCCATGAAGGTTTCACCCACCCTGAAGGTGTGACTCCATGCCAAGAGCAAGCTTGACAGCCATGGGGAAGGAGGAGTTCTGTTTGTGCTTGCGATACCCAGCTGTGTGGAGAATTGATATAATGTCTAGGTTCAGATATCTGAAAACCAAGGTTAGGATGAGGTGACGGCATAAGACCATGGCGTGTCCGAAGTGCTGGGTGTGCGGCCAGCTGTCTCCTTGTCTGTCTGGACGTCTGGCTTCAGGCTGTGTCAGACAGAGCATGAGTGCCCAGAGCATCCTATCCAGTTCGGGTACCGTCGAGGCCCGAGCAGGTTGATCCTCATCTGGGTTTTCTGGAGAGCCCCAGAGGGAAACGTTTTTATTCCGTTGGGCAGACACCGGGCTGGGTTTTGGTTCTGGAGTTCCTGGTCCGGAGGGCTTGTTTGCCAGGAGTGTGAGGAAGGAAGTCTGAAAACACAAGGTAGCGTGAGGTTTGGGACCGAGGGCACGGCAGGCCCACTCTGCAGAGGCTGAATCGAGATCTCCTGCACTGAGGTCATGTCAACTATGAGACGTGCCTCAGGCTAGAGTTTTTGTCCAGCTTGCCTCTTCCTGAAGGGTGAGGGCTTCATTAGGCCAGGGAGGTTTGCCTACGATGGGATTTGTGAACTACTCCAAACCTCAAGGTTTCTTTCTGCACGACAGTCGAGTCCTATTGGATGGTTCCAGGAGGCCCCATACGGAAAGACTCGAGAGCAGGTGTCTAAACATGGATGCCTGGGAACGCCACCTCATATACCCACTCTTTAGTCAGGACAAGGCAGGCTCAATCTGCAGGCTCCTGGGTGAGCTACCCAGAGGGGAGAGTTGAAATGGTCTCTCCTGAAGATGAGTCCTACTGTGGCTTGGTGGCCTGGGAGACCTTGGAATGTGGAGGTGGCTCAGGGACTCTGCAGGGTTTTCCAAACTGAGGTGTTTGACACAGCATCAACAAGGAAGCTTCCCATGTGAAGACGAGAGGAGTTCTGTTCAGTGCCTCAGGAAAGCCCCATATCCTGTTCTTCGAACCAAAGCCTCTGAGGAGTAACACCTGGAAACCAAAGCAAGAGTTGAGATTACGGCCTAAGGGCCTGTCCGGATCAACCTTCTATCTCTGTTGACATCTGTGGGCATGCCTTCGTGGAGGTAGGTGCTCAGCTTGTGTCCGAATGCCCCTGTGTGTCCAGGGAGCCTCCCAGTAGTGGGATGTCCTCGGGGGCCTTGAGGTTTCTCATATTCTGGAGGTGTGTGTCCAAAGGAATGGACACAGTTTCCCAGGAGAGAGCAGGCACGGTCCTGTGGTATGGCTCCAGAGGACCCAGCCTAGAGGCTGTGTTTGCCAGGGCTGTGGGGACAGATGTCTGAAAAAGCAAACCTGGCTCAGCTAGTGGCCAAGGTAATGGCAGGACTGATCTCCAGTCCGTGAGGGGAGATCCTCTGGATATCAAAGGAGGGCAAGTGGGAGGCAGTCACTCAGGATTTTGTCTCTGTGTGTTGCGTTCGCAGTGTCCGGTCAGGGTAGGGGTTGTCTCAGAGGCCGAGGAAGAGCCTTCCTCTCGGGGGATTGTCCAAGCTCCCAAGTGTTTGGGTTCATTCTGTGGGAAGGGAAGAGTACTGTTTTCTGCCACAGGGGACCCCCCAGGAGAGGGACTCTAGAGCACAGCAGTGGGTTCCCTCAACTGGAATACACACCATTTAGTTAATCCTGGGTGCCTATGGGCATGGCAAGCCACATATGCGGGCTCTTGGTCCAGTCACTGTGAGGCGTTACTTGAATAAGGTACTCACGCTGAGGGTCACAATGTGTGTTTGTGCCCAAGGCGGCCCTAACGCTTGGGCGTTGCCTCATGGGCCATGTCGTTTTTCCTACCCTGAAGGTTTGACTCACTGCCAGCAGCAAGTTTTCTTGCCATGGGGAAGGAGGGGTTCTGATTTGTGCATCAGGTTCCCCCCTGTGCAGGGATTGGAGATAAGGTCTAGGTTCTGATGACTGAAAACCCAGGTTGGGAATGGATGGTGGCCTAAGGCAGTGGCGGGTCCAATGTGCTGGGTGTGCAGCCAGCTGTGTCGGTGTCTGTTGGAAGGTGTGGGCTCAGGCTATTTGCGACAGAGCATCACTGTTTAATGTAGCCTATGCAATTGGGGTGTTGCCGAGGGCCAAGCAGTTTGATCCTCATTTGGGGTTTCTGGGCAGCACCATAGACAATGTATTTCTCCTGGGAGGCAGACAGAGTGCTTCATTGTGGCCCCAGAATTCCCAGTAGGGAGGGCTTGTGGGCCAGGAGTGTGAGGACGGAAGTCTGAAAACACAAGCTAGGGTGAGGATTGGAGCCAAAGGCAGAGCAGACCCACTCTGCAGAGGCTGAATCAAAATCTCCTGCATCTGAAGCCAGGCTGAGGATCAGACGTTGGCTGAGGCTGGAGTATGTGTCCATGATGGCACCTTCATGAAGCGGGGGCCTCATGAGGCCAAGGAAGTTTTCCCACGCTGAGTTTGGAGGTTGCCCCAAACCACAAGGTTTCCTTCTGCGGGACATTCGAGTCCTGTTGCATGGCTCCAGGACAAACCATATGGAAGGACTGGAGAGCAGGGTTCGAAGGATGGATCCCTGTACAGCATGCCTCGCATTCCCATTGGCCATTAGCGAAAAGATATGTTTGATCTGCTGCCTCTGGGTCACGCTACCCAGGGGGCTGAGTTGAAATGGCCTCTCCTGAGGATGCGTCATAATGTGCGTTTGGGTCCATGGAGACCTTGGAATGTGCTGGTTGTTCAGTGACCCTTTGGAACTCTCCTACCTGAAGAGTTTGATACATCCCCAGTAAGAAAGCTCCCCATGTGGAGAGAGAGGTTTGGTTTGGTGCCTTGGAAAAGTCCCCTGTGCTGGTCTACGAAAACAGTCCTCTGAGAACGGACACATGGAAACAAAGCTAAGGTTCATATTAGGGCCTGGGGGCCTGTCCATTTCAACATTCTGTCTCTGGGGACACTGTCTTAGAATCTAAGTGGAGATAGTTGCTCTGCTGGTGTCAGAGAGCCCCTCTTAGTCCAGGGTGGCCTACCTATTGATGGCCTCAGGGGCCTTGGAGCTTTTCCCTAAACTGTAGGGTTGTGGTCAATGGATTGGACACACTTTCCTTAGAGAGGGCCGGCACAATCTTTCGCTGTAGCTTCAGAGGCCCTAGCCTGGAGGTTGTGTGGGTCCATGCTGTGGGCACAGAAGTCTTAAAACACAAAGTCAGCTTATGAGTGGCGCCTAGGGTATGACAGGCCGGAGGTACAACCCAAGAGGGAGCTCCTGGGCCTCTGAAACAAGGGCGAGTGGGTGGCGTTCCTTCAGGCTTTTGTCTCTGAATGTTGTGTCCTGGATAGCCGTGGATTGGAGGGGTGGCCTCAGGGACTGTGGACGAGTATCCCTCTCTGGGGATTTGTCCCAGCTCCCAAGAGTTTGGGGTCATTTTGTGGGAAGGGTGGAGTCGTGTTGTCTGGCTCATGGGTCTCTCCAAGAAAGGGATTCCAGAACATAGCCCCAGGTACGAGCGGGGCGACTGAAAAACTCAAACACTGGTGAGGATTGGGTGCATAGGGGCTTGGCAAGCCCCATATGCGGGCACTTGGTCCAGGTCCTGACAGGTCTTTCTTTGACATGGGGCTCATGCTGAGGGTCACAGTGTGAATTTGTGCCCAAGCAGCACTCAAGTTTGGGCGTGGCATCAGGGGCCATGAAGGTTTCTCCCACCCTGAAGGTGTGACTCCATGCCAAGAGCAAGCTTGACAGCCATGGGGAAGGAGGAGTTCTGTTTTGTGCTTGCTATACCCAGCTGTGTGGAGAATTGATATAATGTCTAGGTTCAGATATCTGAAAACCAAGGTTAGGAAGAGGTGACGGCATAAGACCATGGCGTGTCCGAAGTGCTGGGTGTGCGGCCAGCTGTCTCCTTGTCTGTCTGGACGTTGGCTTCAGGCTGTGTCAGACAGAGCATGAGTGCCCAGAGCAGCATATCCAGTTCGGGGACCGTCGAGGCCCGAGCAGGTTGATCCTCATCTTGGTTTTCTGGAGAGCCCCACAGGCAAACGTTTTTCTTCCTTTGGGCAGACACAGGGCTGGGTTGTGGTTCTGGAGTTCCTAATCCTGAGGGCTTGTTTGCCAGGAGTGTGAGGAAGGAAGTCTGAAAACACAAGCTAGCATGAGGTTTGGGACCGAGGGCAAGGCAGGGCCAGTCTGCAGAGGCTGAATCGAGATCTCTTGCACTGATGTCATGTCAACTATGAGACGTGCCTCAGGCTAGAGTTTTTGTCCAGCATGGCCTCTTTCTGAAGGGTGTGGGGGATTCATGAAGCCAGGGAGGTTTGCCTACGATGGGATTTGTGAACTACTCCAAACCTCAAGGTTTCCTTCTGCACCTCAGTCGAGTCCTATTGGATGGTTCCAGGAGGCCCCATACGGAAAGACTCGAGAGCAGATGTCTAAGCATGGATGCCTGGGAACGCCACCTCATATTCCCACTCTTTAGTCAGGACAAGGCAGGCTCAATCTGCAGGCTCTTGGGTGAGCTAACCAGAGGGGAGAATTGAAATGGACTCTCCTGAAGATGAGTCCTACTGAGCCTTGGTGGCCTGGGAGACCTTGGAATGTGGAGGTGGCTCAGGAACTCTGCAGGGTTTTCCAAACTGAGGTGTTTGACACAGCTCCAACAAGGAAGCTTCCCATGTGGAGACGAGAGGAGTTCTGTTCAGTGCCTCAGGAAAGCCCCATATCCTGTTCTTCGAACCAAAGCCTCTGAGGAGTAACACCTGGATCCCAAAGCAAGAGTTGAGATTATGGCCTAAGGGCCTGTCCGGCTCAACCTTCTATCTCTGTTGACATCTGTTTGCATGCCTTCGTGGAGTTAGCTGCTCAGCTTGTGACGGAATGCCCCTGTGTGTCCAGGGAGGCTCCCAGTAGTGGGATGTCCTCGGGGGCCTTGAGGTTTCTCATATTCTGGAGGTGTGTGGCCAAAGGAATGGACACAGTTTCCCAGGAGAGAGCAGGCACGGTCCTGTGGTATGGCTCCAGAGGACCCAGCCTAGAGGCTGTGTTTGTCAAGGCTGTGGGGACAGATGTCTGAAAAAGCAAACTTGGCTCAGCTAGTGGCCAATGTAATAGCAGGACTGATCTCCAGTCCGTGAGGGGAGATCCTCTGGAAATCAAAGTAGGGCAAGTGGGAGGCAGTCACTCAGGATTTACAATGTCCGGTCAGGGTAGGGGATGTCTCAGAGGCCGAGGAAGAGCCTTCCTCTCGGGGGATTGTCCAAGCTCCCAAGTGTTTGTGTTCATTCTGTGGGAATGAAGAGTACTGTTTTCTGCCACAGGGGACCCCCCAGGAGAGGGACTCTAGAGCACAGCAGTGGGTTCCCTCAACTGGAATACACACCATCTAGTTAGTCCTGGGTGCCTATGGGCATGGCAAACCACATATGCGGGCTCTTGGTCCAGTCACTGAGAGGTGTTACTTGAATAAGGTACTCACGCTGAGGGTCACAATGTGTGTTTGTGCCCAAGGAGGCCCTCACGCATGTGTGTGGCCTCATGGGTCATGCCGTTTTCTCCAACACTGAAGGTTTGACTCACTGCCAGCAGCAAGGTTTCTTGCCATGGGGTAGGAGTGGTTCTGACTTGTGTGCATCAGAGGGGGTCCCCCCTGTGCAGGGATTGGATATAAGGTCTAGGTTCCGATGACTGAAAACCCAGGTTGGGAATAGATGGTGGCCTAAGGCAGTGGCGGGTCCAATGTGCTGGGTGTGCAGCCAGCTGTGTCGGTGTCTGTTGGAAGGTCTGGGCTCAGCTATTTGCCTCAGAGCATCAGTGTTTAAGGTAGCCTATGCAATTGGGGTGTTGCCGAGGGCCAAGCAGTTTGATCCTCATTTGGGGTTTATGGGCAGCACCGTAGACAATGATTTTCTCCTGGGAGGCAGGCAGAGTGCTTCATTGTGGCCCCAGAATTCCCAGTATGGAGGGCTTGTGGGCCTGGAGTGAGAGGACGGAAGTCTGAAAACACAAGCTAGGTTGAGGATTGGAGCCAAGGGCAGAGCAGGCCCATTCTGCAGAGGCTGAATCAAAATCTCCTGCATCTGAAGTCAGGCTGAGGATCAGACGTTGGCTGAGGCTGGAGTATGTGTCCATGATGGCACCTTCATGAAGCGGGGGCCTCATGAGGCCAAGGAAGTATTCCCACGCTGAGTTTGGAGGTTGCCCCAAACCACAAGGTTTCCTTCTGCGGGACATTCGAGTCCTGTTGCATGGCTCCAGGACATACCATACGGAAGGACTGGAGAGCAGGGTTCGAAGGATGGATCCCTGTACAGCATGCCTCGCATTCCAATTGGCCATTAGCGATAAGATATGTTTGATCTGGGGCCTCTGGAACACGCGACCCAGGGGGCTGAGTTGAAATGGCCTCTCCTGAGGATGCGTCATAATGTGCGTTTGGGTCCATGGAGACCTTGGAATGTGCTGGTTGTTCAGTGGCCCTTCGGAACTCTCCTACCTGAAGGGTTTGATACATCCCCAGTACGAATGCTGCCCATGTGGAGACGAGAGATCCTTGGTTTGGTGCCTCAGAAAAGCCCCATGTGCTGGTCTACGAAAACAGTCCTCTGAGAACGGACACATGGAACAAAGCTAAGGTTCATATTAGGGCCTGGGGGCCTGTCCATTTCAACCTTCTGTCTCTGGGGACACTTTCTGAGAGTCTAAGTGAAGATAGTTGCTCCGCTGGTGTCAGAGAGCCCCTCTTAGTCCAGGGTGGCCTACACTATTGATGTCCTCAGGGGCCTTGGAGCTTTTCCCTAACCTGTAGGGCTGTGGTCAATGGATTGGGCACACTTTCCTTGGAGAGGGCAGGCACAAACTTTCGCTGTGGCTCCAGAGGCCCTAGCCTGGAGGTGTGTGGGTCCAGGCTGTGGGCACAGAAGTCTGAAAACACAAACTCAGCTTATGAGTGGTGCCTAGGGTATGGCAGGCGGGATGTACAGCCCGAGAGGAAACTCCTGGGCCTCTGAAACAAGGGCGAGTGGGAGGCGTTCCTTCAGGCTTTTGTCTCTGGATGCTGTGTCCGGGATAGCCATGGATTTGAGGGGTGGCCTCAGGGACTGTGGACGAGTATCCCTCTCTGGGGATTTGTCCCATCTTCCAAGATTGGGGTCATTTGTGGGAAGGGTGGAGTCGTGTTGTCTGGCTCATGTGTCTCTCCAAGAAAGGGATTCCAGATCAGAGCCACAGGTACGGGCGGGGCGACTGGAAATCTCAAACCCTGGTGAGGATTGGGTGCATAGGGGCTTGGCAAGCCCCATATGCGGGCTCTTTGTCCAGGCCCTGACAGGCCTTTCTTTGACATGGGGCTCATGCTAGGGTCACAGTGTGAATTTGTTCCCAATCAGCACTCAAGTGCTGCTTGGGCACTACCTGAAGGGTTTGATACATCCCCAGTAAGAAAGCTCCCCATGTGGAGAAGAGAGGAGTTCTGTTCAGTGCCTCAGGAAAGCCCCATATCCTGTTCTTCGAACCAAATTTTCTGAGGAGAAACAGCTGGAACCCAAAGCAAGAGTTGTGATTATGGCCTAAGGGCCTGTCCGGCTCAACCTTCTATCTCTGTTGACATCTGTGTGCATGCCTTCGTGGAGGTAGCTGCTCAGCTTGTGTCCGAATGCCCCTGTGTGTCCAGGGAGGCTCCCAGTAGTGGATGTCCTCGGGGGCCTTGAGGTTTCTCATATTCTGGAGGTGTGTGTCCAAAGGAATGGACACAGTTTCCCAGGAGAGAGCAGGCACGGTCCTGTGGTATGGCTCCAGAGGACCCAGCCTAGAGGCTGTGTTTGCCAGGGCTGTGGGGACTGATGTCTGAAAAAGCAAACTTGGCTCAGGAAGGGGCCAAGGTAATGGCAGGCCTGATCTCCAGTCCGTGAGGGGAGATTCTCTGGATATCAAAGGAGGGCAAGTGGGAGGCAGTTGCTCAGGCTTTTGTCTCTGGGTGTTGCGTTCACAGTGTCTGGTCAGGGTAGGGGTTGCCTCAGGGGCCGAGGAAGATCCTTCCTCTCGGGGGATTGTCCAAGCTCCCAAGTGTTTGGGTTCATTCTGTGGGAAGTGAAGAGTACTGTTTTCTGCCAGAAAGGACCCCCCAGGAGAGGGACTCTAGAGCACAGCAGTGGGTTCCCTCAACTGGAATACACACCATCTAGTTAGTCCTGGGTGCCTATGGGCATGGCAGGGACTATATGCAGGATCTTCGTCACGAACCTGACAGGCCTTTCTTTGACATGGGGCTCATGCTAGGGTCATAGTGTGAATTTGTGCCCAAGCAGCACTCATGTTTTGGCGTGGCATCAGGGGCCATGAAGGGTTCCCCATGTGAAGGTTGACTCCATGTGAAGAACAAGCATTACAGCCATGTGGAAGGCAGAGTTCTGATTGTGATTCCGATACACAAACTCAGCTTTTTTTGGGGACGTCGGTATGGCAGGCCCAATATACAAACAATGAGAAGAACTCATGAAGATTTGAATATAGAGCGAGTCTGAGGCGCTTGCTCAGGCATTTGTCTCTGGAATTTGTATCAGCAATGGCCGTAGAATGTCGGGGATGCTTCATGGGCCATGGACGAATCTACCTCTATGAGGATTTCGCCCGATTCCCAATTTTTTTTCGTCAAACTGTGGGATGGGAGGACTCCTTTCAGTTTTGTTACCTCAGGTGTCCCACGAAAAGAGGAGTTCCAAAGCAAAGCCGTGGGGAAGACTGAAGGGACCACCAGAACTATGGTTCAAAATTTGGGACTAGGGGCATGGCAAGCTAAATATGCTATCTCTTCATCCAGCCACTGAGAGGCCTTACTTGAGGACTTTGGTCAGGCTGAGGGTCACAATGTGTGTTTGTGACCAATGTAGCCTCCGAGCATGGCGGGGCCTCATGGGCAACACTGGATTCAACTACACTGAAAGTTGGACAACATGCCAACCACAAGGTATCTTGCCATGGGGAAGGAGTTCTGATTTCTGCATCCCGTTCAAACCTGGGCAGTGATTGGAGGTAAGGTCTAGAATCTAAAGCCTGAAATCCGAGGTTGGGAAGAGATGATGACCTAAGGCCATGGCGGCTCGATGTGCTCAGTGTGTGGCCAGCTGTCTGGGACGGGCCAGGGAGTCCAGGCTCAGGCTGTGTCAGAAAGGGCATTAGTGCCCTGGTCAGCCAATGTATTTGGGGTACAGCCAAGGTCGGTGCAGGTTGATCCTCATTTGGGGTTACTGGGTAGCCCCAGAGGACAATGTTTTTCTTCTGGAGGGCCGGCAGAGTGCTGCATTGTAGTTCTGGATTGCCAAACTGGAGGGCTTGTGGGCCAGTAGTCTGACGACAAAAGTTTGAGAACACAAGCTAGGCTTAGGTTTCTGGGTGAGGCCATGGCAGGCACAATCTACAGACGTGAATCGAGATCTCATGCATCTGAAGTCAGGGCGAGGATCAGACGATCGCTCAGGTTGGAGTTTCTGTCCCTGATGGCCCCTTCATGAATGGGGGGGGGGGGTCACGAGGCCATGGGTGTTTTCTCACGATGGGAGTTGTGAGAAGCTCCAAACTGCAGAGAGTCTTCTGCAGGAAAATTGAGACCTGTTGTTTGGCTCCAGGCCAAAGATTCTGAGCAGGGTTCTAAGGATGGATGGCTGGATAGCCCACCTCGCATTCCAATTGTCTCTTAGCAACAAGACAGGTTAGATCTCCTGGATCTGTGGTTAGCAACCGAGGACGCTGCATTGAAATGGACACCCCTGGGCATGGGTCCTAATGTGCTTTTGTGTCTAAGGAGACCTTGGAATGAAGCGGTGGCACTTGGGCCCTAAAGAGTTCTACTAAACAGAGGCTTTGACACAGCTCCAACGTGCAAGTATCCCATGTGTAGATGAGATGTTTTCTGTTGGGTGAGTCAAGAAACAGCTATATGCTGCTTTTGAAATCCAGGCCTCTGAGGAGAGATGCCTGGAAACCAAAGCAATGGATCTGATTAGTGCCTAGGGGCCTGTTCTTTCCTTTTTACCTCTGGGGACATCTCTCTATGGGTCTGAGTGCAGGTAGGTGCTCTGTAGTGCTCAGATTGCCCCTGTTTTTCCTGGGAAGCCACCACTATTGAGATGGATCAGGGACTTTGGAGGTTTATCCTATTAGAAGGGTTGTGGCCTTTGGAATGGGCACAAACAATTCCCTTGGAGAGGGCAAGTACAGTCCTCAGGTTCGGCTCCAGGGGCCTGAGCCTGTAGGTTGTGTAGGCCAGGGCTGTTTGGACAGTTGTCTGAAAACACAAACTCGGCTTATGTTTCGGGTCATAGGTATAGCAGGACTGATCTACAGACCATGAGGAGAACTCTTCGGGATTTGAAAGAAGGGCGAGTGTGAGGCTCCTGCTCAAGTTTTTGTCTCTGGATATCGTGTCACTCATGGTCGTGGAATTTCTGGGTGACTTCATGGGAAATGGACGAGTCTTACTCTCTGGTGGTTTGGCCCCGTCCAAAGAGTTTGGGGTCATTTTGTGGGCTGGAAGTAGTCCGTTTTGTTGTTGTTGTTGTTGTTGTTGTTGTTTTCTTTTTTAACCTCAGGTGTCCCACCAAAAGATGGATTCCAGAGTAGAGCCCTGGGGAGGGGCGACTGGACAATCAGAAATCTGGTTAAAAATTGGGGCCTAGGGACATGTCAAGCCCATTATGACATCTAATGGTCCAGCCACTGAGAGGACTTACTAAAGGACAGGACCCATGGAGAGGGTCACAATGCGTGTGTATGCCCTCGTCGCACTCAAGAATGGGCGGGGCCGCAGGGTGAATGCTGGATTCTCCTACACTGAACGTTGGACAACGTGCCAACCACAAGGGCTCTTGCCATGGGTAAGGAGGAGTTCTGACTTCTGCATCACACTCACTCCTGGGCAGTGATTGGAGATAAGGTCTCGGTTCTGAAGCCTGAAAACTGAGGTAGGAAAGAGATGATGACCTAAGGCCATGGGGGGTTTTATGTGCTCAGTGTGCGGTCAGCTTTCTGGGGGTTGGTCAGGAGGTCCGGGCTCAGGTTGTGTTCGACAGTGCATTAGTGCCCAGGTTAGACTATATAATTTGGGTAAAGTCGAGTGCTGTGTAGGTTTACCCTCATTTAATGTGCCTGGGCAGCTCATGAGGCAATAATTTTTTTTTCTAGAGGGCCGGCAGAGTGCTGCATTGTGGGTCCGGATTTGCCAAACTTCAGGGCTTCGGGGCCAGGAGTGTGAGGACGGAAGTCTGAGAAGACAAGCTAGACTTGGGTTTCAGGGCGAGGGCATGGCAGGTACCCCCTGCAGATCTGAACCAATATCTCATGCATCTGAAGTCAGGGCGAGGATCAGACGTTGGCTCAGGTTGGAGTTTCTGAGCATGACGGCCGCTTCATGAAGGGAGCGGAATCTCGAGGCCATTGAGGTTTTCCCACGTTGGGAGTTGTGGGATGCCCCCTTCAAGGATTCCTCCTGTGGGACAATTGAGACCTGTTGAACAGCTCCAGGACATCCCATATGGAATGACTCCAGAGCACCGTTCGCTGATGGATGCCTGGGAAGCCCGCCTCGCATTCCAATTTTCTCCTAGCAACAAGACAGTTTAGATCTGATGGCTCTGCGGGAGCACCGGGGTGGCTGAGTTGAAATGGACTTTCCTGAGGATGGGTCCTCATGTGTTTTTGTGTCCATGAGGGCCTTGGAATGGGGCGGTGGCACCGGGACCCTGAAGTACTCTCCTAAGATTTGGACATGGCTCGCATGCACAGGTTTCCTTGTGGAGACGAGATGAGTTCTGATGGGTGCCTCAGGAAAACCCCTATGCTCGTATTGGAAACAGGCTTTTGAGGACACATGCCTGTAATCCAAAGCAATGGATCCTATTATGGCCTAGGGTCCTATCTGGTTCAATCTTCTTCTCTGGGGACATCCATCTATGGTATGAGTGGAGGTCGATTATCAGCTGGTGTCAGACAGCCCTTGTTTGTTCCGGGAGACCTACACTATTGTGATGGCCTCAGGGACTTTGGAGGTTTCTCCTAATTTGTACGATTTTGGACCATGGAATGGGCAGAATTCCCATGGATTGGTAGGCACAGTCCTAATGTGTGGCTCCAGGGGCCCAGCCTGGAGGGTGTGGGGCCCAAGACTTTGAGGACAGAAGTCTGAAAACACAAACTCAGCTTAGGTTTGGGGACGTAGGTATGGCAGGCCCGATCTACAAACCATGAGAAGAACTCTTCAGGATATGAAGAAAGTGCGAGTCTGAGGTGCTTGCTCAGGCTTTTGTCTCTGGATTTTGTATCAGCGATGGCCGTGGAATGTCGGGGAGGCCTCATGGGCCATGGACGAATCTTCCTCTCTGAGGATTTGGCCGGATTCCCAATTGCTTTTCGTCAATCTGTGGGATGGGGGGTCTCATTTCAGTTTTGTTACCTCAGGTGTCCCACCAAAAGAGGAATTCCAAAGCCAAGCCGTGGGGAAGACTGAAGGGACAACCCGAACTATGGTTAAAAATTGGGGCCTAGGGGCATGGCAAGCCCAATATGCTATCTCTTCATCCAGCCACTGAGTGGTCTTACTTGAGGACTGGGCTAGCCTGAGTGTCACAATGTGTGTTTGTGACCAATGTGGCCCGCGAGCATGGGGGGAGCCTCATGGGCCACACTGGTTTCAACTACACTGAACGTTGGACAACATGCCAACCACAAGATTCTTGCCATGGGGAAGGAGTTCTGATTTCTGCATCACCTTCAACCCTGGGCAGTGATTGGAGATAAGGTCTAGGTTCTGAAACCTGAAAACCGAGGTTGGGAAGAGATGACGACCTAAGGCCATGGCAGCTCGATGTGCTCAGTGAGCGGCCAGCTGTTTGGGAGGGTCCAGGGGGTCCAGGCTCAGGCTGTGTCAGAAAGGGCATTAGTGCCCTGGTCAGCCTATGTATTTGGGGTACAGCCAAGGTCGGTGCAGGTTGATCCTCATTTGGGGTTACTGGGTAGCCCCAGAGGACAATATTTTTCTTCTGGAGGGCCGGCAGAGTGCTGCATTGTAGTTCTGGATTGCCAAACTGGAGGGCTTGTGGGCCAGTAGTCTGACGACAAAAGTCTGAGAACACAAGCTAGGCTTAGGTTTCTGGGTGAGGCCATGGCAGGCACAATCTACAGACCTGAATCGAGATCTCGTGCATCTGAAGTCAGGGCGAGGATCAGACGATCGCTCAGGTTGGAGTTTCTGTCCCTGATGGCCCCTTCATGAATGGGGGGGGCATCACGAGGCCATGGGTGTTTCCCACGATGGGAGTTGTGAGAAGCTCCAAACTGCAGAGAGTCTTCTGCAGGACAATTGAGACCTGTTGTTCGCCTCCAGGCCAATGATTCTGAGCAGGGTTCTAAGGATGGATGGCTGGGTAGCCCACCTCGCATTCCAATTGTCTCCCAGCAACAAGACAGGTTAGATCTCCTGGATCTGTGGGGAGCAACCGAGGACGCTGAGTTGAAATGGAAACCCCTGGGGATGGGTCCTAACGTGCTTTTGTGTCTATGGAGACCTTGGAATGAAGCGGTGGCACTGGAGCCCAAAAGGGTTCTCCTAAACAGAGGCTTTGACACAGCTCCAACATGCAAGTTTCCCATGTGTAGATGAGATGTTTTCTGATGGGTGAATCAAGAAACAGCTATATGCTGCTTTTGAAATCCAGGCCTCTGAGGAGAGATGCCTGGAAACCAAAGCAATGGATCTGATTAGTGCCTAGGGGCCTGTTCTTTCCTTTTTACCTCTGGGCACATCTGTCTATGGGTCTGAGTGCAGGTAGGAGCTCAGTTGGGCTCAGATTGCCCCTGTCTTTCCTGGGAAGCCACCACTATTGAGATGGATCAGGGTCTTTGGAGGTTTATCCTATTAGAAGGGTTGTGGCCATTGGAATGGGCACACACAATTCCCTTGGAGAGGGCAAGTACAGTCCTCAGGTTTGGCTCCAGGGGCCTGAGCCTGTAGGTTGTGTAGGCCAGGGCTGTTTGGACAGTTGTCTGAAAACACAAACTCGGCTTATGTTTCGGGTCATAGGTATGGCAGGACTGATCTACAGACCATGAGGAGAACTCTTCGGGATTTGAAAGAAGGGCGAGTGTGAGGCTCCTGCTCAAGTTTTTGTCTCTGGATATCGTGTCACTCATGGTCGTGGAATTTCTGGGTGACTTCATGGGAAATGGACGAGTCTTACTCTCTGGTGGTTTGGCCCCGTCCAAAGAGTTTGGGGTCATTCTGTGGGCTGGAAGAAGTACGTTTTATTTTGTTGTTGTTGTTGTTGTTGTTTTTTTCTTTTTTAACCTTAGGTGTCCCACCAAATGATGGATTCCAGAGTAGAGCCCTGGGGAGGGGCGACTGGACAATCAGAAATCTGGTAAAAAATTGGGGCCTAGGGACATGTCAAGCCCATTATGACATCTAATGGTCCATCCACTGAGAGGACTTACTAGAGGACAGGACTCATGCTGAGGGTCACAATGCATGTGTATGCCCTCGTCGCACTCAAGAATGGGCGGGGCCTCAGGGTGAATGCTGGTTTATCCTACACTGAACGTTGGACAACGTGCCAACCACAGGGTTCTTGCCATGGGTAAGGAGGAGTTCTGACTTCTGCATCACACTCACCCCTGGGCAGTGATTGGAGATAAGGTCTCGGTTCTGAAGCCTGAAAACTGAAGTAGGAAAGAGATGATGACATAAGGCCATGGCGGGTTTTATGTGCTCAGTGTGCGGTCAGCTTTCTGGGTGTTGGTCAGGAGGTCCGGGCTCAGGTTGTGTTCGACAGTGCATTAGTGCCCAGGTTAGACTATATAATTTGGGTAAAGTCGAGTTCTGTGTATGTTTACCCTCATTTAAGGTGCCTGGGCAGCTCATGAGGCAATAATTTTTTTTTTTCTAGAGGGCAGGCAGAGTGCTGCATTGTGGGTCCGGAATTGCCAAACTTGAGGGCTTCGGGGCCCGGAGTGTGAGGATGGAAGTCTGAGAAGACAAGCTAGACTTGGGTTTCAGGGCGAGGGCACGGCAGGTACCCCCTGCAGTTCTGAACCAATATCTCATGCATCTGAAGTCAGGGCGAGGATCAGACGTTGGCTCAGGTTGGAGTTTCTGAGCATGACGGCCGCTTCATGAAGGGAGCGGAATCTCGAGGCCATTGAGGTTTTCCCACGTTGGGAGTTGTGGGATGCCCCCTTCAAGGATTCCTTCTGCGGGACAATTGAGACCTGTTGGACAGCTCCAGGACATCCCATATGGAATGACTCCAGAGCACCGTTCGCGGATGGATGCCTGGGAAGCCCGCCTCGCATTCCAATTTTCTCCTAGCAACAAGACAGTTTAGATCTGATGGCTCTGCCGGAGCAACCGGGGTGGCTGAGTTGAAATGGACTTTCCTGAGGATGGGTCCTAATGTGTTTTTGTGTCCATGAGAACCTTGGAATGGGGCGTTGGCACCGGGACCCTGAAGTACTCTCCTAAGCTTTGGACATGGCTCCCATGCACAGGTTTCCTTGTGGAGACGAGATGAGTTCTGATGGGTGCCTCAGGAACACCCCTATGCTCCTATTGGAAACAGGCTTTTGAGGACACATGCCTGTAACCCAAAGCAATGGATCCTATTATGGCCTAGGGTCCTGTCTGGTTCAATCTTCTTCTCTGGGGACATCCATCTATGGTATGAGTGGAGGTCGATTATCAGCTGGTGTCAGACAGCCCTTGTTTGTTCCGGGAGACCTACACTATTGGGATGGCCTCAGGGACTTTGGAGGTTTCTCCTAATTTGTACGATTTTGGACCATGGAATGGGCAGAATTCCCATGGATTGGTAGGCACAGTCCTAATGTGTGGCTCCAGGGGCCCAGCTTGGAGGGTGTGGGGCCCAAGACTTTGAGGACAGAAGTCTGAAAACACAAACTCAGCTTAGGTTTGGGGACGTAGGTATGGCAGGCCGATCTACAAACCATGAGAAGAACCCTTCAGGATATGAATAAAGTGCGAGTCTGAGGCGCTTGTTCAGGCTTTTGTCTCTGGATTTTGTATCAGCGATGGGCGTGGAATGTCGGGGAGGCCTCATGGGCCATGGACGAATCTTCCTCTCTGAGGATTTGGCCCGATTCCCAATTGTTTTTCGTCAATCTGTGGGATGGGATGTCTCCTTTCAGTTTTGTTACCTCAGGTGTCCCACCAAAAGAGGAATTCCAAAGCCAAGCCGTGGGGAAGACTGAAGGGACAACCCGAACTATGGTTAAAAATTGGGGCCTAGGGGCATGGCAAGCCCAATATGCTATCTCTTCATCCAGCCACTGAGTGGCCTTACTTGAGGACTGGGCTCAGCCTGAGCGTCACAATGTGTGTTTGTGACCAATGTGGCCCGCGAGCATGGGCGGGGCCTCATGGGCCACACTGGTTTCAACTACACTGAACGTTGGACAACATGCCAACCACAAGGTTTCTTGCCATGGGGAAGGAGTTCTGATTTCTGCATCACCTTCAACCCTGGGCAGTGATTGGAGATAAGGTCTAGGTTCTGAAACCTGAAAACCGAGGTTGGGAAGAGATGACGACCTAAGGCCATGGCGGCTGGATGTGCTCAGTGTGCGGCCAGCTGTCTGGGAGGGTCCAGCGGGTCCATGCTCAGGCTGTGTCAGAAAGGGCATTAGTGCCCTGGTCAGTCTATGTATTGGGGGTACAGCCAAGGTCGGTGCAGGTTGATCCTCATTTGGGGTTACTGGGTAGCCCCAGAGGACAATGTTTTTCTTCTGTAGGGCCGGCAGAGTGCTGCATTGTAGTTCTGGATTGCCAAACTGGAGTGCTTGTGGGCCAGTAGTCTGACGACAAAAGTCTGAGAACACAAGCCAGGCTTAGGTTTCTGGGTGAGGCCATGGCAGGCACAATCTACAGACCTGAATCGAGATCTCGTGCATCTGAAGTCAGGGCGAGGATCAGACGATCGCTCAGGTTGGAGTTTCTGTCCCTGATGGCCCCTTCATGAATGGGGGGGGCATCACGAGGCCATGGGTGTTTTCCCACGATGGGAGTTGTGAGAAGCTCCAAACTGCAGAGAGTCTTCTGCAGGACAATTGAGACCTGTTGTTCGGCTCCAGGCCAATGATTCTGAGCAGGGTTCTATGGATGGATGGCGGGGTAGCCCACCTCGCATTTCAATTGTCTCCTAGCAACCAGACAGGTTAGATCTCCTGGATCTGTGGGGAGCAACTGAGGACGATGAGTTGAAATGGACACCCCTGGGGATGGGTCCTAACGTGCTTTTGTGTCTATGGAGACCTTGGAATAAAGCGGTGGCACTGGAGCCCAAAAGGGTTCTCCTAAACAGAGGCTTTGACACAGCTCCAACGTGCCCGTTTCCCACGTGTAGATGAGATGTTTTCTGATGGGTGAGTCAAGAAACAGCTATATGCTGCTTTTGAAATCCAGGCCTCTGAGGAGAGATGCCTGGAAACCAAAGTAATGGATCTGATTAGTGCCTAGGGGCCTGTTCTTTCCTTTTTACCTCTGGGGACATCTGTCTATGGGTCTGAGTGCAGGTAGGTGCTCAGTTGGTCTCAGATTGCCCCTGTCTTTCCTGGGAAGCCACCACTATTGAGATGGATCAGGGACTTTGGAGGTTTATCCTATTAGAAGGGTTGTGGCCATTGGAATGGGCACACACAATTCCCTTGGAGAGGGCAAGTACTGTCCTCAGGTTTGGCTCCAGGGGCCTGGCCTGTAGGTTGTGTAGGCCAGTGCTGTTTGGACAGTTGTCTGAAAACACAAACTCGGCTTATGTTTCCGGTCATAGGTATGGCAGGACTGATCTACAGACCTTGAGGAGAACTCTTCTGTATTTGAAAGAAGGGAGAGTGTGAGGCTCCTGCTCAATTTTTGTCTCTGGATATCGTGTCACTCATGGTCGTGCAATTTCTGGGTAACTTCATGGGAAATGGACGAGTCTTACTCTCTGGTGGTTTGGCCCCGTCCAAAGAGTTTGGGGTCATTCTGTGGGCTGGAAGAAGTCCGTTTTTTTTTTGTTGTTGTTTTTGTTGTTTTCTTTTTTAACCTCAGGTGTCCCACCAAATGATGGATTCCAGAGTAGAGCTCTGGGGAGGGGCGACTGGACAATCAGAAATCTGGTTAAAAATTGGGGCCTTAACGACATGTCAAGCCCATTATGACATCTATAGGTCCAGCCACTGAGAGGACTTACTAGAGGACAGGACTCATGCTGAGGGTCAAAATGTGTGTGTATGCCCTCGTCGCATTCAAGAATGGGCGGGGCCTCAGGGTGAATGCTGGTTTCTCCTACACTGAACGTTGGACAACGTGCCAACCACAAGGGTTCTTTCCATGTGTAAGGAAGAGTTCTGATTTCTGCATCACACTCACCCCTGGGCAGTGATTGGAGATAAGGTCTCGGTTCTGAAGCCTGAAAGCTGAGGTAGGAAAGAGATGATGACCTAAGGCCATGGCGGGTTTTATGTGCTCAGTGTGCGGTCAGCTTTCTGGGTGTTGGTCAGGAGGTCCGGGCTCAGGTTGTGTTCGACAGTGCATTAGTGCCCAGGTTAGGCTATATAATTTGGGTAAAGTCGAGTGCTGCGTAGGTTTACCCGCATTTAAGGTGCCTGGGCAGCTTGAGGCAATAATTTTTTTTTTTCTAGAGGGCAGGCAGAGTGCTGCATTGTGGGTCAGGAATTGCCAAACTTGAGGGCTTCGGGGCCAGGAGTGTGAGGACGGAAGTCTGAGAAGACAAGCTAGACTTGGGTTTCAGGGCGAGGGCACGGCAGGTACCCCCTGCAGATCTGAACCAATATCTCATGCTTCTGAAGTCAGAGCAAGGATCAGACGTTGGCTCAGGTTGGAGTTTCTGAGCATGACGGCCGCTTCATGAAGGGAGCGGAATCTCGAGGCTATTGAGGTTTTCCCACGTTGGGAGTTGTGGAATGCCCCCTTCAAGGATTCCTTCTGCGGTACAATTGAGACCTGTTGGACAGCTCCAGGACATCCCATATGGAATGACTCCAGAGCACCGTTCGCGGATGGATGCCTGGGAAGCCCGCCTAGCATTCCAATTGTCTCCTAGCAACAAGACAGTTTAGATCTGATGGCTCTGCGGGAGCAACCGGGGTGGCTGAGTTGAAATGGACTTTCCTGAGGATGGGTCCTAATGTGTTTTTGTGTCCATGAGGGCCTTGGAATGGGGCGGTGGCACCGGGACCCTGAAGTACTCTCCTAAGCTTTGGACATGGCTCCCATGCACAGGTTTCCTTGTGGAGACGAGATGAGTTCTGATGGGTGCCTCAGGAAAACCCCTATGCTCGTATTGGAATCAGGCTTTTGAGGACACATGCCTGTAACCCAAAGCAATGGATCCTATTATGGCCTAGGGTCCTGTCTGGTTCAATCTTTTTCTGGGGACATCCATCTATGGTATGAGTGGAGGTCGATTATCAGCTGGTGTCAGACAGCCCTTGTTTGTTCCGGACGACCTACACTATTGGGATGGCCTCAGGGACTTTGGAGGTTTCTCCTAATTTGTACGATTATGGACCATGGAATGGGCAGAATTCCCATGGATTGGTAGGCACAGTCCTAATGTGCGGCTCCAGGGGCCCAGCCTGGATGGTGTGTGGCCCAAGACTTTGAGGACCGAAGTCTGAAAACACAAACTCAGCTTAGGGTTGGGGACGTAGGTATGGCAGGCCCGATCACAAACCATGAGAAGAACCCTTCAGGATATGAAGAAAGTGCGAGTCTGAGGCGCTTGCTCAGGCTTTTGTCTCTGGATTTTGTATCAGCGAAGGCCGTGGAATGTCGGGGAGGCCTCAGGGGCCATGGACGAATCTTCCTCTCTGAGGATTTGGCCCGATTCCCAATTGCTTTTCGTCAATCTGTGGGATGGGAGGACTCATTTCAGGTTTGTTACCTCAGGTGTCCCACCAAAAGAGGAATTCCAAAGCCAAGCCGTGGGGAAGACTGAAGGGACAACCCGAACTATGGTTAAAAATTGGGGCCTAGAGGTGCTCGCTTCGGCAGCACATATACTAAAATTGGAACGATACAGAGAAGATTAGCATGGCCCCTGCGCAAGGATGACACGCAAAAATTGGGGCCTAGAGGAATGGCAAGCCCAATATGCTATCTCTTCATCCAGCCACTGAGTGGTCTTACTTGAGGACTGGGCTAGCCTGAGTGTCACAATGTGTGTTTGTGACCAATGTGGCCCGCGAGCATGGGCGGAGCCTCATGGGCCACACTGGTTTCAACTACACTGAACGTTGGACAACATGCCAACCACAAGGTTTCTTGCCATGGGAAAGGAGTTCTGATTTCTGCATCACCTTCAACCCTGGGCAGTGATTGGAGATAAGGTCTAGGTTCTGAAACCTGAAAACCGTGGTTGGGAAGAGATGACGACCTAAGGCCACGGAGGCTCGATGTGCTCAGTGTGCGGCCAGCTGTCTGGGACGGGCCAGGGAGTCCAGGCTCAGGCTGTGTCAGAAAGGGCATTAGTGCCCTGGTCAGCCTATGTATTGGGGGTATAGCGAAGGTCGGTGCAGGTTGATCCTCATTTGGGGTTACTGGGTAGCCCCAGAGGACAATGTTTTTCTTCTGGAGGGCCGGCAAGTGCTGCATTGTAGTTCTGGATTGCCAAACTGGAGGGCTTGTGGGCCAGTAGTCTGACGACAAAAGTCTGAGAACACAAGCTAGGCTTAGGTTTCTGGGTGAGGCCATGGCAGGCACAATCTACAGACCTGAATCGAGATCTCGTGCATCTGAAGTCAGGGCGAGGATCAGACGATCGCTCAGGTTGGAGTTTCTGTCCCTGATGGCCCCTTCATGAATGGGGGGGCATCACGAGGCCATGGGGGTTTTCCTACTATGGGAGTTGTGAGAAGCTCCAAACTGCAGAGAGTCTTCTGCAGGACAATTGAGACCTGTACTTTGGCTCCAGGCCAATGATTCTGAGCAGGGTTCTGAGGATGGTTGGCTGAGTAGCCCACCTCGCATTCCAATTGTTTCCTAGCAACAAGACAGGTTAGATCTCCTGGATCTGTGGGGAGCAACCGAGGACGCTGAGTTGAAATGGATACCTCTGGGGATGGGTCCGAATGTGCTTTTGTGTCTATGGATACCTTGGAATGAAGCGGTGGCACTGGGGCCCTAAAGGGTTCTCCTAAACAGAGGCTTTGACACAGCTCCAACGTGCAAGTTTCCCATGTGTAGATGAGATGTTTTCTGATGGGTGAATCAAGAAACAGCTATATGCTGCTTTTGAAATCCAGGCCTCTGAGGAGAGATGCCTGGAAACCAAAGCAATCGATCTGATTAGTGCCTAGGGGCCTGTTCTTTCCTTTTTACCTCTGGGGACATCTGTCTATGGGTCTGAGTGCAGGTAGGTGCTCATTTGGGCTCAGATTGCCCCTGTTTTTCCTGGGAAGCAACCACTTTTGAGATGGGTCAGGGATTTTGGAGGTTTATCCTATTAGAAGGGTTGTGGCAATTGGAATGGGCACAAAAAATTCTCTTGGAGAAGGCAAGTACAGTCCTCAGGTTTGGTTCCAGGGGCCTGAGCCTGTAGGTTGTGTAGGCCAGGGCTGTTTAGACAGTTGTCTGAAAACAAACTCAGCTTAGGTTTGGGGACGTAGGTATGGCAGGCCCGAACTACAAACCATGAGAAGAACTCTTCAGGATATGAAGAAAGTGCGAGTCTGAGTCGCTTGCTCAGGCTTTTGTCTCTGGATTTTGTATCAGCGATGGCCGTGGAATGTCGGGGAGGCCTCATGGGCCATGGACGAATCTTCCTCTCTGAGGATTTGGCCCGATTTCCGATTTCTTTTCGTCAATCTGTGGGATGGGAGGACTCATTTCAGTTTTGTTACCTCAGGTGTCCCACCAAAAGAGGAATTCCAAAGCCAAGCCGTGGGGAAGACTGAAGGGACAACCCGAACTATGGTTAAAAATTGGGGCCTAGGGGCATGGCAAGCCCAATATTCTATCTCTTCATCCAGCCACTGAGTGGCCTTACTTGAGGACTGGGCTCAGCCTGAGCGTCACAATGTGTGTTTGTGACCAATGTGGCCCGCCAGCATGGGCGGGGCCTCATGGGCCACACTGGTTTCAACTACACTGAATGTTGGACAACATACCAACCACAAGGTTTCTTGCCATGGGGAAGGAGTTCTGATTTCTGCATCACCTTCAACCCTGGGCAGTGATTGGAGATAAGGTCTAGGTTCTGAAACCTGAAAACCGATATGGGGAAGAGATGATGACCTAAGGCCATGGCAGCTCGATGTGCTCAGTGTGCGGCCAGCTGTCTGGAGGGTCCACGGGGTCCAGGCTCAGGCTGTGTCAGAAAGGGCATTAGTGCCCTGGTCAGTTTATGTATTGGGGGTACAGCCAAGGTCGGTGCAGGTTGATCCTCATTTGGGGTTACTGGGTAGCCCCAGAGGACAATGTTTTTCTTCTGTAGGGCCGGCAGAGTGCTGCATTGTAGTTCTGGATTGCCAAACTGGAGGGCTTGTGGGCCAGTAGTCTGACGACAAAAGTCTGAGAACACAAGCTAGGCTTAGGTTTCTGGGTGAGGCCATGGCAGGCACAATCTACAGACCTGAATCGAGATCTCGTGCATCTGAAGTCAGGGCGAGGATCAGACGATCGCTCAGGTTGGAGTTTCTGTCCCTGATGGCCCCTTCATGAATGGGGGGGCATCACGAGGCCATGGGTGTTTTCCCACGATGGGAGTTGTGAGAAGCTCCAAACTGCAGAGAGTCTTCTGCAGGACAATTGAGACCTGTAGTTTGGCTCCAGGCCAATGATTCTGAGCAGGGTTCTATGGATGGATGACTGGGTATCCCACCTCGCATTCCAATTGTCTCCTAGCAACAAGACAGGTTAGATCTCCTGGATCTGTGGGGAGCAACCGAGGACGCTGAGTTGAAATGGACACCCCTGGGGATGGGTCCTAACGTGCTTTTGTGTCTATGGAGACTTTGGAATGAAGCGGTGGCACTGGGGCCCTAAAAGTTTCTCCTAAACAGAGGCTTTGACACAGCTCCAACGTGCAAGTTTCCCATGTGTAGATGAGATGTTTTCTGATGGGTGAGTCAAGAAACAGCTAGATGCTGCTTTTGAAATCCAGGAATGTGAGGAGAGATGCCTGGAAACCAAAGCAATGGATCTGATTAGTGCCTAGGGGCCTGTTCTTTCCTTTTTACCTCTGGGGACATCTGTCTATGGGTCTGAGTGCAGGTAGGTGCTCAGTTGGGCTCAGATTGCCCCTGTTTTTTTTGGGAAGCCACCACTATTGAGATGGATCAGGGACTTTGGAGGTTTATCCTATTAGAAGGGTTGTGGCCATTGGAATGGGCACACACAATTCCCTTGGAGAGGGCAAGTACAGTCCTGAGGTTCGGCTCCAGGGGCCTGAGCCTGTAGGTTGTGTAGGCCAGGGCTGTTTGGACAGTTGTCTGAAAAGACAAACTCGGCTTAAGTTTCGGGTCATAGGTATGGCAGGACTTATCTACAGACCATGAGGAGAACTCTTCGGGATTTGAAAGAAGGGCGAGTGTGAGGCTCCTGCTCAAGTTTTTGTCTCTGGATATCGTGTCACTCATGGTCGTGGAATTTCTGTGTGACTTCATGGGAAATGGACGAGGCTTACTCTCTGGTGGTTTGGCCCCGTCTAAAGAGTTTGGGTTCATTCTGTGGGCTGGAAGAAGTCCGTTTTTGTTGTTGTTGTTGTTGTTTTCCTTTTTAACCTCAGGTGTCCCACCAAATGAGGGATTCCAGAGTAGAGCCCTGGGGAGGGGCGACTGGACAATAAGAAATCTGGTTAAAAATTGGGGCCTAGGGACATGTCAAGACCATTATGACATCTAATGGTCCAGCCACTGAGAGGACTTTCTAGAGGACAGGACTTATGCTGAGGTTCACAATGCGTGTGTATGCCCTCGTAACACTCAAGAATGGGCGGGGCCTCAGGGTGAATGCTGGTTTCTCCAAAACTGAACGTTGAACAACGTGCCAACCACAAGGATTCTTGCCATGGGTAAAGAGGAGTTCTGATTTCTGCATCACACTCACCCCTGGGCAGTGATTGGAAATAAGGTCTCGTTCTGAAGCCTGAAAACTGAGGTAGGGAAGAGATGATGACCTAAGGCCATGGCGGGTTTTATGTGCTCAGTGTGCGGTCAGCTTTCTGGGTGTTGGTCAGGAGGTCCGTGCTCAGGTTGTGTTCGACAGTGCATTAGTGCCCAGGTTAGACTATATAATTTGGGTAAAGTCGAGTGCTGTGTATGTTTACCCTCATTTAAGGTGCCTGGGCAGCTCATGAGGCAATAATTCTTTTTCTAGAGGGCAGGCAGAATGCTGCATTGTGGGTCCGGAATTGCCAAACTTGAGGGCTTCGGGGCCAGGAGTGTGAGGACGGAAGTCTGAGAAGACAAGCTAGACTTGGGTTTCGGGGGGGCATGGCAGGTACCCCCTTCATATCTGAACCAATATCTCATCCATGTGAAGTCAGAGCAAAGATCAAACGTTGGCTCAGGTGGGAGTTTCTGAGCATGACGGCCGCTTCATGAAGGGAGCAGAATCTCGAGGCCATTGAGGTTTTCCCACGTTGGGAGTTGTGGGATGCCCCCTTAAAGGAATCCTTCTGCGGGACAATTGAGACCTGTTGGACAGCTCCAGGACATTCCATATGGAATGACTCCAGAGCACCGTTCGCGATGGATGCCTGGGAAGCCCGCCTCGCATTCCAATTTTCTACTAGCAACAAGACAGTTTAGATCTGATGGCTCTGCCTGAGCAACCGGGGTGGCTGACTTGAAATGGACTTTCCTGAGGATGGGTCCTAATGTGCTTTTGTGTCCATGAGGGCCTTGGAATGGGGCGGTGGCACCGGGACCCTGAAGTACTCTCCTAAGCTTTGGACATGGCTCCCATGCACAGGTTTCCTTTTGGAGACGAGATGAGTTCTGATGGGTGCCTCAGGAAAACCCCTATGCTCGTATTGGAATCAGGCTTTTGAGGACACATGCCTGTAACCCAAAGCAATGGATCCTATTATGGCCTAGGGTCCTGTCTGGTTCAATCTTCTTCTCTGGGGACATCCATCTATGGTATGAGTGGAGGTCGATTATCAGCTGGCGTTAGACAGCCCTTGTTTGTCCCGGGAGACCTACACTATTGGGATGGCCTCAGGGACTTTGGAGGTTTCTCCTAATTTGTACGATTTTGGACCAAGGAATGGGCAGAATTCCCATGGATTGGTAGGCACAGTCCTAATGTGTGGCTCCAGGGACACAGCCTGGAGGGTGTGTGGCCCAAGACTTTGAGGACCGAAGTCTGAAAACACAAACTCAGCTTAGTTTTGGGGACGTAGGTATGGCAGGCCCGATCTACAAAGCATGAGAAGGACTCTTCAGGATATGAAGAAAGTGCGAGTCTGAGGTGCTTGCTCAGGCTTTTGTCTCTGGATTTTGAATCAGCGATGGCCGTGGAATGTCGCGGAGGCCTCATGGGCCATGGACGAATCTCCCTCTCTGAGGATTTGGCCCGATTCCCAATTGCTTTTCGTCAATCTGTGGGATGGGAGGACTCATTTCAGTTTCGTTACCTCAGGTGTCCCACCAAAAGAGGAATTCCAAAGCCAAGCCGTGGGGAAGACTGAAGGGACAACCCGAACTATGGTTAAAAATTGGGGCCTAGGGGCATGGCAAGGCCAATATGCTATCTCTTCATCCAGCCACTGAGTGGCCTTACTTGAGGACTGGGCTCAGCCTGAGCGTCACAATGTGTGTTTGTGACCAATGTGGCCCACGAGCATGGGCGGGGCCTCATGGGCCACACTGGTTTCAACTACACTGAACGTTGGACAACATGCCAACCACAAGGTTTCTTGCCATGGGGAAGGAGTTCTGATTTCTGCATCACCTTCAACCCTGGGCAGTGATTGGAGATAAGGTCTAGGTTCTGAAACCTGAAAACCGAGGTTGGGAAGAGATGATGACCTAAGGCCTTGGCGGCTCGATGTGCTCAGTGTGCGGCTAGCTGTCTGGGTGGGTCCACGGGGTCTAGGCTCAGGCTGTGTCAGAAAGGGCATTAGTGCCCTGGTCAGCCTATGTATTTGGAGTACATCCAATGTCGGTGCAGGTTGATCCTCATTTGGGGTTACTGGGTAGCCCCAGAGGACAATGTTTTTCTTCTGTAGGGCCGGCAGAGTGCTGCATTGTAGTTCTGGATTGCCAAACTGGAGGGCTTGTGGGCCAGTAGTCTGACGACAAATGTCTGAGAACACAAGCTAGGCTTAGGTTTCTGGGTGAGGCCATGGCAGGCACCATCTACAGACCTGAATCGAGATCTCGTGCATCTGAAGACAGGGCGAGGATCAGACGATCGCTCAGGTTGGAGTTTCTGTCCCTGATGGCCCCTTCATGAATGGGGGGGGGACATCAAGGGGCCATGGGTGTTTTCCCACGATGGGAGTTGTGAGAAGCTCCAAACTGCAGAGAGTCTTCTGCAGGACAATTGAGACCTGTTGTTTGGCTCCAGGCCAATGATTCTGAGCAGGGTTCTAAGGATGGATGGATGGGTAGCCTACCTCGCATTTCAATTGTCTCCTAGCAACAAGACAGGTTAGATCTCCTGGATCTGTGGGGAGCAACCGAGGACGCTGAGTTGAAATGGACACCCCTGGGGATCGGTCCTAATGTGCTTTTGTGTCTATGGAGACCTTGGAATGAAGCGGTGGCACTGGGGCCCTAAAGGGTTCTCCTAAACAGAGGCTTTGACACAGCCCCTACGTGCAAGTTTCCCATGTGTAGATGAGATGTTTTCTGATGGGTGAGTCAAGAAACAGCTATATGCTGCTTTTGAAATCCAGGCCTCTGAGGAGAGATGCCTGGAAACCAAAACAATGGATCTGATTAGTGCCTAGGCGCCTGTTCTTTCCTTCATACCTCTGGGGACATCTGTCTATGGGTCTGAGTGCAGGTAGGTGCTCAGTTGGGCTCAGATTGCCCCTGTTTTTCCTGGGAAACCACTACTATTGAGATGGATCAGGGACTTTGGAGGTTTATCCTATTAGAAGGGTTGTGGCCTTTGGAATGGGCACACACAATTCCCTCTGAGAGGACAAGTACAGTCCTCAGGTTTGGCTCCAGGGGCCTGAGCCTGTAGGTTGTGTAGGCCAGGGCTGTTTGGAAAGTTGTGTGAAAACACACACCCTCCATGCTAGGGCCCCTGGAACCACACATCAGTATTGTTCCTGCCCTCTCAAAGGGAATTCTTCATATTCCATTGGCCAAAACCATATAAATCAGGAGAAATCTCCAATGTCCCTGGGACCATCCCAATATTGTAGGCTGCTCGGAACAAACAGGGGTGATCTGACACTAGCTGAGAACTAGCTCCACACAGACTCGGAGACAGATGTCCCCAGAGAAGAACATTGAACTGGACAGGCCCCTAGGCCCTAATCAGATCCATTGCTTTGGTTTCCAGGCATCTCTTCTCAGAGGCCTGGTTTCCAATACCAGCCTATGGGGTTTCCATAGGCTCCTTCAGAGCAAGTCTTGTCTGCACATTGGAAACTTGCTTGAGGAGCTATGTCAGAACCTCAGAGGCCTGGTTTTCAATACCACCATATGGGGGTTTCCTGAGGCATCAGTCAGAACAAATGTCTTCTCCACATGGGAAACGTGCTCTTTCAAGCTGTGTCAAAACCTCCAGCTAGGAAAATCCTTCAGAGCCCCGGTGCCACCACCTCATTCCAAGGTCTCCATGGACACAATCCCACATTAGGACCCATCTGCAGGAGAGTCTTTTTCAACTCAGTGCCCTTGGGTGCTCCCCTAGAGCCAGCAGATCGAACCTATCTTGTCACTAGGAGACAATTGGAATGTGAGGCGGACTGGCTAGGCATCCATCTGTAGAAAACTACTCTGAAGTAATTCCATATGGGACGTCCTGGAGCCATCCAACAGGTCACAGCTGTCCTGCAGAAGGAATCCTTGCGCTTTGGAGCACCTCACAACTCCCATCATGGGAAAAGCTCTGTGGCCTCGTGGTGCACTGTCCCCTTCATGAAAGAGCCATCTTGGACAGAAACTCCAACCTGAGCCAACGTCTAATCCTCGCCCTGACTTCAGATGCACGAAATCTTGATTCAACTCTGCAGAGTGTGCCTGCCGAAACCCCGCCCCGAAGCAAAACCTAGCTATTGTTCTCAGACTTCGTCCTCAGACTCCGAGCCCACCAGCCCTCCAGTTAGGGAATTCTGGAGAGACACAATGCAGCACTCTGACTGCCCTCCAGAAGAGAAACGTTGTCCTATGGGGCTAACCAGAGACACCAAATGAGGATCAACCTGCATGCCACTTGACTCTACCCCAATTATACAGTTTCGCTTCGGCGTTAATGCCCTGTCTTGCACAGCCTGAGGTCTGAATTTTCAACCGACACCCAGACAGCTGGCTGTACACTGAGCACATCAGACCCGCCATGGCTTTAGGTCATCACCTCTTTTCAACCTTGGTTTTCAGGCTTCAGAACCTAGACCTTATATATACTCACTACCCAGGGGTGAACGTGATGCAGAAATGAAACTCCTTCTTCCTCAAGGCAAGAAACCTTGTGGTTGGCATGTTTTCCAACGTTCAGTGTAGGAGAATCCAGTGTAGCCCATGAGTCCCCGCCCATGCTTGAGAACCGCAATGGGCACAAACACATTGGGACCCTCAGTGTGAGCCCTGTCCTCAAGTAAAGCCTCTCAGGGTCTGGACCAAGAACCCGCATTGCCATCCCTAGTCCCCCAATATTAATGAGAGGTTGAGAGTTCTAATCACCCCTATTCAGGTCTCTGCTCTGGAACCCCTGAGGAAAAAAAATATTGAAGTGTCTCCTCCATCCCCTGAATGAGCCCCAAAACTTGGGATCTGACCAAATCTTAAAAGAGAAAGAATCATCCATGGCCAAAGAGGCCATCCCGTCATTCCATGGCCACCATTGACACAAAATCTAGAGACAAAAGCCTGGAGATATGCCTCACACTTGCCCTTTGTTCATAGCCTGATAAATTCTTCTCACGGTCTATAGATCAGGCATGTCATACCTACGTCCCCAAATCTAAGCTGAGTTTGGGTTTTCAGGTTTCTGTCCCCACTGTCCTGGCCCACACACCCTCCAGGCTGGGGCCCCTGGAGCCATGCCTCAGGACTGTGCCTGCCTTCTCCAAGCAAATTCTGCCCATTCCATTGGCCACAACCCTAAAGATTAGGAGAACACTCCAATGTCCCTGAGGCCATCCCAATAGTGTTGGCCACTCAGGGCAAACAGGGTGATCTGTCCCAAGATGAGCAACTACCTCAACTCAGATCCATAGACAGATAACCCCAGAGAAGAAGATTGAACCGGACAGGCACCTAGGACCTAATCAGATCCATTGCTTTTGATTCCAGGCATCTCTCCTCAGAGGCCTGGTTTCCAATACCAGCATATGTGTTCTTCAAGAGGTACCAGTCTGAACAAATCTCATTTCCACATGGGAAACATGCATTTTGGAGCTGTGTCACAACCTCCAGTTAAGGGAAACCTTCAGGTCCCAGCAGCCAACACCCCATTCCAAGGTCTCCATGGACACAAACCCGCATTATGACCCATCCGCAGGCGAGTCCATTTCAACACATCCCCTTTGGTTGCTCCCCAAAAGAAGCAGATCGAACCTGCCTTGTCACTAGGAGACAATAGGAATGTGAGGCGGGCACTCCAGGAATCCATCCTTAGAACCCTGCACTGCCGTGGTTCCGCATGGGACGTCCTGGAGCAATCTGACCGGTCTCGACTGTCCCGTAGAAGGAATCCTTGCCGATTGGAGCAACTTACAATGCCAATCGTGGGAAAGTCTCCATAGCCCCATGATGCCCCCCACCATCATGAAGGGGCCATCCTGAACAGAAACTTCAACCTGAGCCTACGTCTGATCCTCGCCCTGACTTCAGATGCATGAGATTTAGATTTAGCTCTACAGAGTGTGCCTGCCATGATCTTGACCCAAAACCTAAGCCTAGCTTTTGTTCTCTCACTTCCTTCCTCACAATTCTGGCCCACAAGCCCTCCAGTGTGAGAATTCCTTCGCCACAATGCAGCACTCTTCCTTCCCTCCAGAAGAAAAACGTTGCCCCTGGGGCTACCCAGAAACGCCAAATGAGGATCAACCTGCATGCCACTCAACTTTACTCCAATTATACAGTCTAAGCTTGGCACTAATGCCCTGTCTGACACAGCCTGAGCCTGGACCTCCTGGATGACACCCAGAAAGGTGGTGTCACACCTAAGGACTGTGCCAGTGCTCTCCAAGGGAACTCTGCCCGTTTCATTTGCCACAACCTTACAGATTAGGAGAAACCTCCAATTCCCAAGACCAGCCCAATAGTGTTGGCCTCCCCCAACAAACATGGGTGATCTGACACAAGCTGAGCAGTGACCTCCATTCTGAATCTTAAACAGAGACACTCAGAGGAGAATATTGAAAAGGACAGGCCCCTAGACCGTAATCAGATCCATTGCTTTGGATTCCAGGCATTGTTCCCCAGATGCTTGGTTTCCAATACCAGGTTGTGGGGGTTTCAGAACAAATCTCGTCTCTACATGGGAAACTTGCTTTTTGGAGCTGCATCAAAACCTCAGGTTAGGAGAATTCTTCAGGGCAACAGAGCCACTGCCCCATTTAAAAGGGATCCATGGACACAAATCCACATCATGACTGATCCTCATGAGAGTCCATTTCAATTCAGCCCCCTCGGTTGTTCCCCCAGTGACAGCAGATCGAATCCTCCTTTTCACTAGGACACAACTGGAATGCAAGTTGGACTGCCCAGGCATCCATCATTAGAACTGTGCTTTGGAGCATTTCTTATGGGACGTCCTTGATCCATCCAAAAGGTCGTGACTGTCCCGCTGACGGAATCCTTGTGGTTTGGAGCATCACACACTCACAAAGTTGGAAATCTTCCATGGTTTCCTGATGCCCCCCCACCTTCATGAAGGGGACATCATGTACAGAAACTCCAACCTAAGCCAACATCTGATCCTCGCCCTGACTTCAGATGCACGAGATCTCATTTCAGGTCTGTAGAGTGTGCCTGCCATGTCACCGCTGCGAATTCTAAGCTAAACTTGTGTTCTCAGACTTCTGTCCAAAAACACCTGGCCCACAAGCCCTGAAGTTGGCAATTCTGGAGCCAGAATGCAGCACTCTGCCTGCCCTCCAGAAGAAAATCTTTGCCCTATGGGGCCAACCAGAAACCCCAAATGAGGACCAACCTTCACATCACTCGACTGTACCCCAATTATACAGTCTAGCCTGGGGACTAATGCCCTGCCTGACACAGCCTGAGCCCAGACCTCATGATGGACACAGACATCTGGCCGCACACTAAGTGCAACGGACCCACCATGGCCTTAGGTCGTCATCTCTTACCAACCTCGGTTTTCAGGCTTCAGAATCTAGACCTTATCTCTACTCACTGCCATGCCGTGTACGTGATGCAGAAATCAGAACTCCTCCTTCCCCATGACCAGAAACCCTGTGGTTGGCATGTTGTCCAACGTGCAGTGTAGGAGAAACCAGCATGGCCCATGAGGCCTCAGACATGCTTGAGGGCTGCGATGGGCACAAACACACATTAGGACCCTAAGCATGAACCCTGGCCTCAAGTAAAGCCTCTCCGGGGCTGGACCAAGAGCCCACATATGGAGATTACCATGCCCCTACTCCCCAAACCTTAACCAGTGCTTGAGAAGTCTAGTCACCCCTACTCAGATCTCTTCTCTAGAATCCCTCCTTGGTGGGACACATGAGGTTAAAAAAAAATAGAGAAAGGACTCCTACCGTCCAAAGAATGACCGCAAACACTTGGAATTGGGCCAAATTCACAGAGAGAAATACTCGTCCATGGCTGATGAGGCCATCCTGACATTCCACGGCCACCATTGACACAAAATCCGGAGACAAAAGCCTGAAAAAGCGCCACACACTCGCCCTTTGTTCAAAGCCTGAAAAATTCTCACGGTCTGTAGATCGAGCCTGCCATACCTATGTCCCCAAACCTAAGCCAAGTTTGTGTTTTCAGACTTCTGTCTCCATTGTCCTGGCCCACACACCCTCAAGGCTTGGCCCCATGGAGCCACACCTCAGGACTGTGCCTGCCCTCTCCATGGGAATTCTGCTCATTCCTTTGGCACAACCTGACAGATTAGGAGAAACATCCGAAGTCCCCGAGGCCACCCCAATATTGTAGGATGTCCGGGACAAACAGGGACCATCTGCCACAAGCTGAGCCACTACCTCCAATCAGACCTGTAGATAGATATCCATAGAAAAGAAGATTGAAGAGGACAGGCACCTAGGCCCTAAACGAATTCATTGCTTTTGTTTTCATGTATCTCTCCTCAGAGGCCTGGATTCCAATACCAGCACATGGGGGTTTCTGGAGCTACCAATCAGAACAAATCGCATGCCACATGGGAATCATGCTATATGGAACTGTGTCAAAACCTCCAGTTAGGAGAAAATTTCACGTCACTGGAGCCACCGCCCCATTCCAATGTCTCAATGGACACAATCCCACATTATGACCCATCCTCAGGAGAGTCCATTTCAACACAAACCTGGCGGTTGCTCACCCAGTGCCAGCAGATCAAACCTGCTTTGTCACTAGGAGACAATTGGAATGCGAGTTCGTTGCCCAGGTATCCATGTTAGAACTCTGCTCTGGAGAAATTCCTAATGGGGTGTCCATGATCCATTCAACAGGTCTCAACTGTCCTGCAGAAGGAATCCTTGTGGTTTGCAGCATCACACACTCGCACCGTGGGAAAACCTCCATGGCCTCGTGATGCCTCCACCTTCAGGTAGAGGACATCATGGACAGAAACTCCCGTCTGATCCTCGCCCTGACCTCAGAGGCATGAGATCTCAATTCAGCTCTGCAGAGTGTGCCTGCCTTGCCCTCGCCCCAAAACCTAAGCCAGCTCGCGTTCTCAGACTTCCATCCTCACACTCCTGGCCCACAAGCCTTCCACTTTGGGAATTCTGGAGACAAAATGCAGCACTCTGCCTGCCCTCCAGAAGAGAGACTTTGCCCTAGGGGTCTACCCAGAAACATCAAATGAGGATCAACCTGCAATTCTCTAGACTGTACCCCAATTATACAGTCTAGCCTGGGCACTAATGCCCTGTCTGACACAGCCTGACCCCAGACCTCGTGACCGACACCCAGACACCTGGCCTCACACTGAACACATCGAACATGCCATGGCCTTAGGTCATCATCTCTTCCCAACCTTGGTCTTCAGGCTTCAGAACCTAGACATTATCTCCACTCACAACTAAGTGATGTACGTGATGCAGCAATCAGAACTTCACCTTCCCCATGACCAGAAACCTTGTGGTTGGCATGTTGTCCAACGTTCAGTATATGAGAACCCAGCATGGCCAATGAGGCCTCAGACATGCTTGAGGGCTGCGATGGGCACAAACACACATTAGGACCCTAAGCATGAACCCTGGCCTCAAGTAAAGCCTCTCCGTGGCTGGACCAAGAGCCTGCATATGGGACTTGCCATGCCCCTACTCCCCCAATCCTAGCCAGAGCTTGAGAAGTCTAGTCAACCTTATTCAGAGCTCTTTTCTGGAATCCCTCTTTGGTGGGACACATAAGGTAAAAAAAAAAAAAAAAAAAAAAAAAAAAAAAAAACCAAGATAAAGAAAAAAAAAAAGTAAGGACTCCTACCATCCAAAGAATGACCCCAAACACTTGGAATCTGGCCAAATCCACAGAGAGAAATACTCGTCCATGGTCGATGAGGCCAGCCTGACATTCCACGGCCACCATTGACACAAAATCCGGAGACAAAAACCTGAAAAAGCGCCACACACTTGCCCTTTGTTCAGAGCCCCCAAAATTCTCAAGGTCTGTAGATCGGGCCTGCCATACCTATGTCCCCAAACCTAAGCCGAGTTTGTGTTTTCAGACTTCTGTCTCCATTGTCCTCACCCACACATTCTAAAGGCTGGGCCCCATGGAGCCACACCTCAGGACTGTGCCTGCCCTCTCCAAGGGAATTCTGCTCATTCATGTGGCACAACCTGACAGATTAGGAGAATCATCCAAAATCTCTGAGGCCATCCCAATAGTGTAGGATGTCCTGGACATACAGGGACCCTCTGGCACAAGCTGAGCCACTACCTCCAATCAGAACCTTAGACAGATATCCATAGAAAAGAATATTGAACAAGACAGGCACCTAGGCCCTAATTGGATCCATTGCTTTTGTTTTCAGGCATCTCTCCTCAGAGGCCTGGATTCCAATACCAGCATAAGGGGGTTTCCAGAGCTACCTATCAGAAAAAATCTCGTCTCCACATGGGAATCTTGCTCTATGGAGCTGTGTCATAACCTCCAGTTAGGAGAAAACTTCAGGTCACTGGAGCCACTGCCCCATTTGAATATCTCCATGGACACAATCCCAAATTATGACCCATCCTCAGGAGAGTCCATTTCAACTAAACCCCCTCGTTTGCTACTCCAGAGACAGCAGATTGAACCTGCCTTGTCGCTAGGAGACAATTGAAATGCGAGTTGGGCTCTTCAGGCATCCATCCTTAGAACCCTGCTCTTGTGTCGTTCCTTATGGGACATCCTTGAGCCATCCAACAGGTCTCGACTGTCCCACAGGAGTCCTTGTGCATGGACCACCTAACAACTCATATCATGGAAAGCTTCCAAGGTCTCATGATGCCCCCAATCTTCATGAAGGCAGATCATGGAAAGAAACTCCAACCTGAGCCAACAGCTGATCTCGCCTTGACTTCAGATGCACGAGATCTTGATTCAGCTCTTCAGAATGTACCTGCTGTGCCATCACCCCAAAACCTAAGCGTAGCTAGTGTTCTCCGACTTCCGTCCTCACTCTCCTGGACCACACGCCCTCTATTTTGGGATTTCCGATGACACAGTGCTGCACTCTGCCTGCCCTCTAGAAGAAAAATATTGCCCTATGGGTCTACCCAGAAACCTCAAATGAGGATAAACCTGCACGTCACTCAACTGTACACCAATTATATAGTCTAGCCTGTGCACTAATGCCCTGTCTGACAGAACCTGAGGCCTGAATTCCCAACCGACACCCAGACAGCTTGCAGTACACTGAGAACATCTGAACCGCCATGGCCTTAGGTCGCCATCTCTTTCCAACTTCGGTTTTCAGGCTACAGAATCCTAGACCTTATCTCTATCACTTCCCATGGGTGAACGTGATGCAGAAATCAGAACTCCTCCTTCCCTCTCGCCAGAATCTTGTGGTTGGCATCTTGTCCAACGTTCAGTGTAGGACCCCTGTAGGGCCTACAGGGGTAGTAGTAGGGCCCCTGAGGGTAGTGTAGGGTCCCTGAGGCCCTGCCTATGCTTAAGAGCTGCGGTGGGCTCAAACACACATTGGGACCCTCAGTTTGAGCCCTGTCCTCAAGTAAAGCCTCTCAGTGGCTGGACCATGAGCCCGCATATGGGGCCTGCCATGCCCCAAGTCACCCAATCTTAACCAGAGGTAGAGACATCTAGTCACCCCTACTCAGGGCTCTGCTCTGGAATCCCTCTTTGGTGGGACATTTGAGGTAAATAAACACAGAAAGGACTCCTCCCACTCACAGAATGACCCCAATCACTTGGGATTGGGCCATCCCAAGTGATTGGGGTCCAGAGAGAAAGACTCGTCCATGGCCCATGAGGCCAGCCCGACATTCCACGGCCACTATTGACACAAAATCCAGAGACATAAGCTTCAGCAAGCGTTCACACTCACCCTTAGGTCATAGCCCAAAAAATTCTCCTCATAGTCTGTAGATTGGGCCTGCCATACCTACGTCCCCAAACCTAAGCCGAGTTTGTGTTTTCAGACTTCTATCCTGACATCCCTGTCCCACACACCCTCCAGACTGAGGCCCCTGGAGCCACACCTCAGGACTGTGCCTGCCCTCTCCAAGGAAATTCTTCCCATTCCATTGGCCACAACCCTACAGATAAGGAGAAACCTCCAAAGTCCCAGAGGCCATGCCAATAGTGTAGGCCACCCAGGACAAAGAGGGGCGATCTCTCACAAGCTGAGCAACGACGTCAACTCACCCGTAGACAGATAACCCAAGAGAAGAAGATTAAACTGGACTGGCCCCTAGAATGTAATTGGTTCCATTGCTTTTTTTTCTAAGCATCTCTCCTCAGAGGCCTGTTTTCCAATACCAGCATATGGGGGATTCCAGAGATACCAATCAGAACAAATCTTGTCTTCACATGGGAAACTTATCCTTTGGAGCTCTGTAAAAGCCTCCAGTTAGGAGAAACCTTCAGGTAGCCGGAGCAACCGCCCTATTCCAAGGTCTCCATGGACACATACCCGCATTATGACCATTCGGCATGAGAGTACATTTCAACTCAGCCCCGTCGATTACTCCCCCAGAGGCAGAATATCAAACCTGCCTTGTCGCTAGGAGACAACTGGAATGCAAAGCAGACTCTCTAGGCATCCATCCATGGAATCCTGCTCTGGCGCCGTTCCATATGGGATGTCCTGGAGCCTTCCAACAGGTCTTGACTGTCCCACAGAAGGAATCCTTGCAGATTGGAGCATCTCACAACTCCTATCGTGGGAAAACCTACATGGCCTCATGAGATGCTCCCCTTTATAAAGGGGCCATCATGGACAGAAACTCCAACCTGAGCCAACTTCTGATGCATTGCTTTGGTTTCTAGGTATCTCTCCTCAGAGGCCTGGTTTCCAATATCAGAATATGGGGGTTTCCTAAGGAAACAATCAGAACAGATCTCATCTCCACATGGGAAACTTGCTCTTTGGAGCTGTGTCAATACCTCAGGTTAGGAGGATCCTTCAGGGCGCTGGCACCATGGCCCAATCCCAAGGTCTCCAAGGACAAAAACTTACATTATGATCCATTCTCAGGAGAGTCCATTTCAAATCAGCCCCCTCGGCTGCTCACCCAGAGCCAGCATTCAAACCTTCCTTGTCACTAGGAGACAGTTAGAATGGGAGGCGGGCTTCCCAGGCATCCATCCTTAGAACCCTGCTCTGGAAAACTTCTTTATGGGACGTCTTGAATCCAACCAACCTGTCTTGACTGTCTCGCAGAATGAATCCTTGTGGTTTGAAGCATCACACAATAACACTGTGAGAAAACCTCCATTTCCTCATGATGCCCCACACCTTCATAAATGGGCCATCACGGACAGAAACTCCATCCTTAGCCAAAGTCTGATCCTCGCCCTGAATTCAGAAGCATGAGATCTCGATTCAGCACTTGAGAGTGTGCCTGCTGGGCCCTCACCCTGAAACCTAAGCCTAACTTGTGTTCCCAGACTTCCGTCCTCAGAATCCTGGCCACACCCCTCCAGTTTGGAAATTCTGGAGACACAATGCAACACTCTCCCTGCCCTCCAGAAGAAAAATGTTGCCCTATAGGGCTAACCAGAAACGCCAAATGAGTAACAACCTGCATGCCACTCGACCGTACCTCAATTATACAGTCTAGCCTGTGCACTAAAGCCCAGTCTGACACAGCCTGAGGGCAGACCTCCAGTCCAACACCCAGACAGTTGGCCGTACATTGAGCATATCAAACCCACAATGGCTTTAGTCCATCATCTCTACCCAACCTCAATTTTCACCTTCAGAACCTAGACATTATCTCCACTCACTGCTCAGGAGTGAACGTGATGCAAGAATCAGAACTTATCCTTCGCCTTGGCAAGATACCTAGTGGTTGGCATGTTGTCCAATGTTCATTGTAGGAGAAAGCAGCATGGACTATGAGGCCCCACCTATCCCTGAGGGCCACAATTTGCACAAACACACATTGTGACACTCAGCGTGAGCCCTATCCTCATGTAAAGCCTCTTAGTGACTGGAACAACAGCCCCAATATGGGGCTTGCCAAGCCCCTAGTCCCCCAATCTCAAGCAGAGTCTAGTCACCCCTACTCAGGGCTCTACTCGGGAATCCCTCTTTGGTGGGACACCTGAGGTAAAAAAAAAAAAAAAATACAGAAAGGACTCTTCCCATTCACAGAATGATCCCAACCACTTGGGATCAGGCCAAATCACCAGAGAAAGAATTGTCCATGGCCCTTGAGGACACCCCGACATTCCACGGCCACCATTGACACAAAATCCAGAGACAAAACCCTGAGCAAGCGCCACATACTCGCCCTTTGTTCATAGCCCGGAAAATTCTCACGGTCTGTAGATCGAGCCTTCATACATACATCCCCAAACCTAAGCTGAGTTTGTGTTTTCAGACTTCTGTCCCCACAGGCCTGGCCCACACACCATCCAAGCTGGGGCCCCTGGAGCCACACCTCAGGACTGTGGCTTCCCTCTCCAGGGGAATTCTGCCATTTCCATTGGCCACAACCCTATACATTAGGAGAATCCTCCAAACTCCCCCAGGCCATCCGAATTGTGTTGGCTGCCCAGGACAAACAGGGATGATCTTTCACAAGTTAGGAAACCAACTCCACTCAGACACAGAGACAGATATCCCCATAGAATAAGATTGAACTGGAAGGGCACTTAGGCCCTAATCAGATCCCTTGCTTTTGATTCCAGTCATCTCTCCTCAGAGGCCTGGTTTCCAATACCAGCATATGGGAGATTCCTTAGGCACTCATCAAAACAATTCTCTTCTCTACATAGGAAACATACTCTTTAGAGCTCCATCAAAACCTCCGGTTATGAACATCCCTCAAGGCCCCGGATCAAGCACCCCATTCCAAGGTCTACATAGACACAAATGCACATTATGACCCATCCTCAACTCACCCATTTCAACACACCCGCCTCGGTTGCTCCCCTAGATCCAGCAGATCGAACTTGCCTTGGCTCTATGAGACACCTGGAATGGGAGGCAGGCTGCCCAGGCATCCATCCTTAGAACCCTGCTCTGGATAACTTCCTTATGGGATGTCCTGGAGCCATCCAACAGGTCTCGACTGTCCCACAGAAGAAATCATTGTGGTTTGGAGCATCTCACAATTCCCATCGTCGGACAACCTCCATGTCCTCGTGACACTCTCCCCTTCATGAAGAGGCCTTCATGGACAGAAACTCCGACCTAAGCCAACGTCTGATCCTAGCTCTGTCTTCAGGTATACGGGATCTCGAATCATCTTTGCAGAAGGTGCCTGCCTTCCCCTCACCCCGAAATCTAAGTCTGGCTTGTGTTCTCAGAATTTTTTGCTCACACTCCTGGCCCACAATCCTTCCAGTTTGGGAATTCTGGAGCCACTATGTGGCACTGTGTCTTCCCTCCAGAAGAAAAACGTTGCCCTCTGGGGCTACCCAGTAACCACAAATGAGTACCATCCTGCATGAAACTCGACTGCACCCCAATGATACAGTCTAGCCTGGGCACTTATTCCCTGTCTGCCACAGCCTGAGCCTGCACCTCCCAACCCACACTCAACAGCTGGCCGAACACTGAGCACATCAGACACACCATGGCCTTAGGGCTTCATCTCTTCCCAAGCTCAGTTTTCAGCTTCAGAACCTAGACCTTAAATCCAATCACAGTCCAGGAGTGAAAGTGTTGCAGAAATTAGAACTCCATCTACCCCATGGCCAGAAAACTTGTGGTTCCCATACTGTGCAACGTTCAGTGTAGGAGGCACCAGCATGGTACTTTAGGCCACGCCCTGACTGGAGGGGATCCTTGGGCACAAAACCACATTGTGAAACTCAGTGTGAGACCTATCCTCAAGGAAGGCCTCTCAGTGTCTGGACCAAGAGCCCACATATGGGGATTGCCATGTTCTTAGGTCCCAATGTTAACCAGAGGTCTGGTTGTCCAGTTGCCCCCACCCACGACTCTGCTCTGGAATCCCTCTTTTGGTGGTCCACCGGAGGTTAAAAAAAAAATAAAATAAACAAAAAAACCCAGAAAGGCCTCCTCCCTTCCCACAGAATGACCCCAAACTCTTGGGATCGGGTCAAATCCCCAGAAAGGGACCCTCATCGATGGCCCATGAGGACACCCCGACATTCCATGGCAATCGGTGACATTTTTCCAGAAAAAAAAAAAAAAAAAAGCATGAGCAAGCACCTCACATTCGCCCTTTGTTCATATCCCGAGGAGGTCTCCTCACGGTCTATAGATCGGGCCGGCCATACATACATCCCACAACCTAAGTGGAGTTTGTGTTTTCAGACTTTTGTCCAAATAGCCCTGGACCACACACGCTCCACACTTGGGTCCCTGGAGCCACACCTCAGGACTGTGCTTCCCTTTCAAGGGAATTCTTCCCATTCCATTGGCCACAACCTTGCAAATTAGGAAAAACCTCCAAAGTCACCGAGGCCATCCCAATAGTGTAGGCTGCCTAGGACAAACAGGGGTGATCTCAAACCAGCTGAGCAACTACCTCCACTCAGACAACAGATGTCCCCAGAGAAGAATATTGAACCGGACAGGCCCCTAGGCCCTAATCAGATCCATTGCTTTGGTTTCCAGGCATCTCTCCTCAGAGGCCTCGTTTCCAATACCAGCATATGGTGGTTTCCTGAGGCACCAATAAGAACAAATCTCGTCTCCCCATGGAAACTTGCTCATTGGAGCTTTGTCATAACCTCTGGTTAGGAGAATCCTTCAGGGCCCTGGTGCCACTGCCCCATACCAAGGTCTCCATGGACTGAAACCAACATTAAGACCATCCTCAGGAAAGTCCATTTCAACTCAGCCCCCTCTGTTGCTACCCCAAGCCAGCAGATCAAACGTTTATTGATGATAGGAGACAATTGGAATGTGAGGCTGGCTGCCCAGGCATCCATACTTAGAACCCTGTTCTGGAAAAATACCTTATAAGACGTCCTGGAGCCATCCAACAAATCTTAATTGTCCCACAGAAGGAATCCTTGCAGTTTGGAGCTTCTCACAACTCCAAAAGTGGGAAAACCCCCATGGCCTCATAATGCCCCCCCTTCCTGAAGGGGCCAATATGGACAGAAACTCAAACCTGAGCCAAAGTCTGAACCTCGACCTGACTTCAGACGCATGAGATCTCAATTCAGCTCTGCAGAGTGTGCCTGCCATGTCCTTGCCCCGAAACCTAAGCCTAGCTTGTGTTCTCAGACTTCCGTCCTCACTCTCCTGGCCCACAAGCCCTCCAGTTTGGGAATTCCGAAGCCACAATGCAGCACTCTGCCTGCCCTCCAGAAGAAAAACTTTGCCCTATGCTGCTAATAAGAAACCCCAAATGATTTTCTAATGCATGCCACTCGATTGTAAAGCAATTATACAGCCCACCCTGTATACTAATGCCCTGTCTGGCACAGCCTGAGACAAGACATCCCAAACGACACCCAGACAGCTGGCCCCAACCTGGACACATAGGACCCGCTAAGGCTGTAGGTCGTCATCTCTTCCCAACCTCGGTTTTCAGGCTTCAGAACCTAGACCTTATCTCCAATCACTGCCCAGGGGTGAACGTGATGCAGAAATTAGAATTCCTCCTTCCCCATGGCCAGAAACCTTGTGGTTGGCATGTTGTCCAACATTCAATGTGGGAAAACCTGCATTGTCCGAAAGGCCACGCCAGTGCTTGAGGGCCGCCTAGGGCACAGACATGCATTGTGACCTGCAGCGTGAGTCCCGTATTAAAGTAACGCCTCTCAGTGGCTGGACCAAGATCCTGCATATGGGGCTTGTCATATCCATAGGCCCCCAGGCTTAACCAGAGGGCGAGTATTCCAGTTGTCAGTACCCACTGCTATGCTCTAGAATCCCTCTACTGGGGGGACACATGAAGCAGAAAACAGGACACTTCCCTTCCCACAGAATGACCCCAAACTCTTGGGGGCTGGACAAACTACCAGAGAGGGAGACTTCTACGACCCATGAGGCAACTCCTACATTAAACGGCCATTGTGGACAAAACATCCAGAGACAAAAGCCTGAGCGACTGCCTCCCTCTCACCCTTCTTTCATATCCAGAGGAGCTCCCCTCATGGACTGTAGATCAGGCCTGCCGTAACCTCGGCCCCAAACCTGAGCTGAGTTAGGGTTTTTGGATGTCTGTCTGCACAGCCATGGCCCACACAGCCTCCAGGCTGGGGTCTCTGGAGCCACACCACAGAACTGTGCCTGCTCTCTCCTAAGAAACTGCCCATTCCATTGGCCACAACTCTACAAAATAGTAGAAACCTCAAGGTCCCCAAGGACATCCCACTACCGCAAGCCGCACTGGACAAATAGGGGCATTATGACACAAGCTGAGCAACTACTACCTCCATGCAGACACACAGACAGATATCCGCAGAGACAGAAGATTGAACCAGACAGGCCCCTAGGCCCTATTATGAACTCTTGCTTTGGTGTCCAGGTATCACTCCTCAGAGGCCTGGGTTCGAAGACCAGCGTACGGGGCTTACCTGAGGCACCAGACAGTAGACTTCTCATCTCCACATTGGAAGCTTCCTTGTTGGAGTTGTGTCAAGCCCTTCGGGTTGGAGAATCCTGCAGAGTCCCTTAGCTACTGCCAAATTCCAAGGTCTCCATGGCCACCAACCCACATTATGACTCATCCTCAGGAGAGTCCATTTAAACTCAGCCTTCTGGGTATCTCACCCAAGAGCCCGCAGATTGAGCGTGCCTTGTCTCGACCAGGCAATGGGAGGGTGAGTTGGCGTGTCTCGGCATCCATGCTTAGGCCCCTGCACTCGAGTCTTTCTGTATGGGGCATCCTGGAACCATCCAATAGTACTCGACTGTCCTGAAGAAGGAAACTTTCAAGTTTAGAGCAGCTCACAACTCCCAGTGTAGAGGAACCCTCCCTGGCCTCATGACGCCCCCACCCCCTTCATGTAAGGGCCGTCATAGACACAAACTCCAGCTTGAGGCAACATCTGATACTCGCCCTGACCTCACTGCAGGAGATCTCGATTCAGCCTCTGCAGAGTGGACCTGCCATGCTCTTGGTCCCAAAACTCGTGCTCGCTTGTGTTTTCAGACTTCCTTCCTCACAATCCTGGCCACACCCCTCCAGTTTGGCAATTCTGGAGACACAATGCAGCACTCTGCCTGCCCTCCAGAAGAAAAATGTTGCCCTATAGGGCTAACCGGAAACACCAAATGAGTAACAACCAGCATGCCACTCGACCATACCCCAATTATACAGTCTAGCCTGTGCACTAAAGCCCTGTCTGACACAGCCTGAGGGCAGACCTCCAGTCCAACACCCAGACAGCTGGCCGTGCACAGAGCATATCACACCCACAATGGCTTTAGGCCATCATCTCTACCCAACCTCAGTTTTCACCTTCAGAACCTAGACATTATCTCCACTCACTGCTCAGGAGTGAACGTGATGCAAGAATCAGAACTTCTCCTTCGCCTTGGCAAGAAACCTAGTGGTTGGCATGTTGTCCAATGTTCATTGTAGGAGAAAGCAGCATGGACTATGAGGCCCCACCTATCCCTGAGGGCCACAATTTGCACAAACACACATTGTGACCCTCAGCGTGAACCCTATCCTCATGTAAAGCCTCTTAGTGACTGGAACAACAGCCCACATATGGGGCTTGCCAAGCCCCTAGTCCCCCAATCTCAACCAGAGTTCGAGATGTCTAGTCACCCCTACTCAGGGCTCTACTCTGGAATCCCTATTTGGTGGAACACCTGAGGTAAAAAAAAAAAATACAGAAAGGACTCTTCCCATCCACAGAATGATCCCAACCCCTTGGGATCAGGCCAAATCACCAGAGAAAGAATTATCCATGGCCCTTGAGGACACCCCGACATTCCATGGCCACCGTTGACACAAAATCCAGAGACAAAACCCTGAGCAAGCGCCACATACTCGCCCTTTGTTCATAGCCCGGAAAATTCTCACCGTCTGTAGATCGAGCCTTCATACATACATCCCCAAACCTAAGCTGAGTTTGTGTTTTCAGACTTCTGTCCCCACAGTCCTGGCCCACACACCATCCAAGCTGGGGCCCCTGGAGACACACCTCAGGACTGTGGCTTCCCTCTCCAGGGGAATTCTGCCATTTCCATTGGCCACAACCCTATAGATTAGGAGAATCCTCCAAACTCCCCGAGGCCATCCCAATAGTGTTGGCTGCCCAGGACAAACAGGGATGATCTTTCACAAGTTAGGAAACTACCTCCACTCAGACCCAGAGACAGATATCCCCATAGAATAAGATTGAACTGGACAGGCACTTAGGCTCTAATCGGATCCATTGCTTTTGTTTCCAGGCATCTCTCCTCAGAGGCCTGGTTTCCAATACCAGAATACGGGGGATTACTGAGGCACTCATCAAAAAAATCTCATCTCCACATAGGAAATGTACTCTTTGGAGCTCTATAAAAACCTCTGTTTAGGAGAATCTTTCAGGGCCCCGGATCAAGCGCCCCTTCCATGGTCTCCATGGACTTAAACCCACATTATGATCTATTGTCGGGAGAGTCCATGTCAACTCAACCCCCTTGGTTTCTCCCCCAGGGCCTGCAGATCAAACCTGCCTTGTTGCTAGGAGACAACTAGAATGGGAGGCGGGCTGCCCAGGCATCCATCCTTAGAACCCTACTCTGGAGTCGTTCCACATGGGACATCCTAGAGCCATCCAACAGGTCTCAAGTGTCCCATAGAAGGAATCTTTGCAGTCTGGAGCATCTCAGAACTCCCATTGTGGGAAAATCTACATGGCCTCTTGAGACGCTCCACTTTATAAAGGCGCCATCATGGACAGAAACTCCAACCTGAGCAAACGTCTGATATTCGCCCTGACTTCAGGTGCATGAGATCTTGATTCAGCTCTGCAGAGTGTGCCTTCTGTGCACTCACCCCCAAAACTAAGCCTAGCTTGTGTTCTCAGACTACCGTCCTCACACCCCTGCCCCAAAAGCCCTACAGATTGGCAATACTGGGGCCATAATGCAGCACACTGCCTGCCCTCCAGAAGAAAAACGTTGCCTTATGGAGCTACCTAGAAACCCGAATAAGGATCAACTGAACGCCACTCGACTGCACCCCAAATATGCAGTCTACACTGTCTAATGCCTTGTCTGACACAGCATGAGCCCACACCTCCAGACCTACGATCAACAGCTGGCTGCACACTGAGCTCATTGGACCCATCAGGTCCTTAGGTCTTCATCTCTTCCCAACCTCAGTTTTCGGGTTTCAGAACCTAGACCTAAACTCCAATCACTGTCCAGGGCTGAACGTGATGCAGAAATCACAACTCTTCCTTCGCCATGGCTGGAAACCTTGTGGTTGGCATATTCTCCAACGTTCAGTGTAGGAGAATCCAGCGTGGCCCATGAGGCACTTCCCATGCTTGAGGGCCTTGTTGGGCACAAATAGGCATTGTGACCCTCAGCATGAGCCCTGTCCTCAAGGAAGGCCTCTCAGTGTCTGAATCAAGAGCCCGCCTATTGGACTTGCCATGCCCCTAGGCCCCCAAACTTAAACAGAGGTGGGGATATCCAGTTGTCCCTCCCAAGGACTCTGCTTTGGAATCCCTCTTTTATTGGGACACTTGAGGTACATAAAATAAAATATAAAATAAAATAAAATAAAAAACAGAAAAGACTCCTCCCATCCCACAGAATGTACCCAAACTCTTGGGATCGGGTCAAATCCTCAGAGAAGGAAAGCCATCCACAACCCATGAGGCCACGCCAGCATTCCACCCACATTGTTGACACAAATCCAGAGACAAAACCTGAGCAAGCACCTCAAACTCACCCTTTTTCATATCCCTAAGTGTTATCATGGTCTGTAGATTGGGCGTGCCATACCTATGTCCCCAATCCTAAGCGGAGTTTGTGTTTTCAGACTTTTGTCCCCACAGGCCTGGCCCACACAGCCTCAAGGCTGGGCCCCTAGAGCCAAACTCAGAACTGTGCCTGCCCTCTCCAGGGGATTTCTGCCCATTCCATTGGCCACAAACCAATAGATTAGGAGAAACTCCAAAGTCCGGAAGCCATCCCAATATTATAGGCTGCCCAGGACAAACAGGGGCGATCTGACACAAGCTGAGCAACTACATCCCCTCAGATCTTTAGACACGTATCCTCAGGAAAGAGATTGAACCGGACAGGCACCTAGGCCCTAATCATCTCGATTGCTTTTGTTTCCAGTCATCTCTCCTCAGAGGCCTGGTTTCCCATACCAGCATATGGGAGATTCCTTAGGCACTCATCAAAACAATTCTCTTCTCTACATAGGAAACGTACTCTTTAGAGCCCATCAAAACCTCCGGTTATGAACGTCCCTCAAGGCCCCGGATCAAGCACCCCATTCCAAGGTCTCCATGGACACAAATGCACATTATGCCCCATCCTCAACTCACCCATTTCAACACACCCGCCTCGGTTGCTCCCCTAGATCCAGCAGATCAAACTTGCCTTGGCGCTATGAGACATCTGGAATGGGAGGCAGGCTGCCCAGGCATCCATCCTTAGAACCCTGCTCTGGATAACTTCCTTATGGGATGTCCTGGAGCCATCCAACAGGTCTCGACTGTCCCACAGAAGGAATCATTGCGGTTTGGAGCATCTCACAATTCCCATCGTGGGAAAACCTCCATGTCCTCGTGACACCATCCCCTTCATGAAGGGGCCGTCATGGACAGAAACTCCGACGTAAGCCAACGTCTGATTCTAGCTCTGTCTTCAGGCATACGGGATCTCGAATCATCTCTGCAGAGGGTGCCTGCCGTCCCCTCACCCCGAAATCTAAGTCTGGCTTGTGTTCTCAGAATTTGTTTCTCACACTCCTGGCCCACAAGCCTTCCAGTTTGGGAATTCTGGAGACACAATGTGGCACTGTGTCTTCCCTCCAGAAGAAAAACGTTGCCCTCTGGGGCTACCCAGTAACCACAAATGAGTACCATCCTGCACCAAACTCGACTGCACCCCAATGATACAGTCTAGCCTGGGCACTAATTCCCTGTCTGCCACAGCCTGAGCCTGCACCTCCCAACCCACACTCAACAGCTGGCCGAACACTGAGCACATCAGCCACACCATGGCCTTAGGTCTTCATCTCTTCCCAACCTCAGTTTTCAGGCTTCAGATCCTAGACCTTAAATCCAATCACAGTCCAGGAGTGAAAGTGTTGCAGAAATTAGAACTCCTTCTTCCCCATGGCCAGAAAACTTGTGGTTGCCATATTGTGCAACGTTCAGTGTAGGAGAAACCAGCATGGTACATTAGGCCACGCCCTGACTTGAGGGGCTTCGTGGGCACAAAAACACATTGTGAAACTCAGTGTGAGACCTATCCTCAAGGAAGGCCTCTCAGTGTCTGGACCAAGAGCCCACATATGGGGATTGCCATGTTCTTAGGTCCCAATGTTAATCATGGTCTGGTTGTCCAGTCGCCCCTCGACAGGACTCTGCTCTTGGATCCCTCTTTTGGTGGTCCACCTTAGGTAAAAAAAAATAATAATACTAAAAAAATAAACAAAAAAACAAGAAAGGCCTCCTCCCTTCCCACGGAATGACCCCAAACTCTTGGGATCGGGTCAAATCCCCAGAAAGGGAGCCTCATCAATGAGCAATGAGGACACCCCGACATTCCATGGCAATCGGTGACACAATTCCAGAAAAAAAAAAAAAAAAAAAGCATGAGCCAGCACCTCACATTCGCCCTTTGTTCATATCCCGAAGAGGTCTCCTCACGGTCTATAGATCGGGTCGGCCATACCTACATCCCCCAACCTAAGTGGAGTTTGTGTTTTCAGACTTTTGTCCAAATAGCCCTGGACCAAACACGCTCCACAATGGGGTCCCTGGAGCCACACCTCAGGACTGTGCTTCCCTTTCAAGGGAATTCTTCCCATTCCATTGGCCACAACCTTGCAAATGAGGAAAAACCTCCAAAGTCACCGAGGCCATCTTAATAGTGTAGGCCGCCCAGGACAAACAGGGGTGATCTCAAACCAGCTGAGCAACTACCTCCACTCAGACAACAGATGTCCCCAGAGAAGAATATTGAACCGGACAGGCCCCTAGGCCCTAATCAGATCCATTGCTTTGGTTTCCAGGCATCTCTCCTCAGAGGCCTCATTTCCAATAACAGCATATGGTGGTTTCCTGAGGCACCAATAAGAACAAATCTCGTCTCCCCATGGAAAACTTGCTCATTGGAGCTTTGTCCTAACCTCTGGTTAGGAGAATCTTTCAGGGCCCTGGTGCCACTACCCCATACCAAGGTCTCCATGGACTCAAACCAACATTAAGATCATCCTCAGGAAAGTCCATTTCAACTCAGCCCCCTCTGTTGCTACCCCAAGCCAGTAGATCAAACGTTTCTTGTTGCTAGGAGACAATTGGAACGTGAGGCTGGCTGCCCAGGCATTCATACTTAGAACCCTGTTCTGGAAAAATACCTTATAAGACGTCCTGGAGCCATCCAACAAATCTTAATTGTCCCACAGAAGGAATCCTTGTGGTTTGGATCATCTCACAACTCCAATAGTGGGAAAACCCCCATGGGCTCATAATGTCCCCCCTTCCTGAAGGGGCCAACATGTACAGACTCAAACCTGAGCCAAAGTCTGATCCTCGACCTGACTTCAGAGGCATGAGATGTCAATTCAGCTCTGCAGAGTGTGCCTGCCATGTCCTTGCCCCGAAACCTAAGCCTAGCTTGTGTTCTCAGACTTCCGTCCTCACTCTCCTGGCCCACAAGCCCTCCAGTTTAGGAATTCCGATGCCACAATGCAGCACTCTGCCTGCCCTCCAGAAGAAAAACTTTGCCCTATGCTGCTAATAAGAAACCCCAAATGATTTTCTAATTCATGCCACTCGATTGTAAAGCAATTTTACAGCCTACCCTGTATACTAATGCCCTGTCTGGCACAGCCTGAGACAAGACATCCCAAACGATACCCAGACAGCCGGACCCAACCTGGACACATAGGACCCGCTATGGCTGTAGGTCGTCATCTCTTCCCAACCTCGGTTTTCAGGCTTCAGAACCTAGACCTTATCTCCAATCACTGCCCAGGGGTGAACGTGATGCAGAAATTAGAATTCCTCCTTCCCCATGGCCAGAAACCTTGTGGTTGGCATGTTGTCCAACGTTCAATGTGGGAAAACCTGCATTGTCCGAAAGGCCACGCCAGTGCTTGAGGGCCGCCTAGGGCACAGACATGCATTGTGACCTGCAGCGTGAGTCCCGTATTAAAGTAACGCCTCTCAGTGGCTGGACCAAGATCCTGCATATGGGGCTTGTCATATCCATAGGCCCCCAGGCTTAACCAGAGGGCGAGTATTCCAGTTGTCAGTACCCACTGCTATGCTCTAGAATCCCTCTACTGGGGGGACACATGAAGCAGAAAACAGGACACTTCCCTTCCCACAGAATGACCCCAAACTCTTGGGGGCTGGACAAACTACCAGAGAGGGAGACTTCTACGACCCATGAGGCAACTCCTACATTAAACGGCCATTGTGGACAAAACATCCAGAGACAAAAGCCTGAGCGACTGCCTCCCTCTCACCCTTCTTTCATATCCAGAGGAGCTCCCCTCATGGACTGTAGATCAGGCGTGCCGTAACCTCGGCCCCAAACCTGAGCTGAGTTAGGGTTTTTAGATGTCTGTCTGCACAGCCATGGCCCACACAGCCTCCAGGCTGGGGTCTCTGGAGCCACACCACAGAACTGTGCCTGCTCTCTCCTAAGAAACTGCCCATTCCATTGGCCACAACTCTACAAAATAGTAGAAACCTCAAGGTCCCCAAGGACATCCCACTACCACAAGCCGCAGTGGACAAATACTGGCATTATGACACAAGATGAGCAACTACTACCTCCATGCAGACACACAGACAGTTATCCGCAGAGAAAGAAGATTGAACCAGACAGGCCCCTAGGCCCTATTATGAACTCTTGCTTTGGTGTCCAGGTATCACTCCTCAGAGGCCTGGGTTCGAAGACCAGCATACGGGGCTTTCCTGACGCACCAGACAGAAGACCTCTCATCTCCACATGGGAAGCTTCCTTGTTGGAGTTGTGTCAAGCCCTTCGGGTTGGAGAATCCTGCAGAGTCCCTTAGCTACTGCCACATTCCAAGGTCTCCTTGGCCACCAACCCACATTATGACTCATCCTCAGGAGAGTCCATTTAAACTCAGCCTTCTGGGTAGCTCACCCAAAAGCCCGCAGGTTGAGCGTGCCTTGTCTCGACCAGGCAATGGGAAGGTGAGTTGGCGTTTCTCGGCATCCATGCTTAGGGCCCTGCTCTCGAGTCTTTCTGTATGGGGCATCCTGGAACCATCCAATAGTACTCGACTGTCCTGAAGAAGGAAACTTTGAAGTTTGGAGCAGCTCACAACTCCCAGCGTAGGGAAACCTCCCTGGCCTCATGACGCCCCCACCCCCTTCAGGAAGGGGCCGTCATGGACACAAACTCCAGCTTGAGGCAACATCTGATACTCGCCCTGACCTCACCTGCAGGAGATCTCGATTCAGCCTCTGCAGAGTGGGCCTGCCATGCTCTTGGCCCCAAAACTCGTGCTAGCTTGTGTTTTCAGACTTCCTTCCTCACAATCCTGGCCACAGCCCTCCAGTTTGGCAATTCTGGAGACACAATGCAGCACTCTGCCTGCCCTCCAGAAGAAAAATGTTGCCCTATAGGGCTAACCAGAAACGCCAAATGAGTAACAACCTGCATGCCACTCGACCATACCCCAATTATACAGTCTAGCCTGTGCACTAAAGCCCTGTCTGAAACAGCCTGAGGGCAGACCTCCAGTCCAACACCCAGAGAGCTGGCCATAAACAGAGCATATCACACCCACAATGGCTTTAGGCCATCAACTCTACACAACCTCAGTTTTCACCTTCAGAACCTAGACCTTATCTCCACTCACTGCTCAGGAGTGAACGTGATACAAGAATCAGAACTTCTCCTTCGCCTTGGCAAGAAACCTAGTGGTTGGCATGTTTTTCCAACGTTCAGTGTAGTTGAAACCAGTGTGGCCCATGATGCCCCGCCCATGTTTATGGGCCACATTGGTCACAAACACACATTGTGTCCCTCAGCCTGATCCCAGGCCTCAGGTAAGGCCTCTCAGTGGCTGGATGATAAGTCAGCATATTCGGCTTGCCATGCCCCTAGGCCCCAAATTTTACCCATAGTTCGGGTTCTCCCTTCACTTTTCCCCAGGGCTCTTCTTTGGAATTCCTCTTTTAGCGGGACACCTGAGGTAACAAACCTGAAAGGAGTACTCCCATTCCACAGATTGATGAAAAGCAATTGGGATCGGACCAAATCCCCAGAGCGAAAGATTCGTCCATGGCCCATGAGGCTTCCCCGACATTCCACGGCCATCTCTGATACAAAATCCAGAGACAAAAGCCTGAGCAAGTGCCTCAGACTCGCTCTTTCTTTATATCCGGAAGAGTTCTTCTCATGGTTTATAGATCGGGCCTGCCATACCTACCTCCCCAAAGCTAAGCTGAGTTTGTGTTTTCAGACTTCTGTCCCCAAAGTCCTGGGCCACACACCTTCCAGGCCGGGGCCCCAGGTGTCACACATTAGGACTGTGTCTACCCAATCCATGGGAATTCTGCCCATTCCATGGTCCAAAACCGTAAAATTAGGAGAACCCTCCAAATCCCTGAGGCCATCCCAATAGTGCAGGTCGCCCGGGACAAGTAAGGGCGATCTGATACCAGCTGAGCATTTACCTCTACTCATACCATAGATGGATGTCCCCTGAGAAGCAGATTGAACCAGACAGGACCCTAGGCCATAATCGGATACATTGCTTTGGTTTACAGGCATGTCTCCTCAAAAGCCTGGATTCCAATACCAGCATAGGGGTTTTTCTGAGGCACCCATTAGAACAAATCTCGTCTCCACAAGGAACCTTGTGCATCGAGCTATGTCAAAAGCTTAGGAGAATACTTCAGGGTCCCGGTGCCACCGCCCCATTTTAAGGCCCTCATGGACACAAACACACATAAGGACCCATCCTCAGGAAAGTCCATTTCAAGTCAGTCACTCCTGTTGCTCACGCAGAGCCATCAGATCTAAACTCTCTTGTTGCTAGGAGAAAATTGGAATGCGAGGCCTGCTTCCCAGTCATCCATTCTCGAATGGTGCCCTGGAGTCATTCCATATGGGATGTCCTGAAGCTGCCCAACAGGTCTCAATTGTCCCGCAGAAGGAATCCTTGAAGGGGGCATCCCACAACACCCAACGTGGGAAAACCTACATGGCCTCGAGATTTCGCTCTCTTCATGAAGGGGCCGTCATGCACATAAACTCCAACGTGAGACAACGTCTGATCCTCGCCCTGACTTCAGATGCATGAGATATTGGTTCAGATCTACAGTGGTCCCTGCCGTGTCCTCGCCCTGATACAAGTCTAGCTTGTGTTCTCAGACTTCCGTCCTCACACTCCTGGACACGAAGCCCTCAAGTTCGGCAATTCCGGACCGACAATGAAGCACTCTGCCTGCCCTCTAGAAAACAAATTTTGCCTAATGAGCTGCCCAGACAACTTATATGAGGATAAACCTACATGGCACTCGACTTTACCCAAATTATATAGTCTACGGGGGCACTAATGCACTGTCTGACACAACCTGAGCCCGGACCTCCTGACCAACACCCAGAGAGCTGACCGCACACTGAGCACATCAGACGCGCCATGGCCTTAGGTCATCATCTCTTCCCTACCTCTGTTTTCAGGCTTCAGAATCTAGACCTTATCTCCAATCACTGCCCAAGGGTGACTGTGATGCAGAAATCAGAACTCTTCCTTACCCATGGCAAGAAATCTTGTCATTGGCAGGTTGTCCAACGTTCAGTGTAGAAGAAACCAGGATTCACCATGAGGCCCCGCCCATTCTTGTTTGCGAAGTGGGCATAAACACGCATTGTGACCCTCAGTGTGAGTCCTGTCCTCTAGTAAGTCCTCTCAGTCGCTCGACCATTAGATGTCATAATGGGCTTGACATGTCCCTAGGCCCAAATTTGTAACCAGATTTCTGGTTGTCCAGTCGGCCCTCCCCAGGGCTCTACTCTGGAATACATCATTTGGTGGGACACCTGAGGTTAAAAAACAAAACAAGGCAAATCACAACAACAACAAAACGGACTTCTTCCATCCCACAGAATGACCCCAAAATCTTGCGATGGGGACAAACCACCAGAGAGTAAGACTCGTCCATTTCCCATGAAGTCAACCAGAAATTTCATGACCATGATTGACACGATATCTAGAGACAAAAACTTGAGCAAGAGCCTGACACTCGCCCTTTTTTCATATCCCGAAGAGTTCTCCTCATGGTCTGTATATCAATACTGCCATACCTATTACCCGAAACATAAGCCGCGTTTGTGTTTTCAGACAACTGTCCAAACAGCTCTGCCTACACACACTACAGGCTCAGGCCCCTGGAGCCAAACCTGAGGACTGTACTTGCCCTCTCCAAGGGAATTGTATGTGCCCATTCCAATGGCCACAACCTACTAATAGGATAAACCTCCAAACTCCCTGAGGCCATCCCAATAGTGGTGGCTCTCCAGGACAAACAGGAGCAATCTGAGCCCATCTGACACCTACATGCACTCAGATGCATAGACTGATGTCCCCAGAGGTAAAAAGGTACGAACAGGCCCTTAGGCACTATTTGGATTCATTGTTGTGCTATCCAGTCATCTCTCCTCAGAGGCCTGGATTTCAATACCAGCGTATTGCTGTTTCCTGACTCATCCCTCAGAACAAATCTCATTTACATATGGGAAACTTGCACGTTGGAGCTGTGTCAAAGCCTCTGTTTGAAAAAACCCTTCAGGGCCCCAGTGCCACCGATTCATTCCAAGATCTCCATAGACACAAAAACATATTAGGATCCATCCACAGGAGAGTCCATTTCAACTCAGCCTCCTTGGTTGCTCCCCCAGATCCAGCAGATCTAACCTGTCTTGTTGCTAGGACACAATTGGAATGCCAGGTGGGCTACCCAGCCATCCATCCTTAGAACCCTGCTCGGAATCGTTGCCCTGGAGCCAACCAACAGGTCTCAATTGTCCTGCAGAAGAATCTTTGCAGTTTGGAGCTTCTCACAACTAACATCGTGGGAAAACCCCCACGGCCTCATGACCCCCCCGCCCCTTCATGAAGGGCCATCAGGGACAGAAACACCAACCTGAGCGATCTTCTGATCCTCGCCCTGACATCATAAGCACGAGATCTCGATTCAGGTCTGTAGATTGTTCCTGCCTTGTCCTCACCCAGAAACCTAAGCCTAGCTTGTTCTCAGATTTCCTTCCTCAGACTACTGGCCCACAAGCCTCCAGTTTGAAAACCAGAACTATATTGCAGCACTCTTCCTGCCCTCAGGAAGAAAAACATTGCCCTCTGGGGCTACCCAGAAACTCCAAAAGAGGATCAACCTGCACGCCATACGACTGTACCCCAAATATATAGGCTGACCTGGGCACTATTGCCCTTTTTGACACAGCCTGAGCCTGGATTACCTGGCCCCACACAGAAAGCTGGCCGCTCACTGAGCACATCGGACCCGCCATGGTCTTAGGTCGTCATCTCTTCCCAACCTCGGTTGTCAAGTTTCAGAACCTAGACCTTATCTCCAATCACTGCCCAGGCTTGAAAGTGATGCAGAAAACACAACTCCTTCCCCGTGGCAAGAAACCATGTGGTTGGCATGTTGTCCAACGTTCAGTGTAGTTGAAACCAGTGTGGCCCATGAGGCCCCGCTCATGTTTGCGGGCCACATTGGTCAAAACCACACATTGTGACCCTCACCCTGATCCCAGTCCTCAATAAGGCCTCTCAGTGGCTGGATGAAGAGATAGCATATTGGGCATGCCATGCCCCTAGGCCCCAAATCTTACCCATAGTTCGGGTTCTCCCTTCACTTTTCCCCAGGGCTCTTCTTTGGAATTCCTCTTTTGGCGGGACACCTGAGGTAACAAACCTGAAAGGAGTTCTCCCATTCCACAGATTGACGAAAAACAATTGGGATCGGGCCAAATCCACAGAGAGGAAGATTCGTCCATGGCCCATGAGGCCTCCCGACATTCCACGGCCATCTCTGATACAAAATCCAGAGACAAAAGCCTGAGCAAGCCCCTCAGACTCACTCTTTCTTCATATCCGGAAGAGTTCTTCTCATGGTTTATAGATCGGGCCTGCCATACCTACGTCCCCAAACCTAAGCTGAGTTTGTGTTTTCAGACTTCTGTCCTCAAAGTCCTGGGCCACACACCCTCCAGGCTGGGGCCCCTGGAGTCACACATTAGGACTGTGCCTACCCAATCCATGGGAATTCTGCCGATGCCATTGTCCAAAACAGTAATATTTGGAGAACCCTCCAAATCCCTGAGGCCATCCCAATAGTGCAGGTCGCCCGGGACAAACAAGGGCGGTCTGATACCAGCTGAGCATCTACCTCCACTCATACCATAGATGGATGTCCCCTGAGAAGAAGATTGAACCAGACAGGACCTTAGGCCATAATCGGATACATTGCTTTGGATTACAGGCATGTCTCCTCAAAAACCTGGATACCAATACCAGCATAGAGGTTTTCCTGAGGCACCCATCAAAACAAATCTCGTCTCCACAAGGAACCTTGTGCATCGAGCTATGTCAAATGCTTAGGAGAATACTTCAGGGTCCCGTTGCCACCGCCCCATTTTAAGGCCCGCATGGACACCAACACACATTAGGACCCATCCTCAGGAAAGTCCATTTCAAGTCAGCCACCCCGGTTTCTCCCGCAGAGCCATCAGATCTAAACTGTCTTGTTGCTAGGAGACAATTGGAATGCGAGGCGGGCTTCCCAGGCATCCATCCTCGAACGGTGACCTGGAGTCATTCCATATGGGATGTCCTGGAGCTGCCCAACAAGTCTCAATTGTCCCGCAGAAGGAATCCTTGAAGGGGGCATCCCACAACTCCCAACGTGGGAAAACCTCCATGGCCTCGAGATTCTGCTCCCTTCATGAAGCGGCCGTCATGCTCAGAAACTCCAACATGAGCCAACGTCTGATCCTCGCCCTGACTTCAGATGCATGAGATATAGGTTCAGATCTAAAGGGGTACCTGCCGTGCCCTGGCCCTGAAACCCAAGTCTAGCTTGTGTTCTCAGACTTCCGTCCTCACACTCCAGGCCCCGAAGACCGGAAGTTTCGCAATTCCAGACCCACAATGCAGCACTCTGCCTGCGCTCTAGAAAAAAAATTTGGCCTAATGAGCTGCCAGGCACCTTATATGAGGATAAATCTATATGGCATTCGACTATACCCAAAGTATATAGTCTAACCTGGGCACTAATGCACTGTCTGACACAACCTGAGCTCGGACCTCCTGACCAACACCCAGACAGCTGACCGCACACTGACACATCAGAACCGCCATGGCCTTAGGTCATCATCTCTTCCCAACTGCGGTTTTTCAGGCTTCAGAACCTAGACCTTATCTCAACCACTGCCCAGGGTTGCCTGTGATGTAGAAATCAGAACTCGTCCTTACCCATGGCAAGAAACCTTGTGGTTGGCATGTTGTCCAACGTTCAGTGTAGGAGAAACCAGCATTCACCCGGAGGCCCCGCCAATTCTTGAGTGCGAAGAGGGCATAAACACGCATTGTGACCCTCAGCGTGAGTCCTGTGCTCTAGTAAGTCCTCTCAGTGGCTCGACCATTAGATGTCATAATGGGCTTGACATGTCCCTAGGCCACAATTTTTAACCAGATTTCTGGTTGTCCGGTCGGCCCTCCCATGGGCTCTACTCTGGAATACCTCATTTGGTGAGACACCTGAGGTTAAAAAACAAAACAAAGCAAATCAACAACAACAACAAAACGGACTTCTTCCATTCCCAGAATGACCCAAAAATCATGGGATGGGGCAAAATCCCAGAGAGTAAGACTCGTCCATTTCCCATGAAGTCACCCGGAAATTTCATGACCATGAGTGACACGATATCCAGAGACAAAAACTTGAGCACGAGCCTCACACTCGCCCTTTTTTCATATCCTGAAGAGTTCTCCTCATGGTCTGTAGATCAGTCCTGCCATACCTATGACCCGAAACTTAAGCCGAGTTTGTGTTTTCAGACAACTGTCCAAACAGCTCTGGCCTACACACCCTACAGGCTCAGGCCCCTGGAGCCAAACCTGAGGAATGTACTTGCCCTCTCCAAGGGAATTGTATGTGCCCATTCCAATGGCCACAACCCTACTAATAGGATAAACCTCCAAACTGCCTGAGGCCATCCCAATAGTGGTGGCTTCCCAGGACAAACAGGGGCAATCTGAGCTCATCTGAGCACCTACCTGCACTCAGAGGCATAGACTGATGTCCCCAGAGGTAAAAAGGAACGAACAGGCCCCTAGGCACTATTCGGATCCATTGCTGTGGTATCCAGTCATCTCTCCTCAGAGGCATGGATTTCAATACCAGCGTATGGCTGTTTCTTGACTCACCCATCAGAAAACATCTCATCTACATATGGGAAACTTGCACGTTGGAGCTGTGTCAAAGCCTCTGTTTGGAAAAACCCTTCAGGACCCCAGTGCCACCGCTACATTCCAAGGTCTCCATAGACACAAAAAGACATTAGGACCCATCCACAGGAGAGTTTATTTCAACTCAGCCTCCTGGGTTGCTCCCCCAGATCCAGCAGATCTAACCTGTCTTGTTGCTAGGACACAATTGGAATGCGAGGTGGGCTACCCAGCCATCCATCCTTAGAACCATGCTCGGAATCGTTGCCCTGGAGCCAACCAACAGGTCTCAATTGTCCTGCAGAAGAATCTTTGCAGTTTGGAGCTTCTCACAACTAACATCGTGGGAAAACCCCCACGGCCTCATGACCCCCCCGCCCCTTCATGAAGGGCCATCAGGGACAGAAACTCCAACCTGAGAGATCTTCTGATCCTCGCCCTGACATCATAAGCACGAGATCTCGATTCAGGTCTGTAGATTGTTCCTGCCTTGTCCTCACCCAGAAACCTAAGCCTAGCTTGTTCTCAGATTTCCTTCCTCAGACTACTGGCTCACAAGCCTCCAGTTTGAAAACCAGAACTATAATGCAGCACTCTTCCTGCCCTCAGGAAGAAAAACATTGCCCTCTGGGGCTACCCAGAAACTCCAAAAGAGGATCAACCTGAACGCCATACGACAGTACCCCAAATATATAGGCTGACCTGGGCACTATTGCCCTTTTTGACATAGCCTGAGCCTGGATTACCTGGCCCCACACAAAAAGCTGGCCGCTCACTGAGCACATCGGACCCGCCATGGTCTTAGGTCGTCATCTCTTCCCAACCTCGGTTGTCAAGTTTCAGAACCTAGACCTTATCTCCAATCACTGCCCAGGCTTGAAAGTGATGCAGAAATCACAACTCCTTCCCCGTGGCAAGAAACCATGTGGTTGGCATGTTGTCCAACGTTCAGTGTAGTTGAAACCAGGGTGGCCCATGAGGCCCCGCTCATGTTTGCGGGCCACATTGGTCAAAACCACACATTGTGACCCTCACCCTGATCCCAGTCCTCAATAAGGCCTCTCAGTGGCTGGATGAAGAGATAGCATATTGGGCATGCCATGCCCCTAGGCCCCAAATTTTACCCATAGTTCGGGTTCTCCCTTCACTTTTCCCCAGGGCTCTTCTTTGGAATTCCTCTTTTGGCGGGACACCTGAGGTAACAAACCTGAAAGGAGTCCTCCCATTCCACAGATTGACGAAAAACAATTGGGATCGGGCCAAATCCACAGAGAGGAAGATTCGTCCATGGCCCATGAGGCCTCCCCAACATTCCACGGCCATCTCTGATACAAAATCCAGAGACAAAAGCCTGAGCAAGCCCCTCAGACTCACTCTTTCTTCATATCCGGAAGAGTTCTTCTCATGGTTTATAGATCAGGCCTGCCATACCTACGTCCCCAAACCTAAGCTGAGTTTGTGTTTTCAGACTTCTGTCCTCAAAGTCCTGGGCCACACACCCTCCAGGCTGGGGCCCCTGAAGTCACACAGTAGGACTGTGCCTACCCAATCCATGGGAATTCTGCCGATGCCATTGTCCAAAACAGTAATATTTGGAGAACCCTCCAAATCCCTGAGGCCATCCCAATAGTGCAGGTCGCCCGGGACAAACAAGGGCGGTCTGATACCAGCTGAGCATCTACCTCCACTCATACCATAGATGGATGTCCCCTGAGAAGAAGATTGAACCAGACAGGACCCTAGGCCATAATCGGATACATTGCTTTGGATTACAGGCATGTCTCCTCAAAAGCCTGGATTCCAATACCAGCATAGAGGTTTTCCTGAGGCACCCACCAAAACAAATCTCGTCTCCACAAGGAACCTTGTGCATCGACCTATGTCAAAGGCTTAGGAGAATACTTCAGGGTCTCGGTGCCACCGCCCCATTTTAAGGCACTCATGGACAAAAACACACATTAGGACCCATCCTCAGGAAAGTCCATTTCAAGTCAGCCACCCCGGTTTCTCCCGCAGAGCCATCAGATCTAAACTGTCTTGTTGCTGGGAGACAATTGGAATGCGAGGCCGGCTTCCCAGGCATCCAACCTCGAACAGTGCCCTGGAGTCATTCCATATGGGATGTCCTGAAGCTGCCCAACAGGTCTCAATTGTCCCGCAGAAGGAATCCTTGAAGGGGGCATCCCACAACTCCCAACGTGGGAAAAACTCCATGGCCTTGAGATTCCGCTCCCTTCATGAAGGTTCCGTCATGCACAGAAACTCCAACCTGAGCCAACGTCTGATCCTCGCCCTGACTTCAGATGCATGAGATATAGGTTCAGATCTACAGTGGTACCTGCCGTGTCCTCGCCCTGAAACCCAAGTCTAGCTTGTGTTCTCAGACTTCCGTCCTCACACTCCTGGACACGAATCCCTCAAGTTTAAAATTCCGGACCGACAATTAAGCACTCTGCCTGCCCTCTAGAAAACAAATTTTGCCTAATGAGCTGCCCAGACAACTTATATGAGGATAAATCTACATGGCACTCGACTGTACCCAAAGTATATAGTCTAAACTGGGCACTAATGCACTCTCTGACACAACCTGAGCCCGGATCTCCTGACCAACACCCAGACAGCTGACCGCACACTGAGCACATCAGACCCGCCATGGCCTTAGGTCATCATCTCTTCCCTACCTCAGTTTTTAGGCTTCAGAACCTAGACCTTATCTCCAATCACTGCCCAGGGGTGCCTGTGATGCAGAAATCAGAACTCTTCCTTACCCATGGCAAGAAACCTTGTGGTTGGCATGTTGTCCAACGTTCAGTGTACGAGATACCAGGATTCACCATGAGGCCCTGCCCATTCTTGTTTGCGAAGTGGGCATAAACACGCATTGTGACCCTCAGCGTGAGTCCTGTGCTCTAGTAAGTCCTCTCAGTGGCTCGACCATTAGATGTCATAATGGGCTTGACATTTCCCTAGGCCACAATTTTTAACCACATTTCTAGTTGTCCGGTCGGCCCTCCCCAGGGCTCTACTCTGGAATCCCCCATTTGGTGGGACACCTGAGGTTAAAAAACAAAACAAGGCAAATCAACAACAACAACAAAACGGACTTCTTCCATCCCCAGAATGACCCAAAACTCCTTGGACGGGGCCAAACCCCCAGAGTGTAAGACTCGTCCATTTCCCATGAAGTCACCAGGAAATTTCACGACCATGAGTGACACAATATCCAGAGACAAAAACTTGAGCACGAGCCTCACACTCGCCCCTTATTCATATCCCGAAGAGTTCTCCTCATGGTCTGTAGATCAATCCTGCCATACCTATGACCTGAAACATAAGCCACGTTTGTGTTTTCAGACTGTCCAAACAGCTCTGCCTACACACCCTACAGGCTCAGGCCCCTGGAGCCAAACCTGAGGATTGTACTTGTCCTCTACAAGGGAATTGTATGTGCCCATTCCAATGGCCACAACCTACTAATAGGATAAACCTGCAAACTCCCTGAGGCCATCCCAATAGTGGTGGCTTCCCAGGACAAACAGGGGCAATCTGAGCCCATCTGAGCACCTACATGCTCTCAGACGCATAGACTGATGTCCCCAGAGGTAAAAATGTACGAACAGGCCCCTAGGCACTATTCGGATCCATTGCTGTGGTATCCAGTCATCTCTCCTCAGAGGCCTGGATTTCAATACCAGCATATGGCTGTTTCCTGACTCATCCGTCAGAACAAATCTCATCTACATATGGGAAACTTGCACGTTGGAGCTGTGTCAAAGCCTCTGTTTGAAAAAACCCTTCAGGACCCCAGTGCCACCGCTACATTCCAAGGTCTCCATAGACACAAAAACATATTAGGATCCATCCACAGGAGAGTCCATTTCAACCCAGATCCAGATTGCTCGCCCAGATCCAGCAGATATAACCTGTCTTGTTGCTAGGACACAATTGGAATGCAAGGTGGGCTACCCAGGCATCCATCCTTAGAACCCTGCTCGGAATCGTTGCCCTGGAGCCAACCAACATGTCTCAATTGTCTTGCACAAGAATCTTTGCAGTTTGGACCTTCTCACAACTAACATCTTGGGAAAACCCCCACGAACTCGAGACCCCGCCCCTTCATGAAGGGGCCATCAGGGACAGAAACACCAACCTGAGCGATCTTCTGATCCTCACCCTGACTTCAGAAGCACGAGATCTCGATTCAGGTCTGTAGATTGTTCCTGCCTTGTCCTCACCCAGAAACCTAAGCCTAGCTTGTGTTATCAGATTTCCGTCTTCAGACTACTGGCCCACAAGCCCTCCAGTTTGCAAACCAGAACTATAATGCAGCACTCTGCCAGCCTTCAGGAAGAAAAACATAGCACTGTGGTGCTACCCAGAAACTCCAAATGAGGATCAACCTGCATGCCATTCGACTGTACCCCAAATATATAGGCTGACCTAGGCACTATTGCCCTTTCTGACACAGCCTGAGCCTGGACTTCCTGGCCCCACCCAGAAAGCTGGTCGAACACTGAGCACGCCGGACGAGCCATGTCCTTAGGTCGTCATCTCTTCCCAACCTCGGTTGTCAAGTTTCAGAACCTAGCCCTTATCTCCAATCACTGCCCTGCTTGTAAGTGATGCAGAAATCACAACTCCTTCCCCGTGGCAAGAAACCATGTGGTTGGCATGTTGTCCAACGTTCAGTGTAGTTGAAACCAGTGTGGCCCATGAGGCCCCGCCCATGTTTATGGGCCACATTGGTCACAAACACACATTGTGACCCTCAGCCTGATCCCAGTCCTCAGGTAAGGCCTCTCAGTGGCTGGATGAAGAGACAGCATATTGGGCTTGCCATGCCCCTAGGCCCCAAATTTTACCCATAATTCGGGTTGTCCCTTCGCTTTTCCCCAGGGCTCTTCTTTGGAATTCCTCTTTTGGCGGGACACCTAAGGTAACCAACCTGAAAGGAGACCTCCCATTCCACAGATTGACGAAAAAGAATTGGGATCGGGCCAATTCCACAGAGAGGAAGATTCGTCCATGGCCCATGAGGTTTCCCAGACAATCCACGGCCATCGCTGATACCGAATCTAGAGACAAAAGACTGAACAAGCACCTCAGACTCGCTCTTTCTTCATATCCTGAAGAGTTCTTCTCATGGTTTATAGATCGAGCCTGCCATACCTACGTCTCCAAACCTAAGCTGAGTTTATGTTTTCAGACTTCTGTCCTCAAAGTCCTGGGCCACACACCCTCCAGGCTGCGGTCCCTGGAGCCACACATAAGGACTGTGCCTACCCAATCCATGGGAACTCTGCCCATTCCATTGTCCAAAACCGTAAAATTAGGAGAACCCTCCAAATCCCTGAGGCCATCCCAATAGGGCATGTCGCCCGTGACATACAAGCGCGGTCTGATAGCAGCTGAGCATCAACCTCCACTCATACCATAGATGGATGTCCCCAGAGAAGAAGATTGAACCAGACAGGACCCTGGCCAATCGGATCCATTGCTTTGGTGAGAGGCATGTCTCCTCAAAAGCCTGGATTCCAATACCAGCATAGGTGTTTTCCTGAGGTAGCAATCAGAACAAATCTCGTCTCCACAAGGAAACATGTGCATTGAGCTCTGTCAAAAGCTTAGGAGAATACTTCAGGGTCCCGGTGCCACGGCCCCATTCCAAGGCCCCATGGACACAAAGACACATTAGGACCCATCCTGAGGAAAGTCCATTTCAAGTCAGTCACCCCGGTTGCTCCCGCAGAGCCATCAGATCTAAACTGGCTTGTTGCTAGGAGACAATTGGAATGCGAGGCTGGCTTCCCAGGCATCCTCCCTCGAACGGTGCTATGGAGTCACTCCATATGGGATGTCCTGGAGCTGCCCAAAGGTCTCAATTGTCCCGCAGAAGGAATTTTTGAAGGTGGCAACCCACAACTCCCACGTGGGAAAAACTCCATGGACACGAGATTCCGCTCCCTTCATGAAGGAGCCGTCAGGCACAGAAACTCCAACCTAAGCCAAAGTCTAATTCTCTCCCTGACTTGAAATGGATGAGATATTGGTTCAAATCTGCAGGGGGTACCTGCCGTGCCCTTGCCCTTAGCCCAAGTATAACTTTTGTTCTCAGAATTCCGACCTCACTCTCCTGGCCTCAAAGCCCTCATGATTGCTAAATCCGGTCCCACAATTAAGCACATGGCCTGCTTTCTGGAAAAAAAATATTGCCTAAAGAGCTGCCAAGGCACCTTATATGAAGATAAACCTACACGGTACTCGACTTTGCCCGAATTATATAGTCTAACCTGGGCACTAATGCACTGTCTGACACAACCTGAGCCCGGACTTCCTGACCAACACCCAGACAGCTGACCGCACACTGAGCACATCAGACCCGCCATGGCCTTAGGTCCTCATCTCTTCCCTACCTCAGTTTTCAGACCTCAGAAACTAGACTTTATCTCTGCCTGGGGGTGAGTGTGATGCAGAAATCAGAACTTCTCCTTACACATGGCAAGAAACCTTGTGGTTGGCATGTTGTCCAACGTTCATTGTAGGAGAAACTAGCATTCACCCTGAGGCCCGCCTATTCTTGAGTGCGACGAGGGCATAAATATGCATTGTGACCCTCAGGGTGAGTCCTGTCCTCTAGTAAGTCCTCTCAGAGCCTGGATCACTAGATGTCATAATGGGCTTGACATAGCCCTAGGCCCCAATTTTTAACCAGATTTCTGGTTGTTCAGTCACCCCTCCCCAGAGCTCTACTCTGGAATTCCTCATGTGGTGGGACAACGGAGGTTAAAAAATGAAACAAAACAAAGCAACAACAACAAAAAAAAAAACGACTTCTTCCATCCCACAGAATGACCCCAACCTCTTTGGAAGGGGCCAAATCCCCAGAGAGTAAGACTCGTCCATTTCCCATGAAGTCACCCAGAAATTTCACGACCATGAGTGACATGATATGCAGAGACAAAAACATGAGCAATAGCCTCACACTCGCCCTTTTTTCATATACCGAAATGTTCTCCTTATGGTCTGTAGATCAGTCCTGCCCTACCTATGACCCGAAACAGAAGTCGAGTTTGTGTTTTCAGACAACTGTCCAAACAGCCCTGGCCTACACACCCTATAGGCTCAGGCCCCTGAAGCCAAACCTGAGGACTGTTCTTGCCCTCGCAAGGGAATTGTGTGAGCCCATTCCAATGGCGACAACGCAACTAAAAGTATAAACCTTTAAATTCCCTGAGGCCATCCCATAGTGTTGGCTTCCAAGGACAAACACGGGCAATCTGAGTTCATCTGAGCACCTACCTGCACTCTGACCCATAGATAGATGTCGCCCGAGGTAAAAAGAAACCAACAGGCCCCTAGGCACTAATCGGATCCATTGCTTTGGTTTCCAGGCATCTCTCCTCAGAGGCCTGGATTTCAATACCAGAATATTGCTGTTTCTTGACTCACCCATCAGAACAAATCTCCTCTACACATGGGAAACTTGCATGGTGGACCTGTGTCAAACCTCTGTTTAGGAGAAGCCTTCAGGGCCCTAGTGCCACCGCTTAATGCCACAGTCTCCATAGACACAAAAACATATTAGGACCCATCCACAGGAGAGTCCATTTAAACTCAGCCTCCTCGGTTGCTCCCCGAGATCCAACAGATCTAGCCTGTCTTGTAGCTAGGAGAATATTGGAATGCGAGGTGGGCTACCCAGCCATCCATCCTTAGAACCCTGCTCAGAATCGTTGGCCTGGAGCCAACCAACTGGTCTCAATTGTCCCACAGTAGAATCTTTGCAGTTTGGAGCTTCTCACAACTCCCATGGTGGGAAAACCCCCACGGCCTCGTGATTCCCCCCCTTTATGAAGGGGCCATCAGGGACAGAAAGTCAAACCTGAGGCATCGTCTGATGCTCAACCTGACTTCAGGTGCAAGAGATCTCGATTCAGGTCTGTAGATTGTGCCTGCCATGTCCTCACACATAAAACCTAAGCCTTGCTTGTGTTCTCGGAGTTCCGTCCTCAGACTACCGGCCCATAAGCCCTCCAGTTTGGCAATCCAGAAGTACAATGCGGCACTCTGCCTGCTCCCTGGAAGAAGAACATTGCCCTCTGGGGCTACCCAGAAACCCCAAATGAGGATCAACCTGCACGCCATTTGGCTGTACACCAAATATATAGGCTGAAGTGGGCACAATTGACCATTCTGACACAGCCTGAGCCTGGAACTCATGGCCCCACCCAGACAGCTGGCCACACACTGAGCACATCGGACCCGCCATGGCCATAGGTCGTCATCTCTACCCAACCTCGGTTTTCAGGCTTCAGAACCTTGACCTTATCTCCAATCACTGCCCAGGTTTGAAAATGTTGCAGAAATCCGAACTCGTTCCCTTGGCAAGAAACCTCGTGGTTGGCATGTTGTCCAACTTTCAGTGTAGTTGAAACCAGTGTGGCACATGAGACCCAGCCCATGCTTGAGGGCCACATTGGTCTCAAACACACATTGTGACCCTCAGCCTGAGCCCGGTCCTCAGGCAAGGCCTCTCAGTGGCTGCATGAAGAAAGAGCATATTGGGCTTGCCATGCCCCTAGACCCCAATTTTTAACCAAGTTCGGGTTGTCCCTTCACTCTTGCCAAGGGCTCTGCTTTGGAATTCCTCTTTTGGTGGGACACCTCAGGTAACAAACCTTAAAGGAGTCCTCCCATTCCACAGATTCACGAAAAAGAATTGGGATAGGGCCAAATCCACAGAGAGGAAGATTCGTCCATGGCTCATGAGGCCTCCCCGACATTCCACGGCCATCGCTGATACAAAATCCAGAGACAAAAGCCTAAGCAAGCGCCTCAGACTCGCGCTTTCTTCATATCCTGAAGAGTTCTTCTCATGATTTGTAGTTCGGCCGTGCCATACCTACGTCCCCAAACCTAAGCTGAGTTTGTGTTTTTTGAGTTCTGTCCTCAAAGTCCTGGGCCACACACCCTCCAGGCTGGGCCCCTGGAACCACACATTAGGACTGTGCCTTACCAATCCATGGGAATTCTGCCCATTCCATTATCCAAAACCATACAAATTAGGAGAAACCTCCAAATTCCCTGAGGCCATACCAATGGTGTAGGTTGTCCAGGACAAAAAAGGGCCGTCTGACACCAGCTGAGCATCTACCTCCACTCATACCATAGATGGATGTCCCCAGAGAAGAAGATTGACCAGACAGGACCCCAGGCCATAATGGGATCCATAGCTTTGGTTTACAGGCATGTCTCTTCAAAAGCCTGGTTTCCAATACCAGCTGAGGGCTTTTCCTGAGGCACCCATCAGAACAAATCTCGTTTACACATGGGAAACTTGCATGTTGGAGCTCTCTCAAAGCCTCTGGTTAGAAGGACATTTCAGGTTCCCGGTGCCAGCGCCTCATTCCAAGGTCTACCTGGAGACACACCCACATTAGGACCCATCCACAGGAGAGTACATTTCAACTCAGCCCCCTCAGTTGCTCCCCCTGATCCAGCAGATCTAACCCGTCTTGTCGCTAGGAGATGATTGGAATGAGAGGCAGGCTTCCCAGACATCCATACTTAGAACCATTCTCAGAATTATGCTGTATGGGAAGTCCTGGAGCCAACCAACAGGTCTCAATAGTCCCGCAGAAGAATCTTTACTGTTTGGAGCATCTCACAACTCCCATCGTGGGAAAACCTCCATGGCCTCGTGATCCCACCCCCTGCGCTTCATGAAGGGGCCATCAGGGACAGAAGCTCCAACCTGAGCGATCGTCTGATCCTCGCCCTGACTTCAGATGCAGGACATCTTGATTCAGCTCTGCAGAGTGTGCCTGCCGTGCCCTTGCCCAGAAACGTAAGTCTAGTTTGTGTTCTCAACTTCCATCCTCACATTCCTGGCCCACAAGCCCTCCAGTTTGGCAATTCCAGAACTACAAGGCAGCACTCTGCCTGCTTTCCGGAAGAAAAACTTTGCCCTCTGGGGCTACCCAGATTCCCCAAATGAGGATCAACCTGCATGCCACTTGACTGGACCCCAATTATACAGGCTGCCCTGGGCACTACTGCCCTTTCTGGCACAGCCTGAGACTGAACCTCCTGGCTCGCACCCACCCAGCTAGCCACACACTGAGCACATCGGACCCGCCATGGCCTTAGGTCATCATCTCTTTCCAACCTCGGTTTTCAGGCTTCAGAACCTAAACCTTATCTCCAGTCACCACCCAGGGTTGAACATGATGCAGGAATCAGAACTCCTTCCCCATGGCAAGAAACCTTGTGGTTGGCATGTTGTCCAACGTAAAGTGTAGTTGAAACCAGTGTGGCCCATGAGGCCCTGCAGATGCTTGAGGACCAAGTCGGTCACAAACATGCATTGTGACCCTCAACGTGAGCCCAGTTCTCAAGTAAGGCCTCTCAGCGGCTGGACCAAAAGACAGCATATTGTGCTTGCAATGCCCCTAGGCCCCAATTTTTAACCAGATTTCTGGTTGTCCAGTCTCCCCTCCCCAGGGCTCGGCTTTGGAATCCCTCTTTTGGTGGGACACCTGAGGTAACAAAACTGAAAGGACTCCTCCCATCCCACAGTTTGACCCAAAACAATTGGAATCAGGCCAAATCCACAGAGCGGAAGACTCGTCCATGTCCCATGAGGCCTCCCGGACATTCCACGCCCATCGTTGACACAAAATCCAGAAACAAAAGCCTGAACAAGTGCCTCACAATCTCTCTTTCTTCATATCCGGAAGAATTCTCCTCACGGTCTGTAGATCGGGCCTGCCATACCTACGTCCCTAAACCTAAACTGAGTTTGTGTTTTAGACTTCTGTCTCCACAGTCCTGAGGCACACACCCTGCAGGCTGGGGCCCCTGGAGCCACATCAAAACTGTGCCTTCCCTCTCCACGGGAATTCTGCCCATTCCATTGTCCATAATTATAAAATTAGGAGAAACCTCCAAAGTCCCCAAGGCCTTCACAATAGTGTAGGCCACCTGGGACAAACAAGGGCCATCTGACACCAGCTGAGCATCTAACTCCACTAATACCTTAGATGGATGTACACAGAGAAGAAGATTCAACCGGACAGGCCCCTAGGCTCTAAACGGAGCCATTGCTTTGGTTTCCAGTTATCTCTCTTCAGAGGCCTATATTCCAATAACAGTATATGGGGGTTTCCTGAGGCACCAATTAGAACAAATCTCGTCTCCACATGGGAAACTTGTCCTTTGGAGATGTCTCAAAACCTCCAGTTAGGAGAATCCTTCAGGGCCCATGCACCAACGCCCCATTCCAAGGTCTCCATGGACACAAACCCACATTACCATCCATCCTCAGGAGAGTCCATTTCAACTCAGCCCCCTTGGTTGCTCTGACAGAGCCAGCATATCAAACCTGTCTATTTGCTAGGAGACAACTGCAATGTGAGGCGGGCTTCCCATGCATCCATCCTTAGATCCCTGCTCTGGTGTCATTCTGTATGGTATGTACTGGAGTGATACAAAAGGTCTCAATTGTTGATCAGAAGGAATCTTTGTTGTTTGGAGCATCTCACAACTTCCATTGTGGGTAAACCTCCATGGACTGGAGATGCTGTCCCCTTCATAAAGTGGCCAGAATGGACAGAAATTCAAACCTAAGCCTAGGTTTGAACCTCGCCCTGACTTCAGATTCATGATATCCCGATTCAGATCTGCAGAGGGTGCCTGCCGTGCCCTCGCCCAGAACCTACGCCTAACATGTGTTCTCAGACTTCCGTCCTCACACTCCCCGTCCACAAGGCATCCACTTTGGAAATTCCGGAGCCACAATGCAGCACTCTGCCTGTTCTCCAGAAGAAAAACATTGCTCTTGGGGCTACCCAGAAATGCCAAATAAAGATCAACCTGCACGGCACTCAGTTGTACCCCAATTATACAATCTACCCTGGGCACTAAGGCCCTGTCTGACACAGCCCAAGCTTGGACCTCCCGACCAACACCCAGACAGCTGGCTCCACGCTGAGCATATCGGACCCAACATGGTCTTAGGTCGTCATCTCTTCCCAACCTCGGTTTTCAGACTTCACAACCTAGACCTTATCTCCAATCACTGCCCAGGGGTGAATGACATGCAGAAATCAGAATTAATACTTCCCCATGGCAAGAACTCATGTGGTTGACATGTTGACTATCATTCAGTGTAGGAGAAACAAGCATGCACCATGAGTCCCCACCCATGCTTGAGTACCACGAGGGCATAAACACGCATTGTGACCCTCAGCATGAGTTCTGTCCTCAATGAAGGCCTCTCAGTGGCTGGACCATTAGAAGGCATATTGGGCTTGCCATGCCCCTAGGCCCGTATTTTTAGTTAGATTTCTTGTTGTCCAGGGCTCTGCTCTGGAATCCCTCTTTTGGTGGGACACCTTAGCTAACAAAACTGAATCCCACAGATTAACCCAAAACAATTGGGATCTGGCCAAATCCACAGAGAGAAAGACTCTTCCATGGCCCATGAGGACTCCTCGACATTCCACGGCCATCAATGACACAAAATCCAGGGGCAAAAGCCTGACAAGTGTCACACTTTCACCCTTTATTCATATCCCAAAAAGTTCTCCTCATAGTCTGTAAATCGGACCTGCCATACCTACGTCCCCAAAGCTAAACTGAGTTTGTGTTTTAAGACATCTGTCCCCACAGTCCTTGCCCACACACCCTCAAGGCTGGGCCCTTGGAGCCACACATCAGGTCTGTGCCTGCCCACTCCACAGGAATTCTGCCCATGCCATTGTCCATAATCATACAATTTAGGAGAAACCTCCAAAGTCCCCGAGGCCATCCCTATAGTGTAGGCCGCCCGGACAAACAGGAGCGGTCTGACACCAGCTGAGCAACTACCTCCATTTCATAAAATAGACAGATGTCGACAGAGAAGAAGATTGAACCAGAGAGGCTCCTAGGACCTAATTGGATGCATTGCTGTGGTTTCTATGTATCTCTCCTCAGAGGCCTGGTTCTAATACCAGCATATGTGGGTTTCCTGAGGCACCAATTAGAACAAATCTTGTCTCCACATGGAAAACTTGCTCTTTCGAGTTGTTTCAAAATCTTCGGTTAGAATCCTTTAGAGCCCTGGGGCCACCACCCCATTCCAACGTCCTCATGGACACAAACACACATTAAGACCCATCTTCAGGAGAGTCCATTTGAACTCAGCTCCCACGATTGCTCCTGCATAGCCATCAGATCGTACCTGTCTTGTGGCAGGGAGACAATTGGTGTAAGAGGCAGTCTGCTCAGGCATCCATCCTTAGAACCCGGCTCTGGAGTCATTCCATATGGGATGTCCTGGAGCCATCCAACAGTTCTCAATTTTCCCGCAGAAGGAATCCTTGCAGTTTGGAGCATCCCACAACTCCCAACGTGGGAAAACCTCCATGGCCTCGAGATTCCACCCCTTTGATGAAGGGGCCATCATGGACAGAAACTCCAACCTGCGCCTAAGTCTGATCCTCGTCCTGACTTCAGATGAATGATATTTTGATTCGGATCTGCAGAGGGTGCCTGCCGTGCCCTCGCCCTGAAACTTAAGTCTAGCTTATGATCTCAGACTTACGTCCTCACACTCCTGGTCCCGACGCCCTCAAGTTTTGCAATTCTGGACCCACAATGCTGCACTCTGCCTGCCCACCAGAAGAAAAATGTTGCCCCAGTGAGCTTCCCTGACACAATAAATGAGGATGAACCTACATGGAACTCAACTGTACCCAAATTATACATTCTAACCTGGGCACTAATGCACTGTCTGACACAGCCTGAATCCATACCTCCTGAACAACACCCAGAAAGCTGACCGCACACTGAGCACATCGGACCCTCCATGACCTTAGGTTATCATCTCATCCCAACCTCGATTTTCTGGATTCAGAACTTAGATCTTATCTCCAGTCACTGCCCAGGGGTGAACATGATGCAGAAATCAGAATTCCTCCTTCCCCATGGAAAGAAACCTTGTGGTTCGTATGTTGTCCAAAGTTCAGTGTAGGAGAATCAAGCATGGCCCATGAGTCCCCGCCCATGCTTGATGCCTACATTGGGCACAAACATGCATTGTGACCCTCAGTGTGAGCACTGTACTCAAGTAAGACCTCTCAGTGGCTGGACCAAGGTACCCCATATGGGGATTGCCATGCCCTTAGGCCCCCAATCTTATACAGAGTTCGGGTTGTCCAGTCGCCCCTTCCCAGGGTTCTGCTCTGGAATCCCTCTTTAGTGGCACACCTGAGGTAAAAAAAAAAAAAAAAAAAAAAAAAAAAAAAAAACAGAATGGACTCCTCCCATCCCACGGAATGACCCCAAAATATTGGGATCATCCAAATCCCCATAGAGGAAGTCTCACCCATGGTCCATGAGGACGCCCCTACATTCCACGGCCATCAGTGACACAAAATCCAGAGTCAAAAGCCTGAGCAAGTGCCTCACACTCACTCTTTGTTCATATCCTGAAGAGTTCTGCTCAAGGTCTGTAGATCGGGCCTCCCATACCTATGTCCCCAAACCTAAGACGAGTTTCTGTTTTCAGACTTCTGTCCCCACAGCTCTGACCCACACACCCTCCATGCTTGAGCCCCTAGAGCCACACCTCAGGATTGTGCCTTCCCTCCCCAAAGGAATTCTGCCCATTTCATTGGCCACAAACTTGCAAATTAGGAGAAACCTCCAAAGTCTAAGTGGCCATCCCAATAGTGTAGACTGCCCAGGACAAATAGGGGCAATCTGACACCAGCTGAGGAACTACCTCCACTCAATCCCATAGACAGATGAACCGAGAGAAGAAGATTAAACCAGACAGGCCCCAGGCCCTAATCAGATCCATTGCCTTGGTTTCCAGGCATCTCTCCTCAGAGTTCTGGTTTCCAATACCAGCATATTGGGGGTTACTGAAGCACCAATGAGAACAAATCTTGTTTCCCCATGGGAAAAATGCTTCTTGGAGCTGTGTCAAAACCTCTGGTTAGGAGCATCCTTCAGAGCCCTGGTGCCACTGCCCCATTCCAAGGTCTCCATGGACACAATCCCACATTATGACCGATCCTCAGGAGAATGCATTTCAACTCAGCCCCCTCGGCTGCTACATCATAGGCAGCAATCAAACGTGCCGTTTCGCTAGGAGACAATTGGAATGCAAGGCCGGATGCCCAGGCATCCATCCTTAGAACCCTGCTCTGCAATTGTTCCATATGGGATGTCCTGGAGCCATCCAACAGGTTTCAACTGACCCGCAGAAAATCCTTGTGGTTTGGAGCATCTCACTACTGCCATCATGGGAAAACACCAATGGCGGTGTGATGACCCCCCTTCATGAAGGGGCCATCATGGACAGAAACTCCAACCTGAGCCAATATATGAACCTCGCCCTGACCTCAGATGCATGAAATCTCAATTCAGCTCTGCAGAGTGTGCCTGCCATTTCCTCGCCCTGAAACCAAAGCAAAGCTTCAGTTCTCAGACTTACATCCTTGCATTCCTGGCCGCAAGGCCTCCAGTTTGGCAGTTCCGGAGCCAGAATGCAGCACTCTGTCTGCCCTCCAGAAGAAAGACTTTGCCTTATGGGGCTACGGAGAAACCCCAAATAATTATCTTCTGCATGCCACTCAACTGTACCCCAATTATACAGCGTATCTGGGCACGAATGCCCTGTCTGGCACAGCCTGAGTGCAGACCTCCTGAACGACACCTAGAAAGCTGGCCCCAAACTGAACTAATTGGACCCGCCATGGCCTTAGGTCGTCATCTCTTCCAAACCTCGGTTTTCAGGCTTCAGAACCTAGACCTTATCTCCAATTAGTGCCCAGAGGTGAACGTGATGCAGAAATCAAAACTCCTCCTTCCCCATGGCAAGAAACCCTGAGGTTGGCATGTCCAAGGTTCACTGTAGGAGAAACCTGCAAGCTCAATGAGGTCCCGACCAATATTGAGGACCACCTTGGGCACAAACACACATTGTGACCCTCAGCATGAGTCCACTATTCAAGTAACGTCTCTCAGTGGCTGGACCAAGAATCTGCATATGGGCTTGCCATGCCCATAGGACCCCAGGCCTAACCAGAGGGTGGGTATTCCAGTTGTATGTACCCAGTGCTCTGCTCTAGAATCCCTCTATTGTGGGGACACATGAGGCAGAAAACAGGACTCCTCCCTTCCCACAAAATGACCCCAATCTCTTGGGAGCTGGACAAATCACCAGAGAGGGAGACTTCCATGGCCCATGAGACCATGCTTACATTAAATGACCATCATGAATACAACATCCAGAGACATAAGCTTGAACGACCGCCTCTCACTCGCCTTACTTTCTAATCACAATGAGCTCCCCTCACGGACTGTAGATCACTCCTGCCATAACCTCAGCCCCAAACCTCAGCCGAGTTTGTGTTTTTGGATGTCTGTCCCCACAGCCCTGGCCCACACAGCCGCCAGGCTGGGGCCTCTGGAGCCACACCACAGGACTGTCCTGCTCTCTCCAAGGAGACTATGCCCATTCCATTGCCCATAACCCCACAGAATAGGAGAAACCTCAAGGCCCCCGAGGACATCCCACTACTATAAGCCTCTCTGGACAAAGGCATCCTGACACTAGCTGAGCAACTACCTCCATGCAGAAACACAGACAGATGTCGGCAGAGACAGTAGATTGAACCAGACAGGCCCCTGGGCCCTAATCTGAACTCTTGCTTTGGTTTCCAGGTGTCACTCCTCAGAGGCCTGGGTTTGAAGTCCAGCATCTGGGGCTTTCCTGAGACACCAAACAGAACAACTATCGTCTCCACATGGGAAGCTTCATTGTTGGAGCTGTGTCAAACCCTTCGGTTTGGAGAAACCTGCAGAGTCCCTGAGACCCCGCCACATTCCAAGGTCTCCATGGCCACCAACCCACAGTATGACTCATCCTCAGGAGAGTCCATTTCTACTCAGCCCTCTGAGAAACCCGCCCAAGAGCCTGCAGATTGAGCCTGCCTTGCCCCAAGCAGCCAGTGGGAATGTGAGGTGGCATTTGCAGACATTCATGCTTAGACCCCTTCTCTCGAGTCTTTCTGTAGGGGTCATCCTAGAACCATCTCATAGTACTCGACTGTCCTACAGAGGAAACCTTGATGTTTGGGGCAGCTCATAACTCCCAGCGTTGGGAAACCTCCCTGGCCTCATGACGCCCCCACCCCCTTCAGGAAGGGGCCAGAATGGACACAAACTCCAACCTGAGGCAACGTCTGATACTCGCCCTGACCTCAGATGCAGGAGATCTCGATTCAGTCTCTGCAGCGTGGGCCTGCCATGCCCTCGGCCCCAAACCTAACGCTAGCTTGTGTTTTCAGACTTCCCTCTTCACACTCCTGGCAAACAAGCCCTCCAGACTGGGAATTCCAGAACCACAACACAGTTTTCTGCCTGCCCACCAGAAGAAAAACGTTGCCCTATGGGGCTCTCCAGAAACCACAAATGAGAACCAACCTGCTCTGGCCTCGACCGCACCCTAACTGGAAAGGCTACCCTGGTCAGTAATGCTCTGTCTGACACAGCCTGACGTCCCGACAGACAAGGAAACATCTGGCTGCACACTAAGCACATCAGACAGGCCATGGCCTTATGCCGTCATCTCTTCCCAACCTGGGTTTTCAGACATCTGACCCTAGATATTATATCAAATCCTGGCAAACGTGGGTAACTGAAGCACAAATCAGATCTTCTCCTTCCCCATGGCTGGAAAGCTTGCTGTTGGCATGGAGTCATACCTTCAGTGTAGGAGAAACCTTCATGGCCCCTGAGGCCAAGCCTAAACTTGAGTGCCTCCTTGGGTACAAACTCGCATTGGGACCATCAGCATGGGCCCCATGTCGAAGTAAGGTCTCTCAGGGCCTGGACCAAGAGCCCGCATATGGGGCTTGCCAAGCCCCTATGATCCCAATCTTCACAAGAGCTCGAGGATTCCATTTGCTCGAACCCAGGACTGTGATCTGGAGTCCCTCTCCTGGAAGAACACCTGAGCCAGACAGCAGGACTCCACCCTTCCCACAAAATGTCCCCAAAATCTTAAGAGCTGGACCAACTCCTCAGAGAGGGAGACTCTTCCATAGCCCCTGAGGTCACCCCTACATTCCACGGCTATGGGAGACAAAACATCCAAAGACAAAAGCTTGCGTGACTGCCTCCCATGTGCCCTTCTTTCATAAGCTGAGGATCTCCTCTCACGGTCTGTGGGTCCATCCTGCCATGCTCTCGGCTCCACAACCAAGCCGAGTTTGTGTTTTCAGACTTCTGTACCCACAGCCCGGACCCACACACCCTCCAGGCTAGGGCCTATGGAGACACACTGAAGGACTGTGCCAGTCCTCTCCAAGAAAACTGTACCCAATCCATTGGGCACAACCCTAGAGATTAGGAGAATCCAATAAGGTCTCCAAGGCCATGCCTCGGCCATGGACTAAGAGGGGCACTCTGACACCAGCTGAGCAACTATCTTCACTTAGATACTCAGACAGTGTCCCCAGAGTCAGAAGATTGAAACGGACAGGCATCTAGGCTCTAATCTGAACCCTAGCTTTGGTTTCCAGGTGTCTCTACTCAGAGAACTGGTTTGAAGACCAGTATCTGGGGCTTTTCTGAGGCACCAAAGAGAACCTGTCTCATCTCCACATAGGGATCTCTTTTTAATTGGAGCAATATTACACCCTTCGGTTAGGCGAATACTTCATGGCCCCTGAGCTGCCAACATATTCCAAGGTTTCCATGCACACAAACCCACATTATGACCCATCCGCAGGAGAGTCCATTTCAATTCAGCACCCTAGTTAGCTCGCCCCAGAGCCAGTAGTTCAAACATGTCTTGTCACAAAGAGCCAATGGGAATGTGAGGTATGCTGTACAGGCATCCATCCTTCGAATCCTGCTCTCCAGTCTTTCCGTATGGGACATCCTGGAGCCATTCAACAGGACTCGACTGTCCATCAGATGGAAAGCTTGTGGTATGGGTCAACGCACAAACTAGAGTTTGTGCTGGTGTCTAAGGTGCTGTGCAGGATTCTCCAATCTTGAGGGTTTGGCACAGGTCGAAGGGCATGGTTTCCTACTGGGGACAGGAGATATTCTATTGTGTGGCTCAGGGACCACATGTTGTATCCTAAGTTGGTATTTCAGAACAGGACCCTGAGGACAGATGCCTGAAAACCTAATCTAGTGTTCCAATGACGTCCTAGGAGCATATCAGGTACAATCTTCTGACCCAGGAACATTGAAATGGCTGTCTGCTTGGATGTAGGTGATCAGGGCGTTTCAGACTGGCATTTGTGTCCAGTGCTGCCGACAATATTGGGTCGGGCTCAGGGCTCTTGCGTGTTTCTCCTAAACTGGAAGGTTTGGGCAGGTTTGACGGGCACAGTTTCCTTGGGGATGGCAGGCCCAGTCATGTGTTGTGGATCCAGAGACCCTGTCCTGGAGGGCATATGAGCCATGGTTTTGGGAGAGAAGTCTGCAAACACAAATGTGGGTTATGGTTAGTGGAAAGGTGATCACAGGCCCAATGAGTAGACCTGGAGTGCAGCTTGTCAGGAGTAATTAGGGTGACTGGAAGGCAGTAGCACAGGCTTTTCTCTCTATATTGTGTGTCCAGGATGGCCTCCGAATGCAGGTATAGTCTCATGGGTCCATGGGAAACTTTTCCTCTCTATGGATCTGTGCAGCTCATAGTTTGGTGGCTTTTTTGGGGAAGGGAAGAGTGTTGTTTTCCATCTTATGGGTGCCCCAAAACAGGGATTCCAGATACAGGCTCTTTTTCTGGGCATCTGGGACTTCCCACCAAGGGTTAGGATTTGCACCTAGGGGTGTATGAGGCCTGCAATGCAGGATCATGATGGTGCAACTGAGAGGGATTGTTTGAAAGCTTGCTCAGGCTGAGTCTCACAATGCCTGTTTGCTCCCATGGCGGCCCTCAGGAGTGGGAGTGGTCTCATTGGTCATATATCTGGCTCCCTCTTAGAGAGTTGGACACCCAACCCAACAGCCAAATGTCCTGCCATGAGGAAGGATGAGTTCTCTTCTGTCAGGTTCCTCTGTGCTTCAGGTTGCCCCATTGGCAGGGTTTCCAGCGAGGTCTCGAGATAGGTGCCTGAATACCAAGGATGGGTGGAGATGACGTACTTGGGCCATAGCAATCCCAAATGCTAGATATGAGGCCTAAAACTCGGTCGGGGCTCAGGCTCTGTCAGACACAGCGCTAGTGGCCATGGCAGCCTTTATATCAGAGTAGATTCGAGGGCGGAGCAGATTGATCCTCATGTGGAGTTTCTTGGGAAGATTCCCAGGCATTTGTTCATTCAATAGGGAAGGCAGAATGCTGTGTTGTGGCTCCAGGTTTCCCAATCACGAGAGCTTGGGAACCATTCAGTTTTGGGTGGAATTGTAAACAAAAGCTATGGTTCAATTCAGTGCCAAGCAGAAGGCAGTTCCAATTTGTAGCAGTTTACTCGAGACATCCAGCACTGGAATAAGGGTGGATGTCAGATGCTTGCTCACACTAGAGTTTTTGTCTATGATGACCGACAAGTGGAGGGGTGGTATAAAGAGGCCATGGAGGAGTTCACATGCTGAGGCCTGTGAACTGCTGCAAAAAGTAACATTTCTTTGTACAGTGTAGGTGAAGTCTGGTTTGTTTACTCTAGGTTTCCCCATGTGGAAAGTTTGTGAAGAAGAGCTCTCCGGCATGGATGCCAGGAAAGCACACCTCCATTGACAATTGCAGCTGAGGAACATGGCAGATTCGTTCTGGTGGCTCTGGGACAAAGTGCCAAGGCCTTGAGTTGACATGGGATCTCTTGCAGATGGGTCACAATGCTTGTTTGTTACCAGGGAGAACTTAGAATGTGCTGGTTGCTAAGGTGCCATGCAGGATTCTCCTACCCTGAGGGTTTGGCACAGGTCGAAGAGCATGGTATTCTTCTGGGGACAGGGGATGTTCTGTCGTGTGGCTCAGAGACCACATGATGTGTCATAGATTGGTATTTCAGAACAGGCCCCTGAGGACAGATGCCTAAAAACCTAATGGGGTTCCATTGAGAGCCTAGGGGCATTTTAGGTTCAATCGTCTATCTCACGATCATTGACTTGGCTCTTTCCCTGGATGTAGGTGATAAGGGTGTTTCAGACTGCGCATTTCCATCCCGAGTGGCCGGCAATATTGGTGTGGGCTCAGGGGCCACACAGGTTTCTCCTAATCTGGAAGGTTTGGGCAAATCTGATATGCACAGTGTCCTTGGGGTTGGCAGCCAGAGTTCTGTGGTGTGGCTCCAGAGATCACATTCTGGTGGGCATGTGAGCCATGGTTTTGGGAGAGAAGTCTGCAAACACAAATACAAATTAGGGTGAGTGGCGAGGTGATCACAGGCCCAATGCGTAGACCTGGAGGAAAGCTCCTCATGAACTATAATTAGGGAGACTGGAAGGCAGTAGCACAGGCTTTTCTCTTTGGATTGTGTGTCCAGCATGGCCTTGGAATGCAGGTGTGGTCTCATGGGTCCATGGGAGTCTTTTCCTCTCTATGGATCCTGGTGGCTCTCCATACTTTGGTGGCTTTTTCGGGGAAGGGGAGAGTGATGTTTTCCACCTTATGGGTGCCCCAAAACAGGGATTCCAGAGACGGGCTCTGGTTCATGGCATCTGGGACATCACAACATGTGCTAGGATTTGGGCTTAGGGGCATATTAGGCCTGCAATGCGGGTTTATGGTGGTGCAACAGAGAAGGATTGTTTGAAAGCATGCTCAGGCTGAGTGTCACAAGGCCTGTTTGCCTCCAGGGCATCCCTGAGGAGTTTGTGTGGTCTCACTGGACTTGTAAATGACTCCCCCTTTCAGGGTTGAACACCCATCCTAACAGACAAGTTTCCTGATATGAAGAAGGAGGAGTTCTCTATTGTGCTTCAGGATGCCCCATTGTCAGGGATTCCAGCAAAGGTCTGGGGACAGGTGCCTGAATACCAAGGATGGGTAGAGATGAAATACTTGAGCCATGGCAATCCCAAATGCTAGATGTGGGGCTCAAACTCTGGTGACTGACACTAGGTCTGGGCTCAGGCTCTGTCAGACACAGCACTAGTGGCCAGGGCAACCTATAAATCATGGTCCCTCCGATATAGGGCCGAGCAGATTGATCTTCATGTGGGGTTTCTGGCCAGACTCACCAGGCACTTGTTTCTATCGGGAAGGCAGAATGCTGTGTTGTGTCTCCATAATTCGCTATCAAGAAGGCTTGGGGACCAGTCGGGTGAGGAAGGAATTGTAAACACAAGCTACAGTTCAATTCACTGCCAAGCGGAAGGCAGTTCCTGTGTCCAGCAGCTTTTTCGAGATATCCAGCACCTTAGGGAGGACGTCGGATATTTGCTCACACTGGAGTTTGTGTCTATGATGTCTGACAAATGGAGGGGTGGCGACAAGAAGCCATGGAGGGATTTTCACGTTGAGACTCATGAGCTGCTCCAAATAGCAAGGTTTCGTTCTACTGGACAGGTGGAGTGTGGTTTATTTGCTCCAGGGTCCCCCATGTGGAAAGTTTGGGTAGCAGAGCTCTACCGCATGGATGCCTGGAATGTTCAACTTCATTGACCATTGCAACTGAAGAACATGGCAGCTTTATTCTGGTGTCTCTGTAGCAAAGTACCAAGTCCTTGATTTGACATGGAATCTCTTGCAGATGGGCCACACAGCTGGTTTGTTACCAGGTAGATCTTAGAATGTGCTGGTGGCTTAGTAGTTGTGCAGGAATCTACTACTCTGGGATTTTGCACAGATTGTAGGGCACGGTTTCCTTCTGGGGACAGGAGATGTTCTGTTGTGTGGCCCAGCCACCACATGTTGTATCATAAGTTCGCATTCTAGAACAGGCCTCTGAGGACACATGTCTGAAAACCGAATCAATGGTTCCAATGACGTCCTAGGGGCATGTTAGGTTCATTATTCTGACCTAGGAACATTGACTTGGCTGTGTTCCTGGATGTAGGGGATCAGGGTATTTCAGACTGTGCATTTGTGTTCAGAGCGGCTGCCGAAATTGGGGTAGGCCCAGAGGCCTTGTAGGTTTCTCCTAATCTAGACAGTTTGGGCAACTGTGATGGAAACAGTTTCCTTGTGGATGGCAGGGACAGTCCTGCAGTGTGGATCCAGAGACCCCATCCTGGAGGGCATGTGTGCCATGGTTTTGGTAGATAAGTCTGCAAACACAAATTCGAATTAGGGTGAGTGGCGAGGTGATCACAGGCCCAATGCATATACCTTGAGAGCAGTTCATCTGGAACTGTAATTAGGGTGAATAGAAGGCAGTAGCACAGGCTTTTCTCTCCGGATTGTGTGTCCAGGATGGCCTCGGAATACAGGTGTGTTCTCATGGGTCCATGGGAGACATTGCCTCTCTATGGATCCTGGTGGCTCCTCATAATTTGGTGACATTTTTGGGGAAGGGATGAGTGCTGTTTTCCATCTGAAGGGTGCACCGAAACAAAAATTCCAGAGATGGTCTCTGGGTCTGGGCACCTCGAAAATCCCACCAAGTTTTATGATTTGAACCTACAGGCATACCAGGCCTGTAATGAGGGATCATTGTGGTGAATCTGAGAGGGATTTTTTGAAAGCATGCTCAGGGTGAGGGTCACAATGCTTGTTTGTGCCAAGGGTAGTCCTCAGGAGTGTGTGTGGTGTCATTGATGTTGTAACTGGCTCCCCCTTTGAGGGTAGAACACCCATCCCAAAAGCCAGGTTTATTGCCATGGGGAAAGAAGAGTTCTCTATTGTGCTTCAAGTTCCCTAATTGGCAGGGATCCCTGCCAAGGTCTGGGGACAGGTGCCTGAATATCAAGGATGGGTAGAGATGACATACTTGGGCCATGGCAATCCCAAATGCTAGATATGGGGCCTGCTCTCTAGTGGCTGAAACTCAGTCGAGCTCAGGCTCTGTCAGACACGGCACTAGTGGCCATGGCAGCCTATAAATCGGTGTTGACTCGAGGGCCGACCTGATTGATCCTCATGTGGGTTTTCAGGGCAGACTCACCAGGCATTTCTTCATTCGATGGGGAAGGCAGAATGCTGCGTTGTGGCCCCAGATTTCCCTATCAAGAGGGCTTAGGGACCAGTCAGGTGAGGATGGAATTGTAAACACAAGCTATGGTTCAATTCAGTGCCAAGTGGAAGGCAGATCCAATGTGCAGTGGTTTATTCAAGACATCCAGCACCGGGATAAGGGTGCATGTCAGATGTTTGCTTAGACTGGAGTTTGTGTCTATGATGACCGACCAATGGAGTGGTGGCATCAAGAGGCCATGGAGCAGTTTACACGCTGAGGCCTGTGAGTTGATCCAAACATAAGGTTTCCTTCTACTGGACAGGGGAGGTCTGGTTTGTTTACACCAGGTTCCCCCATGTGCAAAGTTTGGGTAGCATAGTACTCGCACGTGGATAAGGGAAAGCACCCCTACATTGACCATTGCACCTAAGGAACATGGCAGGTTCTTTCTGGTTGCTCTAGGGCAAAGTACCAAGGCCTGGTTTCTAATGAAGTTGGGTCACAATGCAGTTTTGTTACCACGGAAATCTTACTATGTGCTGGTGGCTAAGGGGCCATGTATGATTAGTCTATCCTGATGGTTTGACACCGGTCGAAGAACACGGTTTCTTTCTGGGTATCGGAGATGTTCTGTTGTGGGGCTCACGGACCAAATGTTGTATCATAAGTTGGAATTCCAGAACAGGCCTCTGAGGACAGATGCCTAAAAACTTCATCTAGGGTTCCAATGAAGTCCAAGGGGAATTTCAGGTTCAATCATCAGACTCAGGACCATTGACTTCGGTGTCTGCCTATATGTAGGCAATCAGGGTGTTTCTGACTGTGCCTTTGTGTACAGAGTGGCCTCCAATATTGGGGTGGGCTCTGGGGCCTTGCAGGTTTCTCCTAATCTTGAAGGTTTAGGCAAATTTGTGGGCACGGTTTCCTTGGGGGTGGCAGGCACAGTCCTGTGGTGTGGCTCCAGAGACTCCATCGTGGAGGGCATGTAAGCCATGGTTTTGGGAGAGAAGTCTGCAATCATAAACTCGGATTAGGTTAAGTTGCGAGGTGATCGTAGGCCCAATGCATAGACCTGGAGGGCAGATCGTCAGGAACTGTAAATCACGTACCTCGAAGGCACTAGCACTGGCTTTTGTATCTGGATTGTGTGTCCATGATAGCCTTGGAATGCAGGTGTGTTCTAATGTTTCCATGAGAGTATTTTCCTCTCTACGGATCCTGGAAGCTCCCAATAGTATGGTGGCTTTCTCGTTTGAATGGAAGAGTGCTGTTTTCAATCTTAGATGTTCCCCAAAAAGGGATTCCAGAGAAGGGCTGTGAGTCTGGGTGCTTGGAAAATCCCACCAGGATTAGGATTTGGGCCTAGGGGAGTACCAGGCCTACAATGTGTGACTTGGAGGTACAACTGAGAGCGTTTGTTTGAAAGCATGCTAGTCTGAGTGTCACAATGCCTGATGTGATTAGGGCAGCCCTTATGAGTGGGAGTTGTCTCCTTGGCCATGCAGCTGGCTACCACTTTAATGTAGGACACCCATCCCAACTACCAGGATTCCTGCCATGGAAAAGGAAGAATTCTCTATTGTGCCTCAGGTTCCCCCATTAGCAGGTATTCTAGCAAATGTCTGGGGACAGATGCCTGAATACCAAGGATGGGTAGAGATGAGGGACCTGAGACATGGCCAGTCTCACATGCCTGACTCTCTGAGTAGCTGACATGAATTGAGCACTCAGGCTCTGTCAGAAACAGAACTAGTGGTCAGGGCTGAGTATGAACCAGGGATCCCTCAAGGGCTGAGCAGATTGATCCTCATGCAGAGTTTCTGGGCAGAATCACCATGCCCTTCTTCTTTCTAAGGGGAAGGCAAAAAGCTGCGTTGTGGCCCCAGAATTCCCTATCAAGCGGGCTTGGGGACCAGTAGGGTGAGGATGGAATTGTAAACTCAAGCTAAGGTTCAATTCAGTGCCAAGCAAAAGGCAGTTCCATTGTGCAGTGTCTGATTCCAGATATCCAGCACCTGAGTAAAGGTGAAAGTCAGACATTTCCTCATGCTGGAGTTTATGTCTATGATGACCGATGAATGGAGGGGTGGCGTCAAGAGGCCATGGAGGATTTCACATGCTGGGGCTTGTGAGATGCTTCAAACAGCAAAGTTTCCTTCTACCACACAGGGGGAGTCTGGTTTATTTGCTCCAGGGTCCCCCATGTGGAAAGTTTGGGTAGCAGAGCACTCCCACGTTGATGCCTGAAAAGCACACCTCCATTAAAATTGCAGCTGAGAAACATGGCCAATTCGTTCTGGTGGCTCTTGGGCGAATTACCAAGGCCTGGAGTTGACATGAAGTCTCATGAAGATGGGTCATAATGCAGGTTTGTTACCATGGAGACCTTACAGTATGCTGGTGGCTAAGGGACCATGTAGGATTCATCTACCCTGAGGGTTTGACACTGGTCAAAGGGCACGGTTTCCTTCTCGGACCAGAGATGTTCTGATGTGGGGCTAATGGACCAAATGTATCATAATTTGGTATTGCAGAACAGGCCTCTGAGGATAGATGCCTGAAAATTTAATCTAGGGTTCCAATAAAATCCTAACGGAATGTCAGGTTCAATCCTCTGACTCAGTATCATTGACTTCAAAGTCTGCCTAGATGTAGGTGATCAGGGTGTTCCAGACTGTGCATTTGTGTACAGAGTGGCAACCAGTATTGGGGTGGGCTCAGGGGCCTTGCAGGTTTCTCCTAATCTGGAAAGATAGGGCAATTTGATGGGCACAGTTTCCTTGGCAATGGTGGGCACAGTCCTGTGGTGTGGCTCCAGAGACCCCATGCTGGAGGGCATGAGAGCCATGGTTTTGGGAGGGAAGTCTGCAAACACAAATGCGGGTTAGGTTTAGTGGCGAAGTGATTGTAGGCCCAATGCATACTCCTGGAGGGAAGCTCCGTGTGAAATGTAAATCGCATGCCTCAAAGGAGGTAGCACAGGCTTTTTTATCTGGATTGTGTATCCACCATGGACTAAGAATGCAGGTGTGGTCTCAGGTGTCCATGGGTGATATTTCCTCTCAAGTATCCTGGCGGCTCCTTATAATGTGGTGGCTTTCTCAGAGAGGAAAGAGTTCTGTTTTCCATATTCAGGGTGTCCCATAACAGGGATTGCAGAGAAGTGCTCTGGCTCTGGGCACCTGGAAATACCCACCAAGGGTTATGATTTGGGCATAGGGGCTTACCAGGCCTCCAATGCAAGTCCTGGAGATACAACTGAGAGCGTTTGTTTGAAAGCATGCTCAGGCTGAGGGTCACTATGCAAGCTTTTGCATAGGGTGGCCCTCAGGAATGGGGGTGGTCTCAATGGCCATTCAGTAGGCTAACACTCTGAGTGTTGGACACCCTTCCGCACTTACAGGAATCCTGCCATGGGGAATGAGGATTTCTCTATTGTGATTCAGGTTCCCTCATTGGTAGGGATTCCAGGAAAAGTCTGGGGACACATGCCTGAATATCAAGGATGGGTAAAAATGACGGCTCTGTTCCGTGGCCAGTCTAACATGCGGGATATGGGCCCCGCCTTCTAGGTGGCTGACACGAGGTCGGGGCTTAGGCTCTGTCAGACACAACACTAGGGGCCAGGGCTGTCTATAATTCAGGGTTCCCTCAAGGGACAAGTAGATTGATCATAATGTGGAGTTTCTGGGCAGACTCACCAGGCCCTTCTTCTTTCTATTGGGAAGGCAGAATGCTGTGTTGTGGCTGCAGAATTCCCTATCATGAGGGCTTGTGGACCAGTAGGGTGAGGATGGAATTGTAAACCCAAGCTATGAATAAATTCAGTGACAAGCGAATGGCATTTCCAGTGTGCAGCGGCTGATTCGAATATCCAGCACCTGAGTAAGCGCAGACGTCAGATGTTTGCTCAAGCTGGAGTTTGTGTCTATAATGACCGACAAATGGAGAGGAGTTGAAAAGAGGTCATAGAGGATTTCCCACACTTGAGCTTGTGAGATGCTCCAAACAGCCAGGTTTCCTTCTACAGGACAGGGCAGTCAGATTTGTTTGCTCGAGAGTCCCCCATGTGGAAAGTTTGGGTAGCAGAGCACTCCCACATAGATTCCTGGAAAGCACACTTCCACTGAACATTGCAGCTGAGGAACATGGCAGGTTCTTTCTGAAGGCTCTGGGGTGAAGTACCAAGGCCTGTAGTTGACATGGAATCTCATGAAGATGGCTCACAATGCTGGCTTGTTACCAGTGAGATCTTAGAATCTGCTGGTGGCTACGGGCCAAGTAGGATTCATCTACCCTGAGGGTTTGACACAGTTCCAAGAGCACGGCTTCCATCTAGAGAAAGGAGATGTTCTATTGTGGGGATCAGGGACCATATGTTGTATCTTAAGTTGGTACTCCAGAACAGGTCTCTGATTACAAATGCCTGAAAACCTAATCAGGGTTTACAATGAGGTCATAGGAGCATGTCAGGTTCAATCTTCTGACTGAGAAACACTGACTTGGGTATCTGCCTTGATTCAGGTGATCAGCGTATTTCAGAATGCACATTTGTGTCCAGAGGGGCCTCCAGTATTGGGGTGGGCTCAGGGGCCTTGCAGGTTTCTCCTTATCTCGAAGTTTTAGGCAAATGTGACGGACACATTTTCCTTGGGGATGGCAGGCACAGTCCTTTGGTGTGGCTCCAGAGACCCCATCCTGGAGGAAATATGAGCCATGGTTTCGGGACAAAAGTCTGTAAGCACAAACTCGGGTTAAGGTTAGCGGTGAGGTGATCGCAGGCCCAATGCATAGACCTGGAGGGCAGCTCGTCTGGAACTATAAATTAGTTGCCTTGAAGGTGGTAGCACAGGCTTGTGTATCTGGCTTTTGTGTCCAGGATGGCCTCGGAATGCAGGTGTGGTCTCATGGATCCATGGGAGATTTTTCCTCTCAAGGATCCTAGCGGCTCCCTATACTATGGTGGCTTTCTTGGCGAAGGGGAGAGTGCTATTTTACATCTTAGGGGTGCCCCAAAACAGGGATTCCAGAGACAGGCTGTGTTTCTGGTTCCCTGAAAAATCCCACCAGGTGTTAGGATTTGTGCTTAGGGGCATATCAGGCCTGCAAATTTGGATTCTGGAATGCAACTGAGAATTTTTGTTTGAAAGCATGCTCATGTTGGGGGTCACAATGCCTGCTTGTGTCCAGGGCGGCCCTCATGAGTGGGCGGGTTATCATTGGCCATTCAGCTGGCTACCACTCTGAGGTCTGCAAACCCATCCCAAGAGCCATCATTCCTGCCATGGGGAAGGAGGATTTCCCTATTGAGCTTCTGGTTCCCCCATTGGCAGGGATTTCAGCAAATGTCTGGGGACAGATGCCTGAATCAAGAATGGGTAGAGATGACAGCCCTGGGACATGGCTGGTCTCACATTCTGGAGTTGGAGCCCAGTCTCTGGGTCCTGACACGAGGTCAGAGACGAGGTTCTGTCAGACTCAGCGCTAGTGGCCAGGTAAACCTATAAATGGGGTTCACTCGAGGGTCGAGTAGATTTATCCTCATGTAGGGTTTCTGGGCAGTCTCTCCAGGCTGTTTTTTCTTGCTATGGGGAAGGCAGAATGCTGTGTTGTGGCTTCAGAATTCCCTATCAAGAGAGCTTACTGAACACCAGGGTGAGGATGGAATTGCAAACCCAAGCTAATTTTTTTTTTCAAGATTTATTTATTTGTCAGAGAGCGAGCGAGAGCAAGCACAGGCAGACAGAGTGGAAGGCAGAGTCAGACGGAGAAGCAGGCTCCCTGCAGAGCAAGGAGCCTGATGTGGGACTCGATCCCAGGACGCTGGGATCATGACCTGAGCCGAAGGCAGCTGTTTAACCAACTGAGCCACCCAGGCGTCCCGCCAAGCTACTTTTAAATTCAGTGCCAAGCATAAGGCAATTCCAGTGTGTAGCAGCTGATTCAAATATCCAGCACTTGAGTAAGTGCAGATGTCAGTTGATTGCTCACGCTGGAGTTAGTGTCTATGATGACCAACAAATGGATGGGTGGCCTCAAGAGGCCATGGAGGATTACCCACCCTCAGGCTTGAGATACTCCATACAGAAAAGATTCCTTTTACCGTACAGGGGAGTCTGGTTTGTTTCCTCCAGGGTTCCCCATGTGGAAAGTTGGTATCAGAGCACTCCCGCTGGATGCCTGGAAAGTACACCTACATTGACCATGGCAGCAGAGGAACATGGCAGTTTCATTCTGGTGGCTCTGGGCCGAAGTACCAAGGGCTGGAGTTGTCATGGAGTCTCATGAAGATGGGTCACAATGCTGGTATGTTGTCAGGGAGATCATAGAATGTGCTGGTTGCCAGGGGGCCTTGAAGGATTCATCTACCCAGAGTGTTTGACACAGGTCCAGAGCACAGCTTTCTTCTAAGGACAGGAGATGTTCTTTTGTGTGGCTCAGTGACCATATTGTATCATACATTGACATTCAGAACAGCCTTCTGAGTACAGATACCTGAAAACCTATTCTAGTGTTCCAGTGAATCCTAGGAGCATGTCAGGTTCAATCTTCTGTCTGAGGACCATTGACTTGGATATCAGCCTGGATGTAGGTGATATGGTGTGTCAGACTGTGCATTTGCGTCCAGAGTGGCCTCCAATATTGGGCTGGGCTTAGGGGACTTGCAGGTTTCTCCTAATCTAGAGGGTTTGTTTAATAGTGACAATCACAGTTTCCTTTGGGAAGACAGGTACAATCCCGTGGTGTGGCTCCAGTTATCACAAACTGGAGGGCATGTGAGCCACGGTTTTGGGAGGGAAGTCTGAAAACACAAACTTGGGTTAGGGTTAGTGGCAAGGTTATCACAGGCCCAATGCATAGACATGGATGGCAGCTCTTCAGGAACTGTTAATCGGGTGACTCAAAGGCAGAATCACAGGCTTTTTTCTCTGTATTGTGTGCAGGATGGCCTCAGAATGCAGTTGTGGCCTCATGGGTCCATGGGAGATTTTTCCTCTCTAAGGATCCTGGTGGCTCCCAATAGTTGGTGGCTTTTTCGGGGAAGGGAAGAGTGCTGTTTTTCATGTTAGGGGTGACCCAAAATATGGATTCCAGAGACGGACTCTGGGTTTGGTCCCCTGGAAAATCCCACCAAGTGTTAGGATTTGGGCCTAGTGGCTTACCAGGCCTGCATGCAGGATCCTGGAGGTGCAACTGAGAGGTCTTGTTTGAAATCATTCTCAGGCTGAGGGTCACAATACTTGCTTATGCCCAGGTGGCCCTCATGAGTGGGCGTGGTCACATTGGCCATGCAGCTGGCTCCCACTTTGAGGGTTGGACAACCATCCCAACAGCCAGAATCCTGCCATGGGGAAAGAGGAGTTCTCTATAGTGCGTCAGGTTCCCCCATTAGCGGGGATTCCAGCAAAGGTCTGGGGACAGAGGCCTGAATACCAAGGATGGGTAAAGATGATGGACATGGGCCATGGCCAGTATCAAATCGTGGATATGGGCCCCGATCACTGGGTGGCTGACACTACGTCTTGGCTCAGGCTCTGTCAGACACAGCACTAGTGCCCAGGGCAGCCTATAAATTGGGGTTCCCTCGAGTGCCGAGCAGATTGATCCTCATGTATGGTTTCTGGGCAGACTCACCAGGCCCTTCTTGTTTGTAAGGGGAAGGCAGAATGCTGTTTTGTGGCTCTAGAATTCACTATCAAGAGGGCTTGTGGACCAGGAGGCTGAGGATGGAATTGTAAACCTAAGCTATGGTTACATTCTGTATCAAGCGAAAGAAATTTCCAGTGTGCAATGTTTGAATCCAATATTCAGCACTTGAGTGAGGGTGGATGTCAGATATTTGCTCATGCTGGAGTTTGTGTCTATGATGACACAAAAATGGAGGGGTGGCGTCAAGAGGTTATGGAGGATTTCCCAATCTGGTGTTTTTGAGATGCTCCAAACAGCAAGGTTTCCTTCTACCAGACAGGGGCAGTCTGATTTGTTTCCTCCATGGTTCCCCATGTCGAAAGATCGGATAACATAGATCTCCCACATGGGTGACTGGAAAGCACACCTTCATTGACCATGACAGCGAAGGAACATGGCATCTGGTGGCTTTGAGGCGAAGAAATAAAGACTGGATTGGACATGGAACCTCATGAAGATGGGTCAAAATGTTGGTTTGTTACCAGGGAGATCTTAGAATGTGCTGGTGGTTAATGGGCCATGCAGGATTCATCTAGCCTGAGGATTTGACACAGGCCCAAGAGCCCGGATTGCTTCTGGGGGCAGGAGATATTCTGTTGTGGGGCTCAGCGGCCATATGTTGTATCATAAATTGGTAATCCAGAACAGGTCTCTGAGGACAGAAGCCTGAAAACCTAATAAAGGGTTTGAATGAGGCCCTAGGGGAATGTCATTCAATCTTCTGACTCAGGATCATTGACTCTGGTGTCTGACTGGATGCAGGTGATGAGGGTGTTTCAGACTGTGCATTTGTGTCCAGAGTGGCATCCAATACTAGGGTTGGCTCAGGTTCCTTGCAGGTTTCTCCTTATATGGGGTTTTTGGACAACTGTGATGGGCAGTTTCCTTGGGGATTGCAGGAACTGTCCTGTGGTGTGACTCCAGAGACCCCATCCTGGAGGACATGTGCGCCATGATTTTGAGAGAGAAGTCTGCAAACACAAACTTAGGTTAGGGTTAGTGGCAAGGTGATCATAGTCCCAATCCATAGACCAGGAGGGCAGCAAGTCTGGAACTGTAAATCACTTAACTCAAAAGTGGTAGCACAGGTAATTGTATCTGGATTTAATTTCCAGAATGGCCTTTATTGCAGGTGTTGTCTCAAGGGTCCATGGGAGATTTCTCCTCTCAAGGATCCTGGCGGTTCTCAATAGTTTGTTGGATTTCTCCGGGAAGGGATGAGTACTGTTTTCCAGCTTAGGCGTGCCCCAAAACAGGCATTCCAGAGATGAGCTCTGGGTCTAAGTGCTTGGAAAATCCCACCAAGGGTTAATATTTAGGCCTAGGGCCATACCAGGCCTGCAATGCGGGATCCTGGAGGTGCAACTGAGAGCGTTTGTTTGAAAGTATGGTCAAGCTGAGGGTCCCAATGCCTGCTTGTGCCCCGGAGGCCATCAGGATTGGGCGATGTCTACTCAGCCATGCAGCCAGTTCCCATTCCTAGGGTTGGACACCCATCCAAAAGCCAGGATTCCTGCCATGGCGAAGGATGAATTCTCTATTGTGCTTCAGGTCCCCCCATTGGTAGGGATTCCAGCTAAGATCTAGGGGACAGATGCCTGAATACCAAGGATGGGTAGTAATGACAGCCCTGGGCCATGGCCAGTCTCACATGGTTAATGTGGGCCCCACCCTCTGGGTTGCTGACACGAGGTAGGGGCTCAGGCTCTGTCAGACACAGCACTAGTGGCTAGGGCAAACTATAAATAGGGGTTCCCTCCTGGGATGAGTATATTGATCTTCATGTGCAGTTTATGGGCAGACTCACCAGGTCCTTCTATCTATGAAGAAGGCAGAATGTTGCGTTGTGGCTCCAGAATTCCCTATCAAGAGATATGGCAGACCAGTAGGGTGAGGATAAAATTGTAGTCTGAAGCTAGGCTTAAATTCATTGCAAAGCGAAAGGCAGTTCCAGTGTGCAGCAGCTGATTCCAATATCAGCGCCTGAATATGGGCGGATGTCAGATGTTTGCTCAGGCTGGAGTTTGTGTCTACGATGACCAACAAATGGAGAGGTGGCGTCAAGAGGCCATGGAGGATTTCCCACCCTGGGGCTCAGGGGCCATAATTTGTATCATAAGTTGGTATTCCAGAAGAGGCCTCTGAGGACAGGTGCCTGAAAAGTTAATCCCTCTTCCAATGAGGTCCTAGGGCCATGTCAGGTTCAATTATCTGACTCAGGACCATTGATTTGGGTGTCTGCCTGGATGGAGGTGATCAGGGTGTTTCAGACTGTGCATTTGCATCCAGAGCAGCCTCCAATATTGGGATGTGCTCAGGAGCCTTCCGGGTTTCTCCTAATCAGGAGGGTTTGGGCAACTGTGATGGGCCCAGTTTCCTTGGGGATGGCAAGCACAGTCTTGTGGTGTGACTCTAGGGGCCCCATCCTGGAGGACATGTGAGCTATGGTTTTTAGAGAGAGATCTGCAAACACAAACTCGGGATAAGGTTAATGGAGAGGTGTTCACAGTCCCAATCCAAAGATCTGAAGGACAGCACGTCAGGAACTGTAAATCAGGTGACTCGAAGCCAGTAGCACAGTCTCTTGTATCTGGATAGCATATCCACGCTGGCCTCGGAATACAGGTGTGGACTCATGGGACCATGGGAGATTCTTCTTCTCAAGGATCCTGGGGGATCCCATTAGTTTGGTGGCTTTCTCAGGGAAGTGAAGAGTGCTGTTTTCCATCTTAGGGGTGCCTCAAAACAGGGATTCCAGTGACGGGCTCTGGGTATGTGCACATGGAACATCCCACGATGTGTTAGGATTTGGGCTTAAGGGCATATCAGGCCTGCAATGAAGGATCCTGGAGGTGCAACTAAGAGCATTTTTTTGAAGGCTTGATCAAGCTGAGGGTTACAATGGCTACTTGTGCCCAGGGCAGCCCTCATGACTGGGCATTTTCTCCTTGGCCATGCAGCTGGCTCCCACTTTGAGGTTTGGACACTCATATCAACAGCCAGGATTCCTACCATGGGGAAGGAGGAGTTCTCTATTGTGCTTTAGGTTACCCCATTGGTAGGGATTACATAAAAGGTCTGGGGACAGGTGCCTGAATACCAAGGATGGGTAGAGATGATGGACTTGGGCCCTGGCCAATCTCACATGCTGGATATGGGCTCATATCTCTGGGTGCCTGAAACTAGGTCTTGGCTCAGGCTCTGTCAGACACAGTACTAGTACTAGTACTAGTACTAGTGCCCAGGACAGCCTATAAATCAAGGTTCCATCGAGTGCCAAGTAGATTGAACCTCATGTGGAGTTTCTGGGAAGATTCACCAGGCCCTGTTTCTTTCTAGTGGGAATGGAGAATGTTGCCTTGTGGCTCCAAATTCCCTCTCTAGAGGGCTTGCAGACCAGGAGGCTGAGGATGGAATTCTAAACCCAAGCTATGGATAAATTCAGTGTCAAGTGAAACGCAGTTCTAGTGTGCAGTGGTGGAAAAGAAAGTGCAGAATCTAAATAACGGCAGATTTCAGATGTTTTCTCATGCTGGAGTTTTTGTCTATGATGACTGACAAATGGAGGGGTTGTGTCAAGGGCCATGGAGGATTTCTCCTGCTGGTGCTTCTGAGATGCTCCAAACAGAGGGTTCCCTTCTACTGGTCAGTGGCAGTCTGGTTTGTTTGCTCCAGGGTCCCACATGTGGAAAGAATAAGTAGAAGAGCACTCCCACATGGATGCCTGGAAAGCACACCTCCACTGACCATATCAGGTGAGGAACATGGCAGGTTCATTCTGGTGGCTCTGGGGCGAATTACCAAGGACTTGAAGTGACATGGAATCTCATGAAGATGGATCACAATGCTGTTTGTTTGTTACCAGAGAGATCTTAGAATGTGCTGGGGGCTAAGGGGCTGTGCATAATTCATATACCCCGACCCTTGACACAAGTTGAAGAGCACGAATTCCATCTGGGGACAGGAGATATTCTATTGTGGGGTTCAGGGACCAATCTTCTGACTCAGGACCATTGACTTGGGTGTCTTCCTGGATGGAGGTGATCAGGGTGTTGCACACTGTGCATTTGTGTCCAGAGTGGCCTCCAATATTGGACTGGGCTCAGGGGACTTGCAGGTCTCTCCTAATCTGGAGGGTTTGGGCAACTGTGATGGACACAGTTTCATTGGGGATAGCAGGATCTTTCCTGTGGTGTGGCTACAGAGACCCATCATAGAGGGCATGTGAGCCATGGTTTTGGGAAAGAAGTCTGCAAACACAAACTTGGGGTAGGGTTAATGGCGAGGTGATCACAGGCCCAATGCGTAGGTCTGTAGGGCAGCTCGTCTGGAACTGTAAACCAGGTGATTCGAAGGTGGTAGCACAGTCTCTTGTATCTGGATTGTGTGTCCCGGATGGCCTCGGAATGAAGGTGTGGTCTTATGGAGCCCTGGGAGATTTTTCTTCTCTACGCATCCTGGCAGCTCCTAATAGTTTTCTCAGGGGAGGGAAGATTTCTGTTTTCCATCATAGGGGTGCTTCAAAACAGAGATTCCAGAGACGGGCTCTGGTTATGTTGGCATGGAATATCCCACGAAGTGTTAGGATTTGGTCCTAAGGGCATACCAGGCCTGCGATGCGGGACCCTGCAGAAACAACTGAGAGCATTTGTTTGAATGCATGTTAAGCTTGAGGGACACAATGCCTGCTTTGGCCCAGGCGGCCCTTATGATTGGGCGTTGTCTCATTGGCCATGCACCTGGTTCTAATTCTGAGGGTTGGGCACCCATAGCAACAGCCAGGCTTCCTGCCATGGGGAAGGAGGAGTTCTCAATTGTGCTTCAGGTTCCCCCACTGGTAGGGATTCCAGCAAAGGTCTGGGATAGTTGCCGGAATACCAAGGATGGGTAGAGATGACTGGGTCATGGCCAGTCCCACATGCTGGATAAGGGCCCCACACTCTGGGTGGCTGACACGAGGTTGGTGCTCAGGCTCTCTCAGACACAGCGCTAGTGGCCAGCGCAAAGTATAAATCGGGGTTCCCTCGAGGGCCAAGTAGATTGATCTTCATGGGGAGTTTCTGGGCAGACTCACCAGGCCCTTCTTTCTATGGGGAAGGCAGAATGTTGCGTTTTGTCTCCTCCGCAAGAGGACTTGCGGTCCAGTAGGGTGAGGATGGAATTGTAAACCCAAACTATGCAAGAATACAGTGTCAAGTGAAAGGTATTTCCAGTGTGCGTGACTGATTTGAATATCCAGCACCTGAGTAAGAGCAGGTGTCAGATGTTTGCTCATGCTGGAATTTGTGTCTATGATGACTAACAAATGGAGGGTTGGCATCAAGAGAATGTGGAGGACTTCCCAGGCTGGGGCTTGTGAGATGCTCCAAACAACCAAGGTTTCCTTCAACCTGACAGGAGCAGTCTTATTTGTTTGCTCTAGGGTTCCCTATGTGGAATTTTTGTGTAGCAGAGAACTACCTCTTGGATGCCTAGAAAGCACACGTCCATTGACCTTTGTACCTGAGGAACATGGCAGATTCGTTTCATGGCTCTTGGGCAAAGTACCAACACCTTGAGTTGGCATCAAGTCTCAGGAAGTTGGGTCACAATGCTGGTTTGTTACCAGGGAGATCATAGAAGGTGCTGGGGCTAATGGGTCATGCAGGATCCATCTACCCTGAAAGTTGGACATAGATCCAAGAGCACATTTTCCTTCTGGAGACAGGAGATGTTCTGTTGTGGGAATCAGGGACCACATGTTGTATCATAACTTGGTATTCCAGAACAGGACTCTGAGAACAGATGTCTGAAGACCCAATCTAGGGTTCCAGTGAAGTCCTAGGGGCTTGTCAGGTTCAATCATCTGACTCAGAACCATTGACTTGGCTTTCTGCCTCGATGGAGGTGCTCAGGGTGGTTCAGACTGCACGTTTGCATCCAGAGCAACCGCCAATATTGGGGTGGGTTCAGGGGCCTGGCAGGTTTCTCCTAATCTGGAGGGTTTGGACAACCTGATGGGCACTGTTTTCTTGGGGATGGCAGGAACTTTCCTGTGATGTGGCTTGAGGGACCACATCTTGGTGGGCATGTAAGCCATGGTTTTGGGAGAGAAGTCGGCAAACACAAACTGGGGTTAGGGTTAGTGTCGAGATGATCACAGGCCCAATGCATAGACATGGAGGGCAGCTCGTCAGGAAATGTAAATAGGATGACTCGAAGGCGGTAGCAAAGACTTTTCTCTCTGGATTGTGTGGACAGGATGGCCTCGGAATGCAGGTTTGTTTTCATGGGTCCATGGGAGATTTTTTCTCTCTAAGGATCCTGGCGGCTCCCAATAGTTTGGTGCCTTTCTCAGGGAAGGGAAGAGTGCTGTTTTCCATCTTAAGGGTGCCCCAAACAGGTATTCTGAGACGGACTCTGGGTCTGGGCACCTGGAAAATCCCACCAAGGGTTAGGATTTGGGCCTAGGGGCATACCAGGCCTGCAATGCTGGTACTGGAGGAGCAACTGAGAGTGTTTGTTTGAAAACATGCTCAGGCTGAGGATCACCATGCCTGCCTGTGCCCATGTCGGCCCTCAGGAGTGGGCATGGTCTCCTTGGCCATGCAGCTGGCTCCCACGCTGAGGGTTGGACAACCATCCCAACAGCCAATATTCCTGCCAGGGGGAAGGAGGTGTTCTCTATTGTGTTTCAGGTTCGCCATTGGCAGGAATTCCAGCAAAGTTTGGGGGACAGATGACTGGATACCAAGGATGGGTACAGATGATGGCCCAGGGCCATGGCCGATCTCTCATGCTAAATATGGGCCCTCACCTCTGGGTGGCTGACACGAGGTCGGGGCTTAGACTCTGTCAGACACAGCACTAGTGGTCAGGGAAATCTATTAATCAGGGTTGCCTCGTGGTCTGAGTAGATTGATCCTCATGTGAGGTTTCTGGGCAGACTCAACAGGTCCTTCTTCTTTCTATGTGGAAGGCAGAATACTGCGTTGTGGCTCCAGAATTCCCTATCAAGAGATATTGTGGAGCAGTGTGGTGAGGATAGAATAGTAATACAAAGCTATGGTTAAGTTCAGTGAAAAGCAAAAGGCAGTTCCAGTGTGCAGCTGCCGTTTCGAATATCCAGCACCTGAGTAAGGGTGGATGTCAGATGTTTGCTCACACTGGAGTTTGTGTCTGTGATTACCCACAAATGGAAGGGTGGCGTCAAGAGGCCATGGAGGATTTCCCATGCTGGGGCTTGTGAGATGCTCCAAATAGCAAAGTTTCTTTCTACCGGACAGGAGAAGTCTGGTTTGTTTTCTCTGGTTTCTCCATGTGGAAAGTTTTGTAGCAGAGAACGCCACAGGGATGCCTGGAAATCACCCCTCCATTGACCATTGCAGCTGAGGAACATGGCAGGTGCATTCTGGTGGCTCTGGGGCAATATATCGAGACCTTGAGTTGACATGGAGTCTCATGAAGATGGGGCACAATGATGGTTTGTTACCAGGAATATCATAGAATGTGCTGGTTGCTAAGGGGCCATTCAGGATCCAAATACCCTTAGGGTATGACACAATTCCAGGAGCATGGCTTCCTTTTTGGGGAGAACATATTCTGTTCTGTGGCTCAGGGACTATATATTTTATCATAAGTTGATATTCCAGAGCAGGCCTCTGACGACAGATACCTGTAAACCTAATCTAGTGTGCCAATGAAGTCCTCGGGGCATGTCAGGTTCAATCTTCTGACTCAGGAGCATTGACTTGGGTGTCTGCCTGTATGGAGGGGATCAGGGTGTCTCAGACTGTGCATTTGTGCCCAGAGCGGCCTCCATTATTTGGCTTCGCTCAGGGGCCTTGCAGGTTTCTCCTAATCTAAAGGTATCGGGCAAAAGTGATGGGCACAGTTTCCTTGAGGATCTCATGCACAGTCTTGTGGTGTGGCTTCAGATGCCAGAACCTGGAGGTCATGTGAGCCATGGTTTTAGTAAGGAAGTCTGCAAACACAAACTCAGTTTAGGTTAATGGCAAGGTGATTGCAGGCCCAATGCATAGACCTGGAAGGCAGCTCGTCAGGAACTGTAAATCCGATGACTCAAAGGTGATAGCACATGATATGTGTCTGGATTGTATGTCCAGGATGGCCTCGGAATGCAGGTGTGTTCTCAGGGGTCTATGGCAGATTTTTCCACTCAAGGATCCTGGTGGCTACCATGAGTTTGGTGACTATCTCGGGGAAGGAAAGAGTGCTGTTTTCCATCTTAAGGGTCCCCCAAAATAGGGATTCCAGAGATGGGCTCTGTGTCTGGGCCCCTGTAAAATCCCACCAGGGTTAGGATTTGGGCCTAGGTGTGTACTAGGCCTGCAATTCGGGGTCCCAGAGATGCAATTGAGAGCGTTTGGTTGAAAGCATGCTCAGGCTGAGGTCACAATGCCTGCTTGTGCCCGGGGAAGCCATCATGATTGCACATGGTCTCCTTGGCCATGGAGCTGCCTTCCACTTTGAGGGTTGAGCAACTATCCCAACTGTCAGAATACCTTCCATGGGGAAGGAGGAGTTCTCTATTGTGCTTCAGGTTCCCCCAATGGCAAGGATTTCAGCAAAGGTGTGGGTACAGATGCCTGAATACCAAGAATAGAAGAGAAGACAGACTTGGGCCATAGCTGGTCTCACATGCTGGATAGGGCCCTGATCTCTCCGTGGCTGACACTAGGTCCTGGCTCCGGCTATGTCAGACACAGCACTAGTGCCCAGGGCAGCCTATGAATCAGGGTTCCGTCTAGCACCGAGAAGATTGACCATCATATGGAGTTTCTGGGCAGACTCTCCAGGCCCTTTTTCTTTCTATGGGGAAGGCAGAATATTGTGTTGTAGCTCCAGAATTCCCTCACAATAGGGCTTGTGGACCAGTAGACTGAGGATGGAATTGTAAACCCAAGCTATGGCTTAATTCAGTCAAACTAAAGGCAGTTCCAGTGTGCAGTGATCGAATTGAAATCCAGCACCTGAGTAAGGGCGGATGTCAGATGTTTGCTCATGCTGGAGTTTGTGTCTATGATGACTGACAAATGGAGTGGTGGCTTCAAGAGTAAATGGAGGATTTCCCACGCTGGGGCTTGTGAGATGCTCCAAACAGAAGGTTTCCTTCTACCGGACAGGGGCATTCTGTTTTTTTGTCTCAAGGGTCCCCGCCAATTGCAAAGTTTGTGTAGCAGAGCACCCCCGTATGGTTGCCTGGAAACCACACCTCCACTGACCATTGCAGCTTAGGAACATGGCAAGTTCATTCTGGTGGCTCTGGGGCGAAGTACTAAGGGCTTATTTTTACATGGAATGTCATGAACATGGGTAACAATGCTGTTTTGTTACCTGGGAATTCTTAGCCTGTCATCTGTACACATCCTTGGTATTAAGGCAACTTTCCACAGACCTTTCCTGTAACCCTGCCAATGGGGGAACCTGAAGCACAATAGAGAACTCCTCTTTCCATTGCAGGAAGCCTGGCTGTTGCAATGGGTGTCCAACCCTCAAAGTGGGATCCAGCTATATGGCCAATGAGACTACGCCCTCTCCTGAGGGCCCCCCTGGGCACAAAGAGGCATGATGACCCTCAGCCTGAGCATGCTTTCAAACAAGCCCTCTCTGTTACACCATTAGGATCCTGCATTGCAGGACTGGAATGCCCCTAGGCCCAAATCCTAACACTTGGTGGGATATCCGGGCACCCAGACCCAGAGCCCGTCTCTGGAATCCCTGTTTTGGCATAAGCCTAAGTTGGAAAACAGCATTCTTCCCTGTTTTGGAGCACCCCTAAGATGGAAAAGAGCACTCTTTTCTTCTCTAAAAAACCACCAATCTATGGAGATCCACCAGGATCCTTAGAGAGGAAAAGTCTCCCATTGAACCATGAGACCACGTCTACATTCAGAGCCCATCCTGGACACACAATCCAGATAGAAATGCCTGTGCTACCAGCTTTCAGTCACCCTAATTACAGTTCCTGACGTGATGCCTTCTAAGTCTATGCATTGGACCTGCGATCACCTTGCCACTATCCCTGACCCAAATTTGTGTTTGCAGACTTCCCTCCCAAAACCATGGCTCTCATATCCTCAAGGAGGTGGTTTCTGAAGCCTTACCACAGGACTGGGCCTGCCATCCCCAAGGAAACTGTGCCCATCACAGTTCCCCAAAGCCTCCAAGTTAGGAGAAACCTGCAAGGCCCCTGAGCCCACCCCAATATTGGAAGTGGCTCTGGATGCAAATGCACAGTCTGAAACACCCTGATCACCTACATCCAGTCAGACAACCATATCAATGGTCCTTAGTCAGAAAATTGAACCTGATGGGCACCAAGGACATCATTGGATCTCTAGATTAGGTTGCCAGCATCAATCCTCAGAGGCCTGTTCTTGAATACCAAGTCAGGATACAACATATGTACCCTGAGCCACAAAACAGAACATCTCCTCTCCCAAGATGGAAACTGTGCACATCGACCTGTGCCAAACCCTCAGCGTGGCCCATAGCCACCAATACATTCTAAGAACTCCCTTGTAACAAACCAGTTTTGGGACACATCTGTAAGAGATTCCAAGTCAACTCAAGGCCTTGGTACTTGGCACCAGAACCACCAAAACGAACCTGTCATGTTCCTCAGCTGCAATGGTCATTGGACGTGTGCTTTCCAGTCATCCATGCGGGAGGGCTCTGCTACGCAAACTTCCACTTGAGGGACCCTGGAGGAAAAAAAAAACAGACTCCTCCTGTCCATTAGAAGGAAACCTTGTTGTTTGGAGCATCTCACAATCTTAAGCGTGGGTAATCCTCCATTGCCTCCTGAAGCCACCCCTCCATTAGTCGTCATCCTAGACACAAACTCCAGTGTGAGCAAATATCTGACATCTGCCCTTACTCAGGTGCTGGATATCTCGTATAAGCTGCTGCACATTGAAACTGACTTCCGCTTGGCACTCAATTTAAGCATAGCTGGTGTTTACAATTGCATTCTCACCCTATTTGTCCCCAAACCCTCTTGATAGGGAATTCTGGATCCATAAGGCAGCATTCTGCCTGCCCCACAGAAAGAAGTGCTTCGTGAGTCTGGCCAGAAACCCTACATGAGGATCAATTTACTCGGCCCTGGAGAGAACCCCAATATATAGACTTCTCTGGCCACTAGTGCTGTGTCTGACACAGCCTGAGCCCAGACCTCGTGTCAGCCACCCAGAGAGCGGGGCCCATATCCAGCATGTGAGAACGGCCATGGCCCAAATCTGTCATCTCTATGCATCCTTGGTATTCAGGCATCTGTCCCCAGACCTTTGCTGTAATCCCTGCCTATGGGGGAACATGAAGCACAATAGATATTTCCTCCTTTCCCATGGCTGGAAACCTGGCCATTGGAATGTGTGTCCATCCCTCAGTGTGGGAGCCAGAAAATGGACAATGGGACCACGCCCACTCCTGAGGGCCACCCTGGGCACAAACAGGCATTGTAATGCTCAGCCTGAGCATGCTTCCAAACAAGCCCTCTCAGTTGCACCACCAAGATCCTGCATTGCAGGCCTGGTCTGCCCATAAGCCCAAATCCCAACCCTTGGTGGGATTTTCCAGGCGCCTAGACCCAGAGCCCATCTCTAGAATCCCTGTTTTGGGGCACACCTAAGATCGAAAATAGCAGTCTTCCCATCTCAAAAAGTCATCAAAATATTGGGAGCCGCCAGTATCCTTAGAGGAAAAATCTCCCATGGACCCATGAGGCCACAGCTACATTCTGACGTCACCCTAGACACACAATCCAGATATAAAAGCCTGTGCTTCCACCTTCGGGTCATTCCAGTTACTGTTCCTGACGAGTAGCCTTCCAGGTCTACACATTGCCCTGCGATAACCTAGCCACTAAACCTAACCCGAGTTTGTGTTTGCAGACTTCCCTCCCAGAACCATGGCTCACATGCCCTCCAGGGTGGAGTCTCTGGAGCCACACCACAGGACTGTGCTTGCCATCCCCATGGAAATTGTGCATGTCAGTTAACCAAACCCTCCAAAGTTGGTTGAAACATTCAAGGCCCCTGTGGCCACCCCAATATTGGAGGTTACTCTGGACATAAGTGCGCAGTCTGAAACTCCCTGATCACCTACATCCTGGCAGACACTCAAGTCAACTTTCCTAAGTCTGAAGATTGAACCTCTCATGCCCCTGGTACTCATTGGAACCCTAGATTAGGTTGTCGGGCATCTGTCTTCAGAGGCCTGTTCTTGAATAGGAACTTATGATATGGCATGTGGTCCCTGAGCCACAAAACACTACATCTCCTGTCCCCAGAAGGTAACCGTGCTCTTCGACCTGTGTTAAACCCTCAGGGTAGGAGAATCTTGCAGGCACCTTAGCCACCAACACATTCTAAGATCTACCTGGTAAAAAAAAACCAGCATTGTAACCCATCTTCAAGAGATTCCATGTCAACTCAAGACCTTGGTGCTTCGCCCCAGAAGCACCGTAAAGAACCTGCATGTTCCTCAGCTGCATTGGTCAATGGAGGTGTGCTTTCCAGGCATCCATGTGGAAGGGCTCTGCTACCCATACTTTTCACATGGGGGGCCCTGCAGAAAACATACCAGACTCTAACTGTCCAGTAGAAAAAACAACCTTGCTGTTTGGAGCATCTCACATGCATCAGCCTCTTGATGCCACTCCTCCATTCGGTCATCAGAGACACAAACTCCAGTGTGCGTAAACATCTGAAATCCACCTTTACTCAGGTGCTGGATATTTCATTTGTTGGCCACGATAGATACAAACTCTATCATGAGCAGACATCTGACCCTCGCCTGTACTCAGATGCTGGAGATCTCGAAAAAACCACTGCACATTGGAACGGCCATGTTCTCGGCACTGAGATTAAGCATAGATTGTGTTTTCTGCCTTCTGTTCTCACACTCCTCGCCTTCAAGTCCCCCATATTGGGAATTTGGGAGCCACAATGCCTTCTGCCTGCCCACCAGAAAAAAGAGGTGCCCTATGGGTCTGCGTGAAACTCCATATAAGGTTCCACCAGCACAGCCCTCTATAGCACCACAATATCATAGGCCACCTTGTGAACTAATGCTTTGTCTGACACAGCTCGAGCCCCGACCTCCTGGTAGCCACCTAGATAGCGGGACCCATATCTGGCAGGTGTGACCTGCCTTGACCTGAGTCCTTCATCTCAAACCAACCTGGTTATTCACGTACCAGTCCCAGAACATAGCTCAAATTACTGTGCATGGGGGAATCTGAAGCACAAAAGAGTACTCCTCCTTCCTCATAGAAGGAAAATTAAATGTTGATATGGTGGTCCAACCCTCATATTGGGATCCAGGTGCATGGAACAAGAGCCAATGCCCACTCAGGATGGGCATCTGGGCAAAAACAGGCATTGTGACCCTTACCCTGAGACCCATTTCCAACAAGTCTCCATGGGAGCTGAACCAAAGCCCCACAGAGCCAGGCAGTGAAGCCTCTAGGCCCAAATACTAAGCCTTTGTAGGGTTATCCAGGCACAGGGACCTATAACCCATCTCTGGAATCCCTGTGTTGACGGAAACACTGAAACAGTAAACCACGCTCTCTCCTTCCCAGTGAGACACCAACTCTTGGGTGCTGGGCAGAATCCCCAGAGAGGTAGAATATTCCATGGACACATGAGGACACCCCACCATTCCAAGGCCATCCTAGACACAATCCAGACAGAAAAGCCTTTGCTCCTGCCTCCCAGCCACACGAATTTCAAATCCTGAGGAGCTGCCCTCAGCGTCTGCAGATCGGGGCTGCCATCACCTCCCTCCTAATTGATACACAATTTTGTGTCTGAAGACTTTGGTCCCAGAGCCCTTAACCACATTCCCTGCAGGATGGGGCTGACAGAACCACACTACATCACTGGGCCTGATCTCTGGATGAAATTCTGCCGTCTCAGTTGCACAAACCCTCCAGATTAGGAAAAGCCTGCAAGGCCCCTGAGCCCACCCCAATTTCATAGGCCACTCTGGAAAAAATGCACAGTCTGACACAGCCTGAGCATCTACCTCCAGGAAGACTCACAGGTCAAAGTCCCTAAGTCCGAAGGTTGAGGATGACATGCCCCTACAACCTCATAAGAACCCTAGCCTAGATATTCAGGCCTCTGTGCCCAGAGGCCTGGTCTTGAAATCCAACATATGATCCGACATGTGGTCCCTGAGCCATACAAGAGAACCCCTCCTGTCCCGAGAAGGGAACCTGGCTCCTGGGAACTGGGTCTAACCCTCAGGTAGGAAAATCCTGCATGGCCACAGACCCTCAACCACATTGTTTTTTTTTTTATATAGATTTTATTTATTTATTTGACAGACAGAGATCACAAGTAGGCATAGAGGAAGGCAGAGAGAGAGAGAGGAAGAAGCAGGCTCCCTGCTGAGCAGAGAGCCCGATGCGGGACTCAATCCCAGGACCCTGAGATCATGACCTGAGCCGAAGGCAGCGGCTTAGCCCATTGAGCCACCCAGGCACCCTCACCACCACATTCTAAGGTCTCCCTGGACACCAAGCAGCATTGTGACTCATTAGACTGAGAACATCCGTCAACTTAGATCACTTGGAAATTTGAACAAAAACCAGCAGATCAAGCCTGCAATGTTCCTCAGCTGCAATGGTCATGCAAGGAAGACTTCCCAGGCCCCCATTCAGAGACCTCTGCTGTCGAATCTTTCTATATGGGGGACCCTGGAGCCTTGTAAGCGGACTTCCCCTGTCCCACAGTAGGACACCTTGCTGTTTGGAGCAGCTCACAAGGTCCTGCTTGGGAAAATCTCCAAGAATTCTTGAGGCCACCCCACAATTCGTTGACTATCATGGATGCAGACATCTGACCCTCGCCCATACTCAGGTGTTGGAAATCTCGAAACAACCACTGCACAATGGAATGGTCCTGTGGTCGGCACTGAGCTTATCCGTGGCTTGTGTTTTCAGACTTCTGTCTTCACACTCCTCGCCTACAAGCCCTTCATATTGGGAATTCTGAAGCCACAGTGCAGCTTTCTGCCTGCCCACCAGAAAGAAGTGCCCTATGGGTCTTCGTAGAAACCCACATGAGGATCCTCCTGCACGGCCCTCAATGGCACCCCAATATAATAGACCGACCTCTGCATACATTGTCTATCTGACACCGCCTGATCCCCGACCTCCTGTCAGCCACCCAGATAGTGGACCCCATATCCTCTAGGTGGGTCCAACCTTGGCCCGAGGCCATCATCTTGAAGCAACCTGGATATTCAGGTACCTGTCCCAGACTTAGCTCAAATTCCTGCCCATAGGGGACTCGGAAGCACAAAAGAGTGCTCCTCCTTCCCCATGGCCAGAAAACTGAATGTTGAGATGGCTGTACAACCCTGAGTGGGAACCAGGTGCATGGTCCATGAGACCATGCCTACACAGGATGGGCAGCTGGGCACAAATAGGCATTGTGACCCTCAGAATGAGACCCCTTTCCAAAGATCCCCCTTGGGATCTGGACCAGGATCCCAAATCGAAGCTTTGGTTAAGTTTTCCCAGTGTCTGGACCCAGAACCCATCTCTGGAATCCCTGTTTGGACAGGATCCCAGAGATGGAATACAGTCTTTTCCTCTTCCCCAGAAAGAAATCAAACTCTTGGGTGCCAAGCAGAATCACCAGAGTGGAAGAATATCCCATGGACACATGAGGTCACCCCTCCATTTAGTGGCCATCCTAGACACAAAATCCAGACAGAAAAGCCTGTGCTCCTCCCTCCCAGCCACCTGAATTTCAAGTCCCGAGGAGCTTCCCTCAGGGTCTTCAGATTCGGACTGCCATCACCTCACTCCTATCTCTTATCCGAGGTTGTGTCTAAAGTCTTTGGTCCCAAAGTCCTAACACACATGACCTCCAGGATGGGGCCTCGAGAAACACATGACATCACTGGCCCTGCTCTCCTGAGGAAACCCTGCCCATCTCAGTTTCCCAAAATGTCCAGATTAGGAGAAAACTGCAAGGCCCCTGACTGCACCCCAATATCATAGGCCACTCTGGAAAAAGTGCACAGCCTGACACAGCCTCAGCACCTACCTCCAGGATGACATGCAGGCCAATGGCACTTAGTCCGAAGATTGAAACTTCCATGGCCCTAAAACCTCATCAGAACCCTAGCTTATGTTTTGAGGTCTCTCTTCCTAGAGGTCTGTTCTGGAAATTCAAGCATATGGTCCAACCTGTGGTCCGTGAGCCATACAAGAGCACACCTCCTGTCCCAAGAAGGAAACCTGGCTCCTGGGTACTGGGTCTAATCCTAAGGATAGAGAATCCTCAACGGTCAGAGAGCCGCCACCACATTCTAAGGTCTCCCTGGACACCAAGCAGCATTGGGACCTGTTAGACTGAGAACTTCCATCAACGAATATCACTTGGAACTTGGAATCAGTGTCATTGGTTCAAGCTTACCCTGTTCCTCAGCTGCAATGGTAACACGAGATTGGCTTCCCAGGCCTCCATTCAGAGAGCATTGCTATCGAATCTTCCATATGGGGGACCCTGGAGCCCTGTAAGAAGACTTCTGCTGTCCCTTAGTAGGACACCTTGATATTTGGAGCAGCTCACAAGCTCCAGCTTGGAAAAACCTCCAAGAATTCTTGAGGCCTCCCCACCATTTGTTGGCCATCATGGATACAAACTCCAGCGTGAGCAGACATCTTCCCCTCGCCCAGGTGCTGGAGATCTCGAAACAACTGCTGTACATTGGAATAGACATGTGCTCGGCACTGAGCGTAACCGTAGCTTATGTTTTCATACTTCTGTCCTCACACTCCTCGCCTGCAAACCCTCCAACTTGGATATTCTGGAGCCGTAATGCAGCCATCTGCCTGCTCACCAGATAGAAGAAGTGAAGAAAGGGTCTGTGCAAAAATCCCCCATGAGGATCCAGTTGCACAGCTCTCAAAAGCACCCCAATATCATAGGCCGAACTCTCCATGAATGTTCTGTCTGACACAGCTCGAGCCCGAGCTCCTGACAGCCACCCAGAAAGCAGGCCTCATTTTCTGCAGGTGGGTCCTGCCTTGGCCCGAGGACCTCATCTCAAAGTGAACTGGCTATTCAGGCACCGGTCCCAGAACTTAGCTCAAATTCCTGCCCATGCGGGAACCTGAAGCATAAAAAAGTACCCCTCCTTCCCCATGGCAGGAAAACTGAATGTTGAGATGGCAGTCCAACCCTCAGAGTGGGAGCCAAGTGCATAGCCCATGAGGTCACACCCACTCAGCATGGGCATCTGGGCAAAAACAGGCATTGTGACCCTCAGAATGAGACCCATTTCCAACAAGAACACTCGGGAGCTGTACCAGGAAAACATAGAGCAGGACCCTAGGCCCAAATCCTAAGCCTTGTTGCGGTGATCCAGGCTCCAGAACCCAGGACCCATCTCTGGAATGGCTGTTTGGACGGGATCCCTGACTCATAAAACTGCGCTCCTCCCATCCCCCGGAAATACACCAAACTCTTGGGTGCCGAGCAGAATTCCCAGAGAGGTAGAATCTCACATGGACCCATGAGGCCACCCCTCCATTTCGTGGCCATCATAGACAAACAAGTCAGACAGAAAAGACTGTGCTCCTGCCTCACAGCCGTCCGAATTTCATATCTGGAGATGCTTCGCTCAGGGTCTGCAGATTGGGTCTGCCATCACCTCGAGCTTAACTCTTACCCGAGTTTGTGTCTGAAGACTTTGGACCCAGAGTCCTGACCCATATGCCCTCCAGGATGGGGCCTCCAGGAACACACAACAGCACTGGGCCAGCTCTCCCAAGGAATGTCAGCCTGTCTCAGTTTCCCAACCCACCAGATTAAGAGAAAATTGCAAGGCCCCTAATACCACCCCAATTCTATAGGAAGCTCCAGAAAAAATGCATAGTCTGACACAGCCTCAGAATATATCTCCAGGAAGACACCCAGGTCAATGGGAAGGGATGAAATGGCCTAACCCATGGCAGGTTCGATGTGCTGGGTGTGAAGCCAACTGTCTCAATGTCTCTCACAAGGTCTGGGCTCAGGCTATGTAAGACAGAGCATAGTGTTTAGGGTAGCCTATGCAATTAGGGTGTTGCCGAGGGCTGAGCAGGTTGATTTTCATTTGGGGTTTCTGAGCAATGCCATAGACAATCTTTTTCTTTGGGGGGCAGGCAGAGTGCTTCGTTCTGGAACCAGAATTCCCAATCATGAGGGCTTTTGGGCCAGGAGTGCTAGGGTAGAGTCTGAAAACAAAACATAGGGTGAGGTGGGGAGCAGGCCCACTCTGCAAAGGCTGAAAGGATATCTCATGCATCTGAAGTCAGGCTGAGGATCAGACATTGGCTGAGGTTGGATTGTGCCCTTGATGGCACCTTCATGAAGCAGGTGCCTCATGAGGCCAACGAAGTTTTCCCACGCTGAGTTTGGAGGTTGCCACAAACCACAAGGTTTCCTTCTGCGAGACAGTCGAATCCTGTTGAATGGCTCCAGTACATACCATACGGAAGGACTGAAGAGGAGGGTTCAAAGGATGGATCCCTGAACAACATGCCTCGCATTCCCTTTGGCCAATAACGACAAGATATGTTTGTTCTGCTGGCTCTGGGGCAAACTAACCAGTGGGCTGAGTTGAAATGGCCTCTCCTGAGGATGCGTCATAATGTGGGTTTCTGTCCATGGAGACCTTGGAATGTGATGGTTGTACTGTGGCCCTGCGGAATTCTCCGACCAGAAGGGTTTGATACAGATCCAGTAAGAAAGCACTCCATGTGGAGACGAGAGAGGTTTGCTTTGGAGCCTCAGAAAAACCTAATATGCTGGTATAAGAAACCAGTCCTCTGAGGACAGACACATGAAAACTAAAGCTAAGGTTCATATTAGGGCCTAAGGGCCTGTCCATTTCAATCTTCTGTCTCTGGGGACACTGTCTGAAAGTCTAAGTGGTGATAATGGCAGAGCTGGTGTCAGAGTGCCCCTTTTAGTCCAGGGCAGCCTACACTATCAGGATGGCCTCAGGGGCCTTGGAACTTTTCCCTAACCTGTAGGGTTGTGGTCAATGGATTGGGCACACTTTCCTTGGAGATGGCAGGCACAATCTTTCACTGTGGCTCCAGATGCCCTAGCCTGGAGGGTGTGTGGGTCCAGGCTGTGGGCACATAAGTCTGAAAACAAAAACTCAGCTTATGAGTGGCACCGAGGGTATGGCAGGCCGGATGTACAGATAAAGAGTGAGCTCCTTGGCTTGTGAATCAAGGGCGAGATTCCTTCAGGCTTTTGTCTCTGGATGCGTCCAGGATAGCCGTGGATTGTAGGGGGTGGCCTCAGTGACTGTGGACGAGTAACCTCTCTGGGGATTTGTCCCAGCTAACAGGAGTTTGGGATCATTTTGTGGGAAGGGTGGAGTCCTGTTGTCTGGCTCATGTGTCTCTCCAAGAAAGTGATTCCAGAGCAGAGCCCCAGGAAAAGGGGGGAGACTGGAAAACTCAAACACTGGTGAGGATTGGGTGTATAGGGGCTTGGCACGCCCCATATGAGGGCTCTTGGTCAAGGCCCTGACAGGCCTTTCTTTGATATTGGCCTCATGCTGAGGGTCACAGAGTGAATTTCTGCCCAAAGCAGCACTCAAGTTTGGGCGTGGTTTCAGGGGAAATGAAGGTTTCTCCCACCCTGAAGGTGTGACTCCATGCCAAGAGCAAGCCTTACAGCCATGGGGAAGAAGGAGTTCTGATTTGTGCTTCAGATGCCCAACTGTGTGGGGAATTGATATAATATCTGGGTTTAGATATCGGAAAACCAAGGTTAGGAAGAGATAACGGCATAAGACCATGGCGTGTCAGAAGTGCTAGGTGTGTGGCCAGCTGTCTCCTTGCCTGCCTGGACGTCTGGCATCAGGCTGTAGAAAGGCAGAGCATTAGTGCCCAGAGCAGCCTATCAAATCTGAGTGCCGTCGAGGCAAGAGCAGGTTTATCCTCATCTGGGTTTTATGGAAAGCCCCACAAGGAAACGTTTTCTACCGGTGGGCAGTAACTGGGCAGGCTTGTGGTTCTGCAATTCCTACTCTGGAGAAATTGTTTGCCAGGAGTGTGAGGAAGGAAGTCTGAAAACACAAGCTAGCGTGAGGTTTGGAACCGAGGGCACGGCAGGCCACTCTGCAGAGGCTGAATCAAGATCTCCTGCACTGCGGTCATGTCTACTATGAGACGTGCTTCAAGCTAGAGTTTTTGACCATGATGGCCTCTCCCTGAAGGATATGGGGGGCTTCATGAGGCCCGGCAAGTTTGCCGTTTTCTCCTACACTGAAGGTTTGACTCAGGGCCAGCAGCAAGGTTTCTTGCCATGGGGAAGGAGGGGTTCTGACTTGTGCATCAGGTTCCCCCCTGTGCAGGGATTGGAGATAAGGTCTAGGTTCCGATGACTGAAAACCCAGGTTGGGAATGGATGGTGGCCTAAGGCAGTGGCGGGTCCAATGTGCTGGGTGTGCAGCCAGCTGTGTCGGTGTCTGTTGGAAGGTCTGGGCTCAGGCTATTAGCGACAGAGCATCACTGTTTAAGGTAGCCTATGCAATTGGGGTGTTGCCGAGGGCCAAGCAGTTTGATCCTCATTTGGGGTTTCTGGGCAGCACCATAGACAATGTTTTTCTCCTGGGAGGCAGGCAGAGTGCTTCAGTGTGGCCCCAGAATTCCCAGTAGGGAGGGTTTGTGGGCCAGGAGTGTGAGGACGGAAGTCTGAAAACACAAGCTAGGGTGAGGATTGGAGACAAGGGCAGAGCAGGCCCAATCGGCAGAGGCTGAATCAAAATCTCCTGCATCTGAAGTCAGGCTGAGGATCAGAAGTTGGCTGAGGATGGAGTATGTGTCCATGATGGCACCTTCATGAAGCGGGGGCGTCATGAGTTTGGGGTCATTTTATGGGAAGGGTGGAGTCGTGTTGTCTGGCTCATGGGTCTCTCCAAGAAAGGGATTCCAGAGCAGAGCCCAGGTACAGGTGGGGCGACTGGAAAACTCAAACACTGGTGAGGATTGGGTGCATAGGGGCTTGGCAAGCCCCATATGCGGGCTCTTGGTCCAGGTCCTGACAGGCCTTTCTTTGACATGGGGCTCATGCTGAGGGTCACAGTGTGAATTTGTGCCCAAGATGCACTCAAGTTTGGGCGTGGCATCAGGGGCCATGAAGGTTTCTCCCACCCTGAAGGTGTGACTCCATGCCAAGAGCAAGCTTGACAGCCACGGGGAAGGAGGAGTTCTGTTTTGTGCTTGCGATACCCAGCTGTGTGGAGAATTGATATAATGTCTAGGTTCAGATATCTGAAAACCAAGGTTAGGAAGAGGTGACGGCATACGACCATGGCGTGTCCGAAGTGCTGGGTGTGCGGCCAGCTGTCTCTTTGTCTGTCTGGACGTCTGGCTTCAGGCTGTGTCAGACAGAGCATGAGTGCCCAGAGCAGCATATCCACTTGGGGGACCGTCGAGGCCCGAGCAGGTTGATCATCATCTGGGTTTTCTGGAGAGCCCCATAGGGAAGCGTTTTTCTTCCGTTGGGCAGACACTGGGCTGGGTTGTGGTTCTGGAGTTCCTAGTCCGTAGGGCTTGTTTGCCAGGAGTGTGAGGAAGGAAGTCTGAAAACAAAAGCTAGCGTGAGGTTTGGGACCGAGGGCATGGCAGGGCCACTCTGCAGAGGCTGAATCGAGATCTCCTGCACTGAGGTCATGTTCAACTATGAGACGTGCCTCAGGCTAGAGTTTTTGTCCAGCATGGCCTCTTCCTGAAGGGTGTGGGGGCTTTATGAAGCCAGGGAGGTTTGCCTACGATGGGATTTGTGAACTACTCCAAACCTCAAGCTTTCCTTCTGCACGACAGTCGAGTCCTACTGGATGGTTCCAGGAGGCCCCATACGGAAATATTCGAGAGCAGGTGTCTAAGCATGGATGCCTGGGAACGCCACCTCATATTCCCACTCTTTAGGCAGGACAAGTCAGGCTCAATCTGCAGCCTCCTGGGTGAGCTACCCAGTGGGGAGAGTTGAAATGGACTCTCCTGAAGATGAGTCCTACTGTGGCTTGGTGGCCTGGGAGACCTTGGAATGTGGAGGTGGCTCAGGGACTCTTCAGGGTTTTCCAAACTGAGGTGTTTGACACAGCTCCAACAGGGAAGCTTCCCATGTGGAGACGAGAGGAGTTCTGTTCAGTGCCTCAGGAAAGCCCCATATCCTATTCTTTGAACCAAAGCCTCTGAGGAGTGACACCTGGAACCCAAAGCAAGAGTTGAGATTACGGCCTAAGGGCCTGTCCGGCTCAACCTTCTATCTCTGTTGATATCTGTGGGCATGCCTTCGTGGAGGTAGCTGCTCAGCTTGTGTCCGAATGCCCCTGTGTGTCCAGGGAGCCTCCCAGTAGTGGGATGTCCTCGGGGGCCTTGAGGTTTCTCATATTCTGGAGGTGTGTGTCCAAAGGAATGGACACAGTTTCCCAGGAGAGAGCAGGCACGGTCCTGTGGTATGGCTCCAGAGGACCCAGCCTAGAGGCTGTGTTTGCCAGGGCTGTGGGGACAGATGTCTGAAAAAGCAAACTTGGCTCAGCTAGTGGCCAAGGTAATGGCAGGACTGATCTCCAGTCCGTGAGGGGAGATCCTCTGGATATCAAAGGAGGGCAAGTGGGAGGCAGTCACTCAGGATTTTGTCTCTGGGTGTTGCGTTCACAGTGTCCGGTCAGGGTAGTGGTTGTCTCAGAGGCCGAGGAAGAGCCTTCCTCTCGGGGGATTGTGCAAGCTCCCAAGTGTTTGGATTCATTCTGTGGGAAGGGAAGAGTACTGTTTTCTGCCACAGGGGACCCCCCAGGAGAGGGACTCTAGAGCACAGCAGTGGGTTCCCTCAACTGGAATACACACCATCTAGTTAATCCTGGGTGCCTATGGGCATGGCAAGCCACATATGCGGGCTCTTGGTCCAGTCACTGAGAGGCGTTACTTGAATAAGGTACTCACGCTGAGGGTCACAATGTGTGTTTGTGCCCAAGGCGGCCCTAACGCTTGGGCGTTGCCTCATGGGCCATGTCGTTTTTCCTACACTGAAGGTTTGACTCACTGCCAGCAGCAAGTTTTCTTGCCATGGGGAAGGAGGGGTTCTGATTTGTGCATCAGGTTCCCCCCTGTGCAGGGATTGGAGATAAGGTCTAGGATCCGATGACTGAAAACCCAGATTGGGAATGGATGGTGGCCTAAGGCAGTGGCGGGTCCAATGTCCTAGGAGTGCAGCCAGCTGTGTCGGTGTCTGTTGGAAGGTCTGGGCTCAGGCTATTTGTGACAGAGCATCAGTGTTTAAGGTAGCCTATGCAATTGGGGTGTTGCCGAGGGCCAAGCAGTTTGATCCTCATTTGGGGTTTCTGGGCAGCACCATAGACAATGTTTTTCTCCTGGGAGGCAGGCAGAGTGCTTCAGTGTGGCCCCAGAATTCCCAGTAGGGAGGGTTTGTGGGCCAGGAGTGTGAGCACGGAAGTCTGAAAACACAAGCTAGGGTGAGTATTGGAGCCAAGGGCAGAGCAGGCCCACTCTGCAGAGGCTGAATCAAAATCTCCTGCATCTGAAGTCAGGCTGAGGATCAGACGTTGGCTGAGGCTGGAGTATGTGTCCATGATGGCACCTTCATGAAGCGGGGGCCTCATGAGCCAAGGAAGTTTTCCCACGCTGAGTTTGGAGGTTGCCCCAAACCACAAGGTTTCCTTCTGCGGGACATTCGAGTCCTGTTGCATGGCTCCAGGACATACCATATGGAAGGACTGGAGAGCAGGGTTCAAAGGATGGATCCCTGTACAGCATTCCTCGCATTCCAATTGGCCATTAGCGACAAGATATGTTTGATCTGCTGCCTCTGGGTCATGCTACCCAGGGGGCTGAGTTGAAATGGCCTCTCCTGAGGATGCGTCATAATGTGCGTTTGGGTCCATGGAGACCTTGGAATGTGCTGGTTGTTCAGTGGCCTTGCGGAACTCTCCTACCTGAATGGTTTGATACATCCCCAGTAAGAAAGCTGCCCATGTGGAGACGAGAGATGCTTGGTTTGGTGCCTAAGAAAAGCCCCATGTGCTGGTCTACGAAAACAGTCCTCTGAGAACGGACACATGGAAACAAAGCTAAGGTTCATATTAGGGCCTGGGGGCCTGTCCATTTCAACCTTCTGTCTCTGGGGACTCTGTCTGAGAATCTAAGTGGAGATAGTCGCTCTGCTGGTGTCAGAGAGCCCCTCTTAGTCCAGGGTGTACTACCTATTGATGGCCTCAGGGGCCTTGGAGCTTTTCCCTAAACTGTAGGGTTGTGGTCAATGGATTGGACACACTTTCCTTAGAGAAGGCCGGCACAATCTTTCGCTGTAGCTTCAGAGGCCCTAGCCTGGAGGTTGTGTGGGTCCATGCTGTGGGCACAGAAGTCTTAAAACACAAAGTCAGCTTATGAGTGGCGCCTAGGGTATGACAGGCCGGATGTACAGCCCGAGAGGGAACTCCTGGGCCTCGGAAACAAGGGCGAGTGGAAGGCGTTCCTTCAGGCTTTTGTCTCTGGATGTTGTGTCCGGGATAGCCGTGGATTGGAGCGGTGGCCTCAGGGAATGTGGACGAGTATCCCTCTCAGGGGATTTGTCCCAGCTCCCAAGAGTTTGGGGACATTTTGAGGGAAGGGTGGAGTCGTGTTGTCTGGCTCATGTGTCTCTCCAAGAAAGGGATTCCAGAGCAGAGCCCAGGTACAGGTGGGGCGACTGGAAAACTCAAACACTGGTGAGGATTGGGTGCATAGGGGCTTGGCAAGCCCCATATTCGGTCTCTTGGTCCAGGTCCTGACAGGCCTTTCTTTGACATGGGGCTCATGCTGAGGGTCACAGTGTGAATTTGTGCCCAAGCAGCACTCAAGTTTGGGCGTGGCTTCAGGGGCCATGAAGGTTTCTCCCACCCTGAAGGTGTGACTCCATGCCAAGAGCAAGCTTGAATGCCATGGGGAAGGAGGAGTTCTGTTTTGTGCTTGCTATACCCAGCTGTGTGGAGAATTGATATAATGTCTAGGTTCAGATATCTGAAAACCAAGGTTAGGAAGAGGTGACGGCATAAGACCATGGCGTCCGAAGTGCTGGGTGTGCGGCCATCTGTCTCTTTGTCTGTCTGGACGTCTGGCTTCAGGCTGTGTCAGACAGAGCATGAGTGCCCAGAGCATCCTATCCAGTTCGGGTACCGTCGAGGCCCGAGCAGGTTGATCCTCATCTGGGTTTTCTGGAGAGCCCCACAGGGAAACGTTTTTCTTCCGTTGGGCAGACACTGGGCTGGGTTTTGGTTCTGGAGTTCTTGGTCCGGAGGGCTTGTTTGCCAGGAGTGTGAGGAAGGAAGTCTGAAAACACAAGGTAGCGTGAGGTTTGGGACCGAGGGCACGGCAGGCCCACTCTGCAGAGGCTGAATCAAGATCTCCTGCACTGAGGTCATGTCAACTATGAGACGTGCCTCAGGCTAGAGTTTTTGTCCAGCATGGCCTCTTCCTGAAGGGTGAGGGCTTCATTAGGCCAGGGAGGTTTGCCTACGATGGGATTTGTGAACTACTCCAAACCTCAAGGTTTCCTTCTGCACGACAGTTGAGTCCTATTGGATGGTTCCAGGAGGCCCCATACGGAAAGACTCGAGAGCAGGTGTCTAAACATGGATGCCTGGGAACGCCACCTCATATACCCACTCTTTAGTCAGGACAAGGCAGGCTCAATCTGCAGGCTCCTGGGTGAGCTACCCAGAGGGGAGAGTTGAAATGGACTCTCCTGAAGATGAGTCCTACTGTGGCTTGGTGGCCTGGGAGACCTTGGAATGTGGAGGTGGCTCAGGGACTCTGCAGGGTTTTCCAAACTGAGGTGTTTGACACAGCATCAACAAGGAAGCTTCCCATGTGGAGACGAGAGGAGTTCTGTTCAGTGCCTCAGGAAAGCCCCATATCCTGTTCTTCGAACCAAAGCCTCTGAGGAGTAACACCTGGAAACCAAAGCAAGAGTTGAGATTACGGCCTAAGGGCCTGTCCGGATCAACCTTCTATCTCTGTTGATATCTGTGGGCATGCCTTCGTGGAGGTAGCTGCTCAGCTTGTGTCCGAATGCCCCTGTGTGTCCAGGGAGCCTCCCAGTAGTGGGATGTCCTCGGGGGCCTTGAGGTTTCTCATATTCTGGAGGTGTGTGTCCAAAGGAATGGACACAGTTTCCCAGGAGAGAGCAGGCACGGTCCTGTGGTATGGCTCCAGAGGACCCAGCCTAGAGGCTGTGTTTGCCAGGGCTGTGGGGACAGATGTCTGAAAAAGCAAACTTGGCTCAGCTAGTGGCCAAGGTAATGGCAGGACTGATCTCCAGTCCATGAGGGGAGATCCTCTGGATATCAAAGGAGGGCAAGTGGGAGGCAGTCACTCAGGATTTTGTCTCTGGGTGTTGCGTTCACAGTGTCCGGTCAGGGTAGTGGTTGTCTCAGAGGCCGAGGAAGAGCCTTCCTCTCGGGGGATTGTCCAAGCTCCCAAGTGTTTGGGTTCATTCTGTGGGAAGGGAAGAGTACTGTTTTCTGCCACAGGGGACCCCCCAGGAGAGGGACTCTAGAGCACAGCAGTGGGTTCCCTCAACTGGAATACACACCATCTAGTTAATCCTGGGTGCCTATGGGCATGGCAAGCCACATATGCGGGCTCTTGGTCCAGTCACTGAGAGGTGTTACTTGAATAAGGTACTCACGCTGAGGGTCACAATGTGTGTTTGTGCCCAAGCGGCCCTAATGCTTGGGCGTTGCCTCATGGGCCATGTCGTTTTTCCTACACTGAAGGTTTGACTCACTGCCAGCAGCAAGTTTTCTTGCCATGGGGAAGGAGGGGTTCTGATTTGTGCATCAAGTTCCCCCCTGTGCAGGGATTGGAGATAAGGTCTAGGTTCTGATGACTGAAAACCCAGGTTGGGAATGGATGGTGGCCTAAGGCAGTGGCGGGTCCAATGTGCTGGGTGTGCAGCCAGCTGTGTCGGTGTCTGTTGGAAGGTCTGGGCTCAGGCTATTTGCGACAGAGCATCACTGTTTAAGGTAGCCTATGCAATTGGGGTGTTGCCGAGGGCCAAGCAGTTTGATCCTATTTGGGGTTTCTGGGCAGCACCATAGACAATGTATTTCTCCTGGGAGGCAGGCAGAGTGCTTCTTTGTGGCCCCAGAATTCCCAGTAGGGAGGGCTTGTGGGCCAGGAGTGTGAGGACGGAATTCTGAAAACACAAGCTAGGGTGAGGATTGGAGCCAAAGGCAGAGCAGACCCACTCTGCAGAGGCTGAATCAAAATCTCCTGCATCTGAAGTCAGGCTGAGGATCAGACGTTGGCTGAGGCTGGAGTATGTGTCCATGATGGCACCTTCATGAAGCGGGGGCCTCATGAGGCCAAGGAAGTTTTCCGACGCTGAGTTTGGAGGTTGCCCCAAACCACAAGGTTTCCTTCTGTGGGACATTCGAATCCTGTTGCATGGCTCCAGGACATACCATATGGAAGGACTGGAGAGCAGGGTTCGAAGGATGGATCCCTGTACAGCATGCCTCGCATTCCCATTGGCCATTAGCGAAAAGATATGTTTGATCTGCTGCCTCTGGGTCACGCTACCCAGGGGGCTGAGTTGAAATGGCCTCTCCTGAGGATGCGTCATAATGTGCGTTTGGGTCCATGGAGACCTTGGAATGTGCTGGTTGTTCGTGGCCCTGTGGAACTCTCCTACCTGAAGGGTTTGATACATCCCAGTAAGAAAGCTCCCCATGTGGAGAGAGAGTTTTGTTTTGGTGCCTCGGAAAAGCCCCGTGTGCTGGTCTACGAAAACAGTCCTCTGAGAACGGACACATGGAAACAAAGCTAAGGTTCATATTAGGGCCTGGGGGACTGTCCATTTCAACCTTCTGTTCTGGGGACACTGTCTGAGAATCTAAGTGGAGATAGTTGCTCTGCTGGTGTCAGAGAGCCCCTCTTAGTCCAGGGTGGCCTACCTATTGATGGCCTCAGGGGCCTTGGAGCTTTTCCCTAAACTGTAGGGTTGTGGTCAATGGATTGGACACACTTTCCTTAGAGAGGGCCAGCACAATCTTTTGCTGTGGCTTCAGAGGCCCTAGCCTGGAGGTTGTGTGGGTCCATGCTGTGGGCACAGAAGTCTTAAAACACAAAGTCAGCTTATGAGTGGCGCCTAGGGTATGACAGGCCGGATGTACAGCCCGAGAGGGAACTCCTGGGCCTCTGAAACAAGGGCGAGTGGAAGGCGTTCCTTCAGGCTTTTGTCTCTGGATGTTGTGTCCGGGATAGCCGTGGATTGGAGCGGTGGCCTCAGGGACTGTGGACGAGTATCCCTCTCTGGGGATTTGTCCCAGCTCCCAAGAGTTTGGGGTCATTTTGAGGGAAGGGTGGAGTCGTGTTGTCTGGCTCATGTGTCTCTCCAAGAAAGGGATTCCAGAGCAGAGCCCAGGTACAGGTGGGGCGACTGGAAAACTCAAACACTGGTGAGGATTGGGTGCATAGGGGCTTGGCAAGCCCCATATTCGGTCTCTTGGTCCAGGTCCTGACAGGCCTTTCTTTGACATGGGGCTCATGCTGAGGGTCACAGTGTGAATTTGTGCCCAAGCAGCACTCAAGTTTGGGCGTGGCTTCAGGGGCCATGAAGGTTTCTCCCACCCTGAAGGTGTGACTCCATGCCAAGAGCAAGCTTGAATGCCATGGGGAAGGAGGAGTTCTGTTTTGTGCTTGCTATACCCAGCTGTGTGGAGAATTGATATAATGTCTAGGTTCAGATATCTGAAAACCAAGGTTAGGAAGAGGTGACGGCATAAGACCATGGCGTCCGAAGTGCTGGGTGTGCGGCCATCTGTCTCTTTGTCTGTCTGGACGTCTGGCTTCAGGCTGTGTCAGACAGAGCATGAGTGCCCAGAGCATCCTATCCAGTTCGGGTACCGTCGAGGCCTGAGCAGGTTGATCCTCATCTGGGTTTTCTGGAGAGCCCCACAGGGAAACGTTTTTCTTCCGTTGGGCAGACACTGGGCTGGGTTTTGGTTCTGGAGTTCTTGGTCCGGAGGGCTTGTTTGCCAGGAGTGTGAGGAAGGAAGTCTGAAAACACAAGGTAGCGTGAGGTTTGGGACCGAGGGCACGGCAGGCCCACTCTGCAGAGGCTGAATCAAGATCTCCTGCACTGAGGTCATGTCAACTATGAGACGTGCCTCAGGCTAGAGTTTTTGTCCAGCATGGCCTCTTCCTGAAGGGTGAGGGCTTCATTAGGCCAGGGAGGTTTGCCTACGATGGGATTTGTGAACTACTCCAAACCTCAAGGTTTCCTTCTGCACGACAGTTGAGTCCTATTGGATGGTTCCAGGAGGCCCCATACGGAAAGACTCGAGAGCAGGTGTCTAAACATGGATGCCTGGGAACGCCACCTCATATACCCACTCTTTAGTCAGGACAAGGCAGGCTCAATCTGCAGGCTCCTGGGTGAGCTACCCAGAGGGGAGAGTTGAAATGGACTCTCCTGAAGATGAGTCCTACTGTGGCTTGGTGGCCTGGGAGACCTTGGAATGTGGAGGTGGCTCAGGGACTCTGCAGGGTTTTCCAAACTGAGGTGTTTGACACAGCATCAACAAGGAAGCTTCCCATGTGGAGACGAGAGGAGTTCTGTTCAGTGCCTCAGGAAAGCCCCATATCCTGTTCTTCGAACCAAAGCCTCTGAGGAGTAACACCTGGAAACCAAAGCAAGAGTTGAGATTACGGCCTAAGGGCCTGTCCGGATCAACCTTCTATCTCTGTTGATATCTGTGGGCATGCCTTCGTGGAGGTAGCTGCTCAGCTTGTGTCCGAATGCCCCTGTGTGTCCAGGGAGCCTCCCAGTAGTGGGATGTCCTCGGGGGCCTTGAGGTTTCTCATATTCTGGAGGTGTGTGTCCAAAGGAATGGACACAGTTTCCCAGGAGAGAGCAGGCACGGTCCTGTGGTATGGCTCCAGAGGACCCAGCCTAGAGGCTGTGTTTGCCAGGGCTGTGGGGACAGATGTCTGAAAAAGCAAACTTGGCTCAGCTAGTGGCCAAGGTAATGGCAGGACTGATCTCCAGTCCATGAGGGGAGATCCTCTGGATATCAAAGGAGGGCAAGTGGGAGGCAGTCACTCAGGATTTTGTCTCTGGGTGTTGCGTTCACAGTGTCCGGTCAGGGTAGTGGTTGTCTCAGAGGCCGAGGAAGAGCCTTCCTCTCGGGGGATTGTCCAAGCTCCCAAGTGTTTGGGTTCATTCTGTGGGAAGGGAAGAGTACTGTTTTCTGCCACAGGGGACCCCCCAGGAGAGGGACTCTAGAGCACAGCAGTGGGTTCCCTCAACTGGAATACACACCATCTAGTTAATCCTGGGTGCCTATGGGCATGGCAAGCCACATATGCGGGCTCTTGGTCCAGTCACTGAGAGGTGTTACTTGAATAAGGTACTCACGCTGAGGGTCACAATGTGTGTTTGTGCCCAAGCGGCCCTAATGCTTGGGCGTTGCCTCATGGGCCATGTCGTTTTTCCTACACTGAAGGTTTGACTCACTGCCAGCAGCAAGTTTTCTTGCCATGGGGAAGGAGGGGTTCTGATTTGTGCATCAAGTTCCCCCCTGTGCAGGGATTGGAGATAAGGTCTAGGTTCTGATGACTGAAAACCCAGGTTGGGAATGGATGGTGGCCTAAGGCAGTGGCGGGTCCAATGTGCTGGGTGTGCAGCCAGCTGTGTCGGTGTCTGTTGGAAGGTCTGGGCTCAGGCTATTTGCGACAGAGCATCACTGTTTAAGGTAGCCTATGCAATTGGGGTGTTGCCGAGGGCCAAGCAGTTTGATCCTATTTGGGGTTTCTGGGCAGCACCATAGACAATGTATTTCTCCTGGGAGGCAGGCAGAGTGCTTCTTTGTGGCCCCAGAATTCCCAGTAGGGAGGGCTTGTGGGCCAGGAGTGTGAGGACGGAATTCTGAAAACACAAGCTAGGGTGAGGATTGGAGCCAAAGGCAGAGCAGACCCACTCTGCAGAGGCTGAATCAAAATCTCCTGCATCTGAAGTCAGGCTGAGGATCAGACGTTGGCTGAGGCTGGAGTATGTGTCCATGATGGCACCTTCATGAAGCGGGGGCCTCATGAGGCCAAGGAAGTTTTCCGACGCTGAGTTTGGAGGTTGCCCCAAACCACAAGGTTTCCTTCTGTGGGACATTCGAATCCTGTTGCATGGCTCCAGGACATACCATATGGAAGGACTGGAGAGCAGGGTTCGAAGGATGGATCCCTGTACAGCATGCCTCGCATTCCCATTGGCCATTAGCGAAAAGATATGTTTGATCTGCTGCCTCTGGGTCACGCTACCCAGGGGGCTGAGTTGAAATGGCCTCTCCTGAGGATGCGTCATAATGTGCGTTTGGGTCCATGGAGACCTTGGAATGTGCTGGTTGTTCGTGGCCCTGTGGAACTCTCCTACCTGAAGGGTTTGATACATCCCAGTAAGAAAGCTCCCCATGTGGAGAGAGAGTTTTGTTTTGGTGCCTCGGAAAAGCCCCGTGTGCTGGTCTACGAAAACAGTCCTCTGAGAACGGACACATGGAAACAAAGCTAAGGTTCATATTAGGGCCTGGGGGCCTGTCCATTTCAACCTTCTGTTCTGGGGACACTGTCTGAGAATCTAAGTGGAGATAGTTGCTCTGCTGGTGTCAGAGAGCCCCTCTTAGTCCAGGGTGGCCTACCTATTGATGGCCTCAGGGGCCTTGGAGCTTTTCCCTAAACTGTAGGGTTGTGGTCAATGGATTGGACACACTTTCCATAGAGAGGGCCAGCACAATCTTTTGCTGTGGCTTCAGAGGCCCTAGCCTGGAGGTTGTGTGGGTCCATGCTGTGGGCACAGAAGTCTTAAAACACAAAGTCAGCTTATGAGTGGCGCCTAGGGTATGACAGGCCGGATGTACAGCCCGAGAGGGAACTCCTGGGCCTCTGAAACAAGGGCGAGTGGAAGGCGTTCCTTCAGGCTTTTGTCTCTGGATGTTGTGTCCGGGATAGCCGTGGATTGGAGCGGTGGCCTCAGGGACTGTGGACGAGTATCCCTCTCTGGGGATTTGTCCCAGCTCCCAAGAGTTTGGGGTCATTTTGAGGGAAGGGTGGAGTCGTGTTGTCTGGCTCATGTGTCTCTCCAAGAAAGGGATTCCAGAGCAGAGCCCAGGTACAGGTGGGGCGACTGGAAAACTCAAACACTGGTGAGGATTGGGTGCATAGGGGCTTGGCAAGCCCAATATGCGGGCTCTTGGTCCAGGTCCTGACAGGCCTTTCTTTGACATTGGGCTCATGCTGAGGGTCACAGTGTGAATTTGTGCCCAAGCAGCACTCAAGTTTGGGCGTGGCTTCAGGGGCCATGAAGGTTTCTCCCACCCTGAAGGTGTGACTCCATGCCAAGAGGAAGCTTGACAGCCATGGGGAAGGAGGAGTTCTGTTTTGTGCTTGCTATACCCAGCTGTGTGGAGAATTGATATAATGTCTAGGTTCAGATATCTGAAAACCAAGGTTAGGAAGAGGTGACGGCAAAAGACCATGGCGTGTCCGAAGTGCTGGGTGAGCGGCCATCTGTCTCCTTGTCTGTCTGGACGTCTGGCTTCAGGCTGTGTCAGACAGAGCATGAGTGCCCAGAGCATCCTATCCAGTTCGGGTACCGTCGAGGCCCGAGCAGGTTGATCCTCATCTGGGTTTTCTGGAGAGCCCCACAGGGAAACGTTTTTCTTCCATTGGGCAGACACTGGGCTGGGTTTTGGTTCTGGAGTTCCTGGTCCGGAGGGCTTGTTTGCCAGGAGTGTGAGGAAGGAAGTCTGAAAACACAAGGTAGCGTGAGGTTTGGGACCGAGGGCACGGCAGGCCCACTCTGCAGAGGCTGAATCGAGATCTCCTGCACTGAGGTCATGTCAACTATGAGACGTGCCTCAGGCTAGAGTTTTTGTCCAGCATGGCCTCTTCCTGAAGGGTGAGGGCTTCATTAGGCCAGGGAGGTTTGCCTACGATGGGATTTGTGAACTACTCCAAACCTCAAGTTTTACTTCTGCACGACAGTCGAGTCCTATTGGATGGTTCCAGGAGGCCCCATACGGAAAGACTCGAGAGCAGGTGTCTAAGCATGGATGCCTGGGAACGCCACCTCATATTCCCACTCTTTAGTCTGGACAAGGCAGGCTCAATCTCCGGGCTCCTGGGTGAGCTACCCAGAGGGGAGAGTTGAAATGGACTCTCCTGAAGATGAGTCCTACTGTGGCTTGGTGGCCTGGAAGACCTTGGAATGTGGAGGTGGCTCAGGGACTCTGCAGGGTTTTCCAAACTGAGGTGTTTGACACAGCATCAACAAGGAAGCTTCCCATGTGAAGACGAGAGGAGTTCTGTTCAGTGCCTCAGGAAAGCCCCATATCCTGTTCTTCGAACCAAAGCCTCTGAGGAGTAAAACCTGGAAACCAAAGCAAGAGTTGAGATTACGGCCTAAGGGCCTCTCCGGCTCAACCTTCTATCTCTGTTGACATCTGTGTGCATGCCTTCGTGGAGGTAGCTGCTCAGCTTGTGTCCGAATGCCCCTGTGTGTCCAGGGAGCCTCCCAGTAGTGGGATGTCCTCGGGGGCCTTGAGGTTTCTCATATTCTGGAGGTGTGTGTCCAAAGGAATGGACAGTTTCCCAGGAGAGAGCAGGCACGGTCCTGTGGTATTGCTCCAGAGGACCCAGCCTAGAGGCTGTGTTTGCCAGGGCTGTGGGGACAGATGTCTGAAAAAGCAAACTTGGCTCAGCTAGTGGCCAAGGCAATGGCAGGACTGATCTCCAGTCCGTGAGGGGAGATCCTCTGGATATCAAAGGAGGGCAAGTGGGAGGCAGTCACTCAGGATTTTGTCTCTGGGTGTTGCGTTCACAGTATCCGGTCAGGGTAGGGGTTGTCTCAGAGGCCGAGGAAGAGCCTTCCTCTCGGGGGATTGTGCAAGCTCCCAAGTGTTTGGGTTCATTCTGTGGGAAGGGAAGAGTACTGTTTTCTGCCACAGGGGACCCCCCAGGAGAGGGACTCTAGAGCACAGCAGTGGGTTCCCTCAACTGGAATACACACCGTCTAGTTAATCCTGGGTGCCTATGGGCATGGCAAGCCACATATGCGGGCTCTTGGTCCAGTCACTGAGAGGCGTTACTTGAATAAGGTACTCACGCTGAGGGTCACAATGTGTGTTTGTGCCCAAGGCGGCCCTAACGCTTGGGCGTTGCCTCATGGGCCATGCCGTTTTCTCCTACACTGAAGGTTTGACTCAGGGCCAGCAGCAAGGTTTCTTGCCATGGGGAAGGAGGGGTTCTGACTTGTGCATCAGGTTCCCCCCTTTGCAGGGATTGGAGATAAGGTCTAGGTTCCGATGACTGAAAACCCAGGTTGGGAATGGATGGTGGCCTAAGGCAGTGGCGGGTCCAATGTGCTGGGTGTGCAGCCAGCTGTGTCGGTGTCTGTTGGAAGGTCTGGGCTCAGGCTATTAGCGACAGAGCATCACTGTTTAAGGTAGCCTATGCAATTGGGGTGTTGCCGAGGGCCAAGCAGTTTGATCCTATTTGGGGTTTCTGGGCAGCACCATAGACAATGTTTTTCTCCTGGGAGGCAGGCAGAGTGCTTCAGTGTGGCCCCAGAATTCCCAGTAGGGAGGGCTTGTGGGCCAGGAGTGAGAGGACAGAAGTCTGAAATAACAAGTTGGGTGAGGATTGGAGCCAAGGGCAGATCAGACCCACTCTGCAGAGGCTGAATCAAAATCTCCTGCATCTGAAGTCAGGCTGAGGATCAGACGTTGGCTGAGGCTGGAGTATGTGTCCATGATGGCACCTTCATGAGCGGGGGCCTCATGAGGCCAAGGAAGTTTTCCCACGCTGAGTTTGGAGGTTGCCCCAAACCACAAGGTTTCCTTCTGTGGGACATTCGAGTCCTGTTGCATGGCTCCAGGACTTACCATACGGAAGGACTGGAGAGCAGGGTTCGAAGGATGGATCCCTGTACAGCATGCCTCGCATTCCCATTGGCCATTAGCGAAAAGATATGTTTGACCTGCTGCCTCTGGGGCACGCTACCCAGGGGGCTGAGTTGAAATGGCCTCTCCTGAGGATGCGTCATAATGTGCGTTTGGGTCCATGGAGACCTTGGAATGTGCTGGTTGTTCAGTGGCCCTGTGGAACTCTCCTACCTGAAGTGTTTGATACATCCCCAGTAAGAAAGCTCCCCATGTGGAGAGAGAGGTTTGGTTTGGTGCCTCGGAAAAGCCCCGTGTGCTCGTCTATGAAAACAGTCCTCTTAGGACGGACACATGGAAACCAAACCTAAGGTTCATATTAGGGCCTGGGGGCCTGTCCATTTCAACCTTCTGTCTCTGGGGACACTGTCTGAGAGTCTAAGTGGAGATAGTTGCTCCGCTGGTGTGAGAGAGCTCCTCTTAGTCCAGGGTGGCCTACACTATTGATGGCCTCAGGGCCTTGGAGCTTTTCCCTAACCTGTAGGTTTGTGGTCAATGGATTGGGCACATTTTTTTTGGAGAGGGCAGGCTCAATCTTTCGCTGTGGCTCCAGAGGCCCTAGCCTGGAGGTGTGTGGGTACAGGTTGTGGGCACAGAAGTCTGAAAATACAAAGTCAGCTTATGAGTGGCGCCAAGGGTATGGCAGGCCGGAGGTACAGCCCAAGATGGAGCTCCTGGGCCTCTGAAACAAGGGCGAGTGGGTGGCGTTCCTTCAGGCTTTTGTCTCTGAATGTTGTGTCCTGGATAGCCGTGGATTGGAGGGGTGGCCTCAGGGACTGTGGACGAGTATACCTCTCTGGGGATTTGTCCCAGCTCCCAAGAGTTTGGGGTCATTTTGTGGGAAGGGTGGAGTCGTGTTGTCTGGCTCATGGGTCTCTCCAAGAAAGGGATTCCAGAACAGAGCCCCAGGTACGAGCGGGGCGACCTGAAAACTCAAACACTGGTTAGGATTGGGTGCATAGGGGCTTGGCAAGCCCCATATGCGGGCACTTGGTCCACCCCTGACAGGCCTTTCTTTGTCATGGGGCTCATGCTGAGGGTCACAGTGTGAATTTGTGCACAAGCAGCACTCAAGTTTGGGCGTGGCATCAGGGGCCTTGAAGGTTTCTCCCACCCTGAAGGTGTGACTCCATGCCAAGAGGAAGCTTGACAGCCATGGGGAAGGAGGAGTTCTGTTTTGTGCTTGCTATACCCAGCTGTGTCGAGAATTGATATAATGTCTAGGTTCAGATATTTGAAAACCAAGGTTAGGAAGAGGTGACGGCATAAGACCATGGCATGTCCGAAGTGCTGGGTGTGCGGCCATCTGTCTCCTTGTCTGTCTGGACGTCTGGCTTCAGGCTGTGTCAGACAGAGCATGAGTGCCCAGAGCAGCATATCCACTTCGGGGACCGTCGAGGCCCGAGCAGGTTGATCCTCATCTGGGTTTTCTGGAGAGCCCCACAGGGAAACGTTTTTCTTCCGTTGGGCAGACACTGGGCTGGGTTGTGGTTCTGGAGTTCCTAATCCGGAGGGATTGTTTGCCAGGAGTGTGAGGAAGGAAGTCTGAAAACACAAGGTAGCGTGAGGTTTGGGACCGAGGGCACGGCAGGCCCACTCTGCAGAGGCTGAATCGAGATCTCCTGCACTGAGGTCATGTCAAGTATGAGACGTGCCTCAGGCTAGAGTTTTTGTCCAGCATGGCCTCTTCCTGAAGGGTGAGGGCTTCATTAGGCCAGGGAGGTTTGCCTACGATGGGATTTGTGAACTATTCCAAACCTCAAGGTTTCCTTCTGCACATCAGTCGAGTCCTATTGGATGGTTCCAGGAGGCCCAATACGGAAAGACTCGAGAGCAGATGTCTAAGCATGGATGCCTGGGAATGCCACCTCATATTCCCACTCTTTAGTCAGGACAAGGCAGGCTCAATCTGCAGGCTTCTGGGTGAGCTAACCAGAGGGGAGAATTGAAATGGACTCTCCTGAAGATGACTCCAACTGAGGCTTGGTGGCCTGGGAGACCTTGGAATGTGGAGGTGGCTCAGGAACTCTGCAGGGTTTTCCAAACTGAGGTGTTTGACACAGCTCCAACAAGGAAGCTTCCCATGTGGAGACGAGAGGAGTTCTGTTCAGTGCCTCAGGAAAGCCCCATATCCTGTTCTTCGAACCAAAGCCTCTGAGGAGTAACACCTGGATCCCAAAGCAAGAGTTGAGATTACGGCCTAAGGGCCTGTCCGGCTCAACCTTCTATCTCTGTTGACATCTGTTTGCATGCCTTCGTGGAGGTAGCTGCTCAGCTTTTGTCGGAATGCCCCTGTGTGTCCAGGGAGGCTCCCAGTAGTGGGATGTCCTCGGGGGCCTTGAGGTTTCTCATATTCTGGAGGTGTGTGGCCAAAGGAATGGACACAGTTTCCCAGGAGAGAGCAGGCACGGTCCTGTGGTATGGCTCCAGAGGACCCAGCCTAGAGGCTGTGTTTGCCAGGGCTGTGGGGACAGATGTCTGAAAAAGCAAACTTGGCTCAGCTAGTGGCCAATGTAATGGCAGGACTGATCTCCAGTCCGTGAGGGGAGATCCTCTGGAAATCAAAGTAGGGCAAGTGGGAGGCAGTCACTCAGGATTTACAGTGTCCGGTCAGGGTAGGGGTTGTCTCAGAGGCCGAGGAAGAGCCTTCCTCTCGGGGGATTGTCCAAGCTCCCACGTGTTTGTGTTCATTCTGTGGGAATGAAGAGTACTGTTTTCTGCCACAGGGGACCCCCCAGGAGAGGGACTCTAGAGCACAGCAGTGGGTTCCCTCAACTGGATTACACACCATCTATTTAGTCCTGGGTGCCTATGGGCATGGCAAACCACATATGCGGGCTCTTGGTCCAGTCACTGAGAGGCGTTACTTGAATAAGGTACTCACGCTGAGGGTCACAATGTGTGTTTGTGCCCAAGGAGGCCCTCACGCATGTGCGTGGCCTCATGGGTCATGCCGTTTTCTCCAACACTGAAGGTTTGACTCACTGCCAGCAGCAAGGTTTCTTGCCATGGGGTAGGAGGGGTTCTGACTTGTGTGCATCAGAGGGGGTCCCCCCTGTGCAGGGATTGGATATAAGGTCTAGGTTCCGATGACTGAAAACCCAGGTTGGGAATAGATGGTGGCCTAAGGCAGTGGCGGGTCCAATGTGCTGGGTGTGCATCCAGCTGTGTCGGTGTCTGTTGGAAGGTCTGGGCTCAGGCTATTTGCCTCAGAGCATCACTGTTTAAGGTAGCCTATGCAATTGGGGTGTTGCCGAGGGCCAAGCAGTTTGATCCTCATTTGGGGTTTCTGGGCAGCACCATAGACAATGATTTTCTCCTGGGAGGCAGGCAGAGTGCTTCATTGTGGCCCCAGAATTCCCAGTAGGGAGGGCTTGTGGGCCTGGAGTGAGAGGACGGAAGTCTGAAAACACAAGCTAGGGTGAGGATTGGAGCCAAGGCCAGAGCAGGCCCATTCTGCAGAGGCTGAATCAAAATCTCCTGCATCTGAAGTCAGGCTGAGGATCAGACGTTGGCTGAGGCTGGAGTATGTGTCCATGATGGCACCTTCATGAAGCGGGGGCCTCATGAGGCCAAGGAATTTTTCCCACGCTGAGTTTGGAGGTTGCCCCAAACCACAAGGTTTCCTTCTGCGGGACATTCGAGTCCTGTTGCATGGCTCCAGGACATACCATACGGAAGGACTGGAGAGCAGGGTTCGAAGGATGGATCCCTGTACAGCATGCCTCGCATTCCAATTGGCCATTAGCGATAAGATATGTTTGATCTGGGGCCTCTGGAACACGCGACCGAGGGGGCTGAGTTGAAATGGCCTCTCCTGAGGAAGCGTCATAATGTGCGTTTGGGTCCATGGAGACCTTGGAATGTGCTGGTTGTTCAGTGGCCCTTCGGAACTCTCCTACCTGAAAGGGTTTGATACATCCCCAGTACGAAAGCTGCCCATGTGGAGACGAGAGATCCTTGGTTTGGTGCCTCAGAAAAGCCCCATGTGCTGGTCTACGAAAACAGTCCTCTGAGAACGGACACATGGAACAAAGCTAAGGTTCATATTAGGGCCTGGGGGTCTGTCCATTTCAACCTTCTGTCTCTGGGGACACTTTCTGAGAGTCTAAGTGAAGATAGTTGCTCCGCTGGTGTCAGAGAGCCCCTCTTAGTCCAGGGTGGCCTACACTATTGATGTCCTCAGGGGCCTTGGAGCTTTTCCCTAACCTGTAGGGCTGTGGTCAATGGATTGGGCACACTTTCCTTGGAGAGGGCAGGCACAAACTTTCGCTGTGGCTCCAGAGGCCCTAGCCTGGAGGTGTGTGGGTCCAGGCTGTGGGCACAGAAGTCTGAAAACACAAACTCAGCTTATGAGTGGTGCCTAGGGTATGGCAGGCGGGATGTACAGCCTGAGAGGGAACTCCTGGGCCTCTGAAACTAGGGCGAGTGGGAAGCGTTCCTTCAGGCTTTTGTCTCTGGATGCTGTGTCCGGGATAGCCATGGATTTGAGGGGTGGCCTCAGGGACTGTGGACGAGTATCCCTCTCTGGGGATTTGTCCCATCTTCCATGATTGGGGTCATTTTGTGGGAAGGGTGGAGTCGTGTTGTCTGGCTCATATGTCTCTCCAAGAAAGGGATTCCAGATCAGAGCCCCAGGTACGGGCGGGGCGACTGGAAATCTCAAGTCCTGGTGAGTATTGGGTGCATAGGGGCTTGGCAAGCCCCATATGCGGGCTCTTTGTCCAGGCCCTGACAGGCCTTTCTTTGACATGGGGCTCATGCTAGGGTCACAGTGTGAATTTGTTCCCAATCAGCACTCAAGTGCTGCTTGGGCACTACCTGAAGGGTTTGATACATCCCCAGTAAGAAAGCTCCCCATGTGGAGAAGAGAGGAGTTCTGTTCAGTGCCTCAGGAAAGCCACATATCCTGTTCTTCGAACCTAATTTTCTGAGGAGTAACACCTGGAACCCAAAGCAAGAGTTGAGATTATGGCCTAAGGGCCTGTCCGGCTCAACCTTCTATCTCTGTTGACATCTGTGTGCATGCCTTCGTGGAGGTAGCTGCTCAGCTTGTGTCCGAATGCCCCTGTGTGTCCAGGGAGGCTCCCAGTAGTGGGATGTCCTCGGGGGCCTTGAGGTTTCTCATATTCTGGAGGTGTGTGTCCAAAGGAATGGACACAGTTTCCCAGGAGAGAGCAGGCACTGTCCTGTTGTATGGCTCCAGAGGACCCAGCCTAGAGGCTGTGTTTGCCAGGGCTGTGGGGACTGATGTCTGAAAAAGCAAACTTGGCTCAGGAAGGGGACAAGGTAATGGCAGGCCTGATCTCAAGTCCGTGAGGGGAGATTCTCTGGATATCAAAGGAGGGCAAGTGGGAGGCAGTTGCTCAGGCTTTTGTCTCTGGGTGTTGCGTTCACAGTGTCCGGTCAGGGTAGGGGTTGCCTCAGGGGTCGAGGAAGAACCTTCCTCTCGGGGGATTGTCCAAGCTCCCAAGTGTTTGGGTTCATTCTGTGGGAAGTGAAGAGTACTGTTTTCTGCCAGAAAGGACCCCCCAGGAGAGGGACTCTAGAGCACAGCAGTGGGTTCCCTCAACTGGAATACACACCATCTAGTTAGTCCTGGGTGCCTATGGGCATGGCAGGGACTATATGCAGGATCTTCGTCACGAACCTGACAGGCCTTTCTTTGACATGGGGCTCATGCTAGGGTCACAGTGTGAATTTGTGCCCAAGCAGCACTCATGTTTTGGAGTGGCATCAGGGGCCAGGGCTGTTTAGACAGTTGTCTGAAAACAAACTCAGCTTAGGTTTGGGGACGTAGGTATGGCAGGCCCGATCTACCAACCATGAGAAGAACTCTTCAGGATATGAAGAAAGTGCGAGTCTGAGGCGCTTGCTCAGGCTTTTGTCTCTGGATTTTGTATCAGCGATGGCCGTGGAATGTCGGGGAGGCCTCATGGGCCATGGACGAATCTTCCTCTCTGAGGATTTGGCCCGATTCCCAATTGCTTTTCGTCAATCTGTGGGATGGGAGGACTCATTTCAGGTTTGTTACCTCAGGTGTCCCACCAAAAGAGGAATTCCAAAGCAAAACCGTGGGGAAGACTGAAGGGACAACCCGAAATATGGTTAAAAATTGGGGCCTAGGGGCATGGCAAGCCCAATATGCTATCTCTTCATCCAGCCACTGAGTGGCCTTACTTGAGGACTGGGCTCAGCCTGAGGGTCACAATGTGTGTTTGTGACCAATGTGGCCCGCGAGCATGGGCGGGGCCTCATGGGCCACACTGGTTTCAACTATACTGAACGTTGGACAACATGCCAACCACAAGGTTTCTTGCCATGGGGAAGGAGTTCTGATTTCTGCATCACCTTCAACCTTGGGCAGCGATTGGAGATTAGGTCTAGGTTCTGAAACCTGGAAACCGAGGTTGGGATGAGATGACGACCTAAGGCCACGGAGCCTCGATGTGCTCAGTGTGCGGCCAGCTGTCTGGGACGGGCCAGGGAGTCCAGGCTCAGGCTGTGTCAAAAAGGGCATTAGTGCCCTGGTCAGCCTATGTATTTGGGGTACAGCCAAGGTCGGTGCAGGTTGATCCTCATTTGGGGTTACTGGGTAGCCCAGAGGACAATGTTTTTCTTCTGGAGGGCCGGCAAGTGCTGCATTCTAGTTCTGGATTGCCAAACTGGAGGGCTTGTGGGCCAGTAGTCTGACGACAAAAGTCTAAGAACACAAGCTAGGCTTAGGTTTCTGGGTGAGGCCATGGCAGGCACAATCTACAGACCTGAATCGAGATCTCGTGCATCTGAAGTCAGGGCGAGGATCAGACGATCGCTCAGGTTGGATTTTCTGTCCCTGATGGCCCCTTCATGAATGGGGGGGCATCACGAGGCCATGGGTGTTTTCCCACTATGGGAGTTGTGAGAAGCTCCAAACTGCAGAGAGTCTTCTGCAGGACAATTGAGACCTGTAGTTTGGCTCCAGGCCAATGATTCTGAGCAGGGTTCTAAGGATGGATGGCTGCGTAGCCCACCTCGCATTCCAATTGTCTTCTAGCAACAAGACAGGTTAGATCTCCTGGATATGTGGGCAACTACCGAGGATGCTGAGTTGAAATGGACACCCCTGGGGATGGGTCCTAACGTGCTTTTGTGTCTATGGAGACCTTGGAATGAAGCGGTGGCACTGGGGCCCTAAAGGGTTCTCCTAAACAGAGGCTTTGACACAGCTCCAACGTGCAAGTTTCTCATGTGTAGATGAGATGTTTTCTGATGGGTGAGTCAAGAAACAGCTATATGCTGCTTTTGAAATCCAGGCCTCTGAGGAGAGATGCCTGGAAACCAAAGCAATGGATCTGATTAGTGCCTAGGGGCCTGTTCTTTCCTTTTTACCTCTGAGGACATCTGTCTATGGGTCTGAGTGCAGGTAGGTGCTCAGTTGGGCTCAGATTGCCCCTGTTTTTCCTGGGAAGCCACCACTATTGAGATGGATCAGGGACTTTGGAGGTTTATCCTATTAGAAGGGTTGTGGCCATTGGAATGGGCACACACAATTCCCTTGGAGAGGGCAAGTACTGTCCTCAGGTTTGGCTCCAGGGGCCTGAGCCTGTAGGTTGTGTAGGCCAGGGCTGTTTGGACAGTTGTCTGAAAACACAAACTCGGCTTATGTTTCGGGTCATAGGTATGGCAGGACTGATCTACAGACCATGAGGAGAACTCTTCGGGATTTGAAAGAAGGGCGAGTGTGAGGTTCTGCTCAAGTTTTTTTCTCTGGATAATGTGTCACTCATGGTCGTTGAATTTCTGGGTGACTTCATGGGAAATGGACGAGTCTTACTCTCTGGTGGTTTGGCCCCGTCCAAAGAGTTTGGGGTCATTCTGTGGGCTGGAAGAAGTCCGTTTTTTTTTTTTTTTTGTAGTTTTTTTCTTTTTTAACCTCAGGTGTCCCACCAAATGATGGATTCCAGAGTAGAGCCCTGGGGAGGGGCGACTGGACAATCAGAAATCTGGTTAAAAATTGGGGCCTAGGGACATGTCAAGCCCATTATGACATCTAATGGTCCAGCCACTGAGAGGACTTACTAGAGGACAGGACTCATGCTGAGGGTCACAATGCGTGTGTATGCACTCGTCGCACTCAAGAATGGGCGGGGCCTCAGGGTGAATGCTGGTTTCTCCTACACTGAACGTTGGACAACGTGCCAACCACAAGGGTTCTTGCCATGGGTAAGGAGGAGTTCTGACTTCTGCATCACACTCAGCCCTGGGCAGTGATTGGAGATAAAGTCTCGGTTTTGAAGTCTGAAAACTGAGGTAGGAAAGAGATGATGACCTAAGGCCATGGCGGGTTTTATGTGCTCAGTGTGCGGTCAGCTTTCTGGGTGTTGCTCAGGAGGTCCGGGCTCAGGTTGTGTTTGACAGTGCATTAGTGCCCAGGTTAGACTATATAATTTGGGTAAAGTCGAGTGCTGTGTAGGTTTACCCTCATTTAAGTTGCCTGGGCAGCTCATGAGGCAATAATTTTTTTTTCTAGAGGGCAGGCAGAGTGCTGCATTGTGGGTCCGGAATTGCCAAACTTGAGGGCTTCGGGGCCAGGAGTGTGAGGACGGAAGTCTGAGAAGACAAGCTAGACTTGGGTTTCAGGGCGAGGGCACGGCAGGTACCCCCTGCAGATCTGAACCAATATCTCATGCATCTGAAGTCAGGGCGACGATCAGAGGTTGGCTCAGGTTGGAGTTTCTGAGCATGACGGCCGCTTCATGAAGGGAGCGGAATCTCGAGGCCATTGAGGTTTTCCCACGTTGGGAGTTTTGGGATGCCCCCTTCAAGGATTCCTTCTGTGGGACAATTGAGACCTGTTGGACAGCTCCAGGTCATCCCATATGGAATGACTCCAGAGCACTGTTTGCGAATGGATGCCTGGGAAGCCCGCCTCGCATTCCAATTGTCTCCTAGCAACAAGACAGTTTAGATCTGATGGCTCTGCAGGAGCAACCGGGGTGGCTAAGTTGAAATGGACATTTCTGAGGATGGGTCCTAATGTGTTTTTGTGTCCATGAGGTTCTTAGAGTGGGGCGGTGGCACCGGGACCCTGAAGTACTCTCCTAATCTTTGGACATGGCTCCCATGCACAGGTTTCCTTGTGGAGACGAGATGAGTTCTGATGGGTGCCTCAGGAAAACCCCTATGCTCGTATTGGAATCAGGCTTTTGAGGACACATGCCTGTAACCCAAAGCAATGGATCCTATTATGGCCTAGGGTCCTGTCTGGTTCAATCTTCTTCTCTGGGGAATCCATCTATGGGATGAGTGGAGGTCGATTATCAGCTGGTGTCAGACAGCCCTTGTTTGTTCCGGGCGACCTACACTATTGGGATGGCCTCAGGGACTTTGGAGGTTTCTCCTAATTTGTACGATTTTGGACCATGGAATGGGCAGAATTTCCATGGATTGGTAGGCACAGTCCTAATGTGTGGCTCCAGGCGCCCAGCCTGGAGGGTGTGTGGCCCAAGACTTTGAGGACAGAAGTCTGAAAACACAAACTCAGCTTAGGTTTGGGGACGTAGGTATGGCAGGCCCGATCGACAAACCATGAGAAGAACTCTTCAGGATATGAAGAAAGTGCGATTCTGAGGCGCTTGCTCAGGCTTTTGTCTCTGGATTTTGTATCATTGATGGCCGTGGAATGTCGGGGAGGCCTCATGGGCCATGGACGAATCTTCCTCTCTGAGGATTTGGCCCGATTCCCAATTGCTTTTCGTCAATCTGTGGGATGAGAGGACTCATTTCAGGTTTGTTACCTCAGGTGTCCCACCAAAAGAGGAATTCCAAAGCAAAGCCGTGGGGAAGACTGAAGGGACAACCCGAACTATGGTAAAAAATTGGAGCCTAGGGGCATGGCAAGCCCAATATGCTATCTCTTCATCCAGCCACTGAGTGGCCTTACTTGAGGACTGGGCTCAGCCTGAGGGTCACAATGTGTGTTTGTGACCAATGTGGCCCGCGAGCATGGGCGGGGTCTCATGGGCCACACTGGTTTCAATGACACTGAATGTTGGACAACATGCCAACCACAAGGTTTCTTGCCATGCGGAAGGAGTTCTGATTTCTGCATCACCTTCAACCTTGGGCAGTGATTGGAGATAAGGTCTAGGTTCTGAAACCTGAAAACCGAGGTTGGGAAGAGATAACTACCTAAGGCCATGGCGGCTGGATGTGTTCAGTGTGCGGCCAGCTGTCTGGGAGGGGCCAGGGGGTCCAGGCTCAGGCTGTGTCAGAAAGGGCATTAGTGCCCTGGTCAGCCTATGTATTTGGGGTACAGCCAAGGTCGGTGCAGGTTGATCCTCATTTGGGGTTACTGGTTAGCCCCAGAGGACAATGTTTTTCTTCTGGAGGGCCGGCAAGTGCTGCATTGTAGTTCTGGATTGCCAAAGTGGAGGGCTTGTGGGCCAGTAGTCTGACGACAAAAGTCTAAGAACACAAGCTAGGCTTAGGTTTCTGGGTTAGGCCATGGCAGGCACAATCTACAGACCTGAATCGAGATCTCGTGCATCTGAAGTCAGGGCGAGGATCAGACGATCGCTCAGGTTGGAGTTTCTGTCCCTGATGGCCCCTTCATGAATGGGGGGGGCATCACGAGGCCATGTGTGTTTTCCCACGATGGGAGTTGTGAGAAGCTCCAAACTGCAGAGAGTCTTCTGCAGGACAATTGAGACCTGTTGTTCGGCTCCAGGCCAATGATTCTGAGCAGGGTTCTAAGGATGGATGGCTGCGTAGCCCACCTCGCATTCCAATTGTCTCCTAGCAACAAGAAAGGTTAGATGTCCTGGATCTGTGGGGAGCAACCTAGGACGCTGAGTTGAAATGGACACCCCTGGGGATGGGTCCTCACGTGCTTTTGTGTCTATGGAGACCTTGGATTGAAGCGGTGGCACTGGGGCCCTAAAGGGTTCTCCGAAACAGAAGCTTTGACACAGCTCCAACGTGCAAGTTTCCCATGTGTAGATGAGATGTTTTCTGATGGGTGAGTCAAGAAACAGCTATATGCTGCTTTTGAAATCCAGGCCTCTGAGGAGAGATGCCTGGAAACCAAAGCAATGGATCTGATTAGTGCCTAGGGGCCTTTTCTTTCCTTTTTACCTCTAGGCACATCTGTCTATGGGTCTGAGTGCAGGTAGGTGCTCAGTTGGGCTCAGATTGCCCCTGTTTTTCCTGGGAAGCCACCACTATTGAGATGGATCAGGGACTTTGGAGGTTTATCCTATTAGAAGGGTTATGGCCATTGGAATGGGCACACACAATTCCCTTGGAAAGGGCAAGTACAGTCCTCAGGTTTGGCTCCAGGGGCCTGAGCCTGTAGGTTGTGTAGGCCAGTGCTGTTTGGACAGTTGTCTGAAAACACAAACTCGGCTTATGTTTCGGGTCATAGGTATGGCAGGACTGATCTACAGACCATGAGGAGAACTCTTCGGGATTTGAAAGAAGGGCGAGTGTGAGGCTCCTGCTCAAGTTTTTGTCTCTGGATATCGTGTCACTCATGGTCGTGGAATTTCTGGGTGACTTCATAGGAAATGGACGAGTCTTACTCTCTGGTGGTTTGGCCCCGACCAAAGAGTTTACGGTCATTCTGTGGGCTGGAAGAAGTACGTTTTATTTTGTTGTTGTTGTTGTTGTTGTTGTTTTCTTTTTTAACCTCAGGTGTCCCACCAAATGATGGATTCCAGAGTAGAGCCCTGGGGAGGGGCGACTGGACAATCAGAAATCTGGTTAAAAATTGGGGCCTAGGGACATGTCAAGCCCATTATGACATCTAATGGTCCAGCCACTGAGAGGACTTACTAGAGGACAGGACTCATGCTGAGGGTCACAATGCGTGTGTATGCACTCGTCGCACTCAAGAATGGGCGGGGCCTCAGGGTGAATGCTGGTTTCTCCTACACTGAACGTTGGACAACGTGCCAACCACAAGGGTTCTTGCCATGGGTAAGGAGGAGTTCTGACTTCTGCATCACACTCAGCCCTGGGCAGTGATTGGAGATAAAGTCTCGGTTTTGAAGTCTGAAAACTGAGGTAGGAAAGAGATGATGACCTAAGGCCATGGCGGGTTTTATGTGCTCAGTGTGCGGTCAGCTTTCTGGGTGTTGCTCAGGAGGTCCGGGCTCAGGTTGTGTTTGACAGTGCATTAGTGCCCAGGTTAGACTATATAATTTGGGTAAAGTCGAGTGCTGTGTAGGTTTACCCTCATTTAAGTTGCCTGGGCAGCTCATGAGGCAATAATTTTTTTTTCTAGAGGGCAGGCAGAGTGCTGCATTGTGGGTCCGGAATTGCCAAACTTGAGGGCTTCGGGGCCAGGAGTGTGAGGACGGAAGTCTGAGAAGACAAGCTAGACTTGGGTTTCAGGGCGAGGGCATGGCAGGTACCCCCTGCAGATCTGAACCAATATCTCATGCATCTGAAGTCAGGGCGACGATCAGAGGTTGGCTCAGGTTGGAGTTTCTGAGCATGACGGCCACTTCATGAAGGGAGCGGAATCTCGAGGCCATTGAGGTTTTCCCACGTTGGGAGTTTTGGGATGCCCCCTTCAAGGATTCCTTCTGTGGGACAATTGAGACCTGTTGGACAGCTCCAGGTCATCCCATATGGAATGACTCCAGAGCACTGTTTGCGAATGGATGCCTGGGAAGCCCGCCTCGCATTCCAATTGTCTCCTAGCAACAAGACAGTTTAGATCTGATGGCTCTGCAGGAGCAACCGGGGTGGCTAAGTTGAAATGGACATTTCTGAGGATGGGTCCTAATGTGTTTTTGTGTCCATGAGGTTCTTAGAGTGGGGCGGTGGCACCGGGACCCTGAAGTACTCTCCTAATCTTTGGACATGGCTCCCATGCACAGGTTTCCTTGTGGAGACGAGATGAGTTCTGATGGGTGCCTCAGGAAAACCCCTATGCTCGTATTGGAATCAGGCTTTTGAGGACACATGCCTGTAACCCAAAGCAATGGATCCTATTATGGCCTAGGGTCCTGTCTGGTTCAATCTTCTTCTCTGGGGAATCCATCTATGGGATGAGTGGAGGTCGATTATCAGCTGGTGTCAGACAGCCCTTGTTTGTTCCGGGCGACCTACACTATTGGGATGGCCTCAGGGACTTTGGAGGTTTCTCCTAATTTGTACGATTTTGGACCATGGAATGGGCAGAATTTCCATGGATTGGTAGGCACAGTCCTAATGTGTGGCTCCAGGCGCCCAGCCTGGAGGGTGTGTGGCCCAAGACTTTGAGGACAGAAGTCTGAAAACACAAACTCAGCTTAGGTTTGGGGACGTAGGTATGGCAGGCCCGATCGACAAACCATGAGAAGAACTCTTCAGGATATGAAGAAAGTGCGATTCTGAGGCGCTTGCTCAGGCTTTTGTCTCTGGATTTTGTATCATTGATGGCCGTGGAATGTCGGGGAGGCCTCATGGGCCATGGACGAATCTTCCTCTCTGAGGATTTGGCCCGATTCCCAATTGCTTTTCGTCAATCTGTGGGATGAGAGGACTCATTTCAGGTTTGTTACCTCAGGTGTCCCACCAAAAGAGGAATTCCAAAGCAAAGCCGTGGGGAAGACTGAAGGGACAACCCGAACTATGGTAAAAAATTGGGGCCTAGGGGCATGGCAAGCCCAATATGCTATCTCTTCATCCAGCCACTGAGTGGCCTTACTTGAGGACTGGGCTCAGCCTGAGGGTCACAATGTGTGTTTGTGACCAATGTGGCCCGCGAGCATGGGCGGGGTCTCATGGGCCACACTGGTTTCAATGACACTGAATGTTGGACAACATGCCAACCACAAGGTTTCTTGCCATGCGGAAGGAGTTCTGATTTCTGCATCACCTTCAACCTTGGGCAGTGATTGGAGATAAGGTCTAGGTTCTGAAACCTGAAAACCGAGGTTGGGAAGAGATAACTACCTAAGGCCATGGCGGCTGGATGTGTTCAGTGTGCGGCCAGCTGTCTGGGAGGGGCCAGGGGGTCCAGGCTCAGGCTGTGTCAGAAAGGGCATTAGTGCCCTGGTCAGCCTATGTATTTGGGGTACAGCCAAGGTCGGTGCAGGTTGATCCTCATTTGGGGTTACTGGTTAGCCCCAGAGGACAATGTTTTTCTTCTGGAGGGCCGGCAAGTGCTGCATTGTAGTTCTGGATTGCCAAAGTGGAGGGCTTGTGGGCCAGTAGTCTGACGACAAAAGTCTAAGAACACAAGCTAGGCTTAGGTTTCTGGGTTAGGCCATGGCAGGCACAATCTACAGACCTGAATCGAGATCTCGTGCATCTGAAGTCAGGGCGAGGATCAGACGATCGCTCAGGTTGGATTTTCTGTCCCTGATGGCCCCTTCATGAATGGGGGGGCATCACGAGGCCATGGGTGTTTTCCCACTATGGGAGTTGTGAGAAGCTCCAAACTGCAGAGAGTCTTCTGCAGGACAATTGAGACCTGTAGTTTGGCTCCAGGCCAATGATTCTGAGCAGAGTTCTAAGGATGGATGGCTGCGTAGCCCACCTCGCATTCCAATTGTCTTCTAGCAACAAGACAGGTTAGATCTCCTGGATCTGTGGGCAACTACCGAGGATGCTGAGTTGAAATGGACACCCCTGGGGATGGGTCCTAACGTGCTTTTGTGTCTATGGAGACCTTGGAATGAAGCGGTGGCACTGGGGCCCTAAAGGGTTCTCCTAAACAGAGGCTTTGACACAGCTCCAACGTGCAAGTTTCCCATGTGTAGATGAGATGTTTTCTGATGGGTGAGTCAAGAAACAGCTATATGCTGCTTTTGAAATCCAGGCCTCTGAGGAGAGATGCCTGGAAACCAAAGCAATGGATCTGATTAGTGCCTAGGGGCCTGTTCTTTCCTTTTTACCTCTGGGGACATCTGTCTATGGGTCTGAGTGCAGGTAGGTGCTCAGTTGGGCTCAGATTGCCCCTGTCTTTCCTGGGAAGCCACCACTATTGAGATGGATCAGGGACTTTGGAGGTTTATCCTATTAGAAGGGTTGTGGCCATTGGAATGGGCACACACAATTCCCTTGGAGAAGGCAAGTACAGTCCTCAGGTTTGGCTCCAGGGGCCTGAGCCTGTAGGTTGTGTAGGCCAGGGCTGTTTGGACAGTTGTCTGAAAACACTAACGCGGCTTATGTTTCGGGTCATAGGTATGGCAGGATTGATCTACAGACCATGAGGAGAACTCTTCGGGATTTGAAAGAAGGGCGAGTGTGAGGCTCCTGCTCAAGAGTTTTTTCTCTGGATAATGTGTCCCTCATGGTCGTTGAATTTCTGGGTGACTTCATGGGAAATGGACGAGTCTTACTCTCTGGTGGTTTGGCCCCGTCCAAAGAGTTTGGGGTCATTCTGTGGGCTGGATAAGTACGTTATTTTTTTTTTGTTTGTTTGTTTTTTTCTTTTTTAACCTCAGGTGTCCAACCAAAAGATGGATTCCAGAGTAGAGCCCTGGGGAGGGGCAACTGGACAATCAGAAATCTGGTTAAAAATTGGGGCCTAGGGACATGTCAAGCCCATTATGAAATCTAATGGTCCAGCCACTGAGAGGACTTACTAGAGGACAGGACTCATACTGAGGGTCACAATGCGTGTGTATGCACTCGTCGCACTCAGAAATGGGCGGGGCCTCAGGGTGAATGCTGGTTTCTCCTACACTGAACTTTGGACAACGTGCCAACCACAAGGGTTCTTGCCATGGGTAAGGAGGAGTTCTGATTTCTGCATCACACTCACCCCTGGGCCGTGATTGGAGATAAAGTCTCGGTTTTGAAGTCTGAAAACTGAGGTAGGGAAAGATGATGACCTAAGGCCATGGCGGGTTTTATGTGCTCAGTGTGCGGTCAGCTTTCTGGGTGTTGCTCAGGAGGTCCGGGCTCAGGTTGTGTTCGACAGTGCATTAGTGCCCAGGTTAGACTATATAATTTGGGTAAAGTCGAGTGCTGTGTAGGTTTACCGTCATTTAATGTGCATGGGCAGCTCATGAGGCAATAATTTTTTTTTCTAGAGGGCAGGCAGAGTGGTGCATTGTGGGTCCGGAATTGCCAAACTTGAGGGCTTCGGGGCCAGGAGTGTGAGGACGGAAGTCTGAGAAGACAAGCTAGACTTGGGTTTCAGGGCGAGGGCACGCAGGTACCCCCTGCAGATCTGAACCAATATCTCATGCATCTGAAGTCAGGGCGAGGATCAGACGTTGGCTCAGGTTGGAGTTTCTGAGCATGACGGCCACTTCATGAAGGGAGCGGAATATCGAGGCCTTTGAGGTTTTCCCACGTTGGGAGTTTTGGGATGCCCCCTTCAAGGATTCCTTCTGTGGGACAATTGAGACCTGTTGGACAGCTTTAGGTCATCACATATGGAATGACTCCAGAGCACCGTTCGCGGATGGATGCCTGGGAAGCCCGCCTCGCATTCCAATTGTCTCCTAGCAACAAGACAGTTTAGATCTGATGGCTCTGCCGGAGCAACCGGGGTGGCTGAGTTGAAATGGACATTTCTGAGGATGGGTCCTAATGTGTTTTTCTGTCCATGAGGTTCTTGGAGTGGGGCGGTGGCACCGGGACCCTGAAGTACTCTCCTAATCTTTGGACATGGCTCCCATGCACAGGTTTCCTTGTGGAGACGAGATGAGTTCTGATGGGTGCCTCAGGAAAACCCCTATGCTCGTATTGGAATCAGGCTTTTGAGGACACATGCCTGTAACCCAAAGCAATGGATCCTATTATGGCCTAGGGTCCTGTCTGGTTCAATCTTCTTCTCTGGGGACATCCATCTATGGGATGAGTGGAGGTCGATTATCAGCTGGTGTCAGACAGCCCTTGTTTGTTCCGGGCGACCTACACTATTGGGATGGCCTCAGGGACTTTGGAGGTTTCTCCTAATTTGTACGATTTTGGACCATGGAATGGGCAGAATTCCCATGGATTGGTAGGCACAGTCCTAATGTGTGGCTCCAGGGGCCCAGCCTGGAGGGTGTGTGGCCCAAGACTTTGAGGACAGAAGTCTGAAAACACAAACTCAGCTTAGGTTTGGGGACGTATGTATGGCAGCCCGATCTACAAACCATGAGAAGAACTCTTCAGGATATGAAGAAAGTGCGAGTCTGAGGCGCTTGCTCAGGCTTTTGTCTCTGGATTTTGTATCAGCGATGACCGTGGAATGTCAGGGAGGCCTCATGGGCCATGGACGAATCTTCCTCTCTGAGGATTTGGCCCGATTCCCAATTGCATTTCGTCAATCTGTGGGATGGGAGGACTCATTTCAGTTTTGTTACTTCAGGTGTACCACCAAAAGAGGAATTCCAAAGCCAAGCCGTGGGGAAGACTGAAGGGACAACCCGAACTATGGTTAAAAATTGGGGCCTAGGGGCATGGCAAGCCCAATATGCTATCTCTTCATCCAGCCACTGAGTGGCCTTACTTAAGGACTGGGCTCAGCCTGAGCGTCACAATGTGTCTTTGTGACCAATGTGGCCCATGAGCATGGGCGGGGCCTCATGGGCCACACTGGTTTCAACTACACTGAACGTTGGACAACATGCCAACCACAAGGTTTCTTGCCATGGGGAAGGAGTTCTGATTTCTGCATCACCTTCAACCCTGGGCAGTGATTGGAGATAAGGTCTAGGTTCTGAAACCTGAAAACCGAGGTTGGGAAGAGATGAAGACCTAAGGCCATGGCGGCTCGATGTGCTCAGTGTGCGGCCAGCTGTCTGGGAGGGGCCAGGGGCTCCAGGCTCAGGCTGTGTCAGAAAGGGCATTAGTGCCCTGGTCAGCCTATGTATTTGGGGTAAAGCCAAGGTCGGTGCAGGTTGATCCTCATTTGGGGTTACTGGGTTGCCCCAGAGGACAATGTTTTTCTTCTGGAGGGCCGGCAGAGTGCTGCATTGTAGTTCTGGATTGCCAAATTGGAGGGCTTGTGGGCCAGGAGTCTGACGCCAAAAGTCTGAGAACACAAGCTAGGCTTAGGTTTCTGGGTGAGGCCATGGCAGGCACAATCTACAGACCTGAATCGAGATCTCGTGCATCAGAAGTCAGGGCGAGGATGAGACGATCGCTCAGGTTAGAGTTTCTGTCCCTGATGGCCCCTTCATGAATGGGGGGGGGGCATCACGAGGCCATGGGTGTTTTCCCACGATGGGAGTTGTGAAAAGCTCCAAACTGCAGAGAGTCTTCTGCAGGACAATTGAGACCTGTTGTTTGGCTCCAGGCCAATGATTCTGAGCAGGGTTCTAAGGATGGATGGATGGGTATCCCACCTCGCATTCCAATTGTCTCCTAGCAACAAGACAGGTTAGAACTCCTGGATCTGTGGGGAGCAACCGAGGACGCTGAGTTGAAATGGACACCCCTGGGAATGGGTCCTAAAGTGCTATTGTGTCTATGGAGACCTTGGAATGAAGCGGTGGCACTGGGGCCCTAAAGGGTTCTCCGAAACAGAGGCTTTGACACAGCTCCAATGTACAAGTTTCCCATGTGTAGATGAGATGTTTTCTGATGGGTGAGTCCTGAAACAGCTATATGCTGCTTTTGAAATCCAGGCCTCTGAGGAGAGATGCCTGGAAACCAAAGCAATGGATCTGATTAGTGCCTAGGGGCCTGTTCTTTCCTTTTTACCTCTGGGCACATCTGTCTATGGGTTTGAGTGCAGGTAGGTGCTCAGTTGGGCTCAGATTGCCCCTGTTTTACCTGGGAAGCCACCACTATTGAGATGGATCAGGGTCTTTGGAGGTTTATCCTATTAGAAGGGTTGTGGCCATTGGAATGGGCACACACAATTCCCTTGGAGAGGGCAAGTACAGTCCTCAGGTTTGGCTCCAGGGGCCTGAGCCTGTAGGTTGTGTTGGCCAGGGCTGTTTAGACAGTTGTCTGAAAACACAAACTCGGCTTATGTTTCGGGTCATAGGTATGGCAGGACTGATCTACAGACCATGAGGAGAACTCTTCGGGATTTGAAAGAAGGGCGAGTGTGAGGCTCCTGCTCAAGTTTTTGTCTCTGGATATCGTGTCACTCATGGTCGTGGAATTTCTGGGTGACTTCATGGGAAATGGACGAGTCTTACTCTCTGGTGGTTTGGCCCCGTCCAAAGTGTTTGGGGTCATTTTGTGGGCTGGAAGTAGTCCGTTTTGTTGTTGTTGTTGTTGTTGTTGTTGTTGTTTTCTTTTTTAACCTCAGGTGTCCCACCAAATGAGGGATTCCAGAGTAGAGCCCTGGGGAGGGGCGACTGGACAATCAGAATTCTGGTTAAAAATTGGGGCCTAGGGACATGTCAAGCCCATTATGACATCTAATGGTCCAGCCACTGAGAGGACTTACTAGAGGACAGGACTCATGCTGAGGGTCACAATGCGTGTGTATGCCCTCGTCGCACTCAAGAATGGGCGGGGCCGCAGGGTGAATGCTGGATTCTCCTACACTGAACGTTGGACAACTTGCCAACCACAAGGGTTCTTGCCATGGGTAAGGAGGAGTTCTGACTTCTGCATCACACTCACTCCTGGGCAGTGATTGGAGATAAGGTCTCGGTTCTGAAGCCTGAAAACTGAGGTAGGAAAGAGATGATGACCTAAGGCCATGGCGGGTTTTATGTGCTCAGTGTGTGGTCAGCTTTCTGGGTGTAGGTCAGGAGGTCCGGGCTCAGGTTCTGTTCGACAGTGCATTAGTGCCCAGGTTAGACTATATAATTTGGGTAAAGTCGAGTGCTGTGTAGGTTTACCCTCATTTAAGGTGCCTGGGCAGCTCATGAGGCAATAATTTTTTTTCTAGAGGGCAGGCAGAGTGCTGCATTGTGGGTCCGGAATTGCCAAACTTGAGGTCTTCGGGGCCAGGAGTGTGAGGACGGAAGTCTGAGAAGACAAGCTAGACTTGGGTTTCAGGGCGAGAACACGGCAGGTACCCCCTGCAGATCTGAACCTATATCTCATGCATCTGAAGTCAGGGCGAGGATCAGACGTTGGCTCAGGTTGGAGTTTCTGAGAATGACGGCCGCTTCATGAAGGGAGCGGAATCTCGAGGCCATTGAGGTTTTCCCACGTTGGGAGTTGTGGGATGCCCCCTTCAAGGATTCCTTCTGCGGGACAATTGAGACCTGTTGGACAGCTCCAGGACATCCCATATGGAATGACTCCAGAGCACCGTTCGCGGATGGATGCCTGGGAAGCCCGCCTCGCATTCCAATTGTCTCCTAGCAACAAGACCGTTTAGATCTGATGGCTTTTCCGGAGCAACCGGGGTGGCTGAGTTGAAATGGACTTTCCTGAGGATGGGTCCTAATGTGTTTTTGTGTCCATGAGGGCCTTGGAGTGGGGCGGTGGCACCGGGACCCTGAAGTACTCTCCTAAGCTTTGGACATGGCTCCCATGCACAGGTTTCCTTGTGGAGACGAGATGAGTTCTGATGGGTGCCTCAGGAAAACCCCTATGCTCGTATTGGAATCAGGCTTTTGAGGACACATACCTGTAACCCAAAGCAATGGATCCTATTATGGCCTAGGGTCCTGTCTGGTTCAATCTTCTTCTCTGGGGACATCCATCTATGGTATGAGTGGAGGTCGATTATCAGCTGGTGTCAGACAGCCCTTGTTTGTTCCGGGCGACCTATACTATTGGGATGGCCTCAGGGACTTTGGAGGTTTCTCCTAATTTGTACGATTTTGGACCATGGAATGGGCAGAATTCCCATGGATTGGTAGGCACAGTCCTAATGTGTGGCTCCAGGGGCCCAGCCTGGAGGGTGTGCGGCCCAAGACTTTGAGGACAGAAGACTGAAAACACAAACTCAGCTTAGGTATGGGGACGTAGGTATGGCAGGCCCGATCTACAAACCATGAGAAGAACTCTTCAGAATATGAAGAAAGTGCGAGTCTGAGGCGCTTGCTCAGGCTTTTGTCTCTGGATTTTGTATCAGCGATGGCCGTGGAATGTCGGGGAGGCCTCATGGTCCATGGAAGAATCTTCCTCTCCTAGGATTTGGCCCGATTCCCAATTGCTTTTCGTCAATCTGTGGGATGGGAGGTCTCATTTCAGTTTTGTTACCTCAGGTGTCCCACCAAAAGAGGAATTCCAAAGCCAAGCCGTGGGGAAGACTGAAGGGACAACCCAAACTATGGTTAAAAATTGGGGCCTAGGGGCATGGCAAGCCCAATATTCTATCTCTTCATCCAGCCACTGAGTGGCCTTACTTGAGGACTGGGCTCAGCCTGAGCGTCACAATGTGTGTTTGTGACCAATGTGGCCCGCGAGCATGGGCGGGGCCTCATGGGCCACACTGGTTTCAACTACACTGAACGTTGGACAACATGCCAACTAAAAGGTTTCTTGCCATGGGGAAGGAGTTCTGATTTCTACATCACCTTCAACCATGGGCAGTGATTGGAGATAAGGTCTAGGTCTGAAACCTGAAAACCAAGGTTGGGAAGAGATGAGGACCTAAGGCCATGGCGGCTGGATGTGCTCAGTGTGCGGCCAGCTGTCTGGGAGGTTTAGGGGGTCCAGGCTCAGGATGTGTCAGAAAGGGCACTAGTGCCCTGGTCAGCCTATGTATTTGGGGTAAAGCCAAGGTCGGTGCAGGTTGATCCTCATTTGGGGTTACTCGGTAGCCCCAGAGGACAATGTTTTTCTTCTGGAGGGCCGGCAGAGTGCTGCATTGTAGTTCTGGATTGCCAAACTGCAGGGCTTGTGGGCCAGTAGTCTGACGACAAAAGTCTGAGAACACAAGCTAGGCTTAGGGTTCTGGGTGAGGCCATGGCAGGCACAATCTACAGACCTGAATCGAGATCTCGTGCATCTGAAGTCAGGGCGAGGATCAGACGATCGCTCAGGTTGGAGTCTGTCTCTGATGGCCCCTTCATGAATGGGGGGGGGGCATCACGAGGCCATGGGTGTTTTCCCACGATGGGAGTTGTGAAAAGCTCCAAACTGCAGAGAGTCTTCTGCAGGACAATTGAGACCTGTTGTTTGGCTCCAGGCCAATGATTCTGAGCAGGGTTCTAAGGATGGATGGCTGGGTAGCCCACCTCGCATTCCAATTGTCTCCCAGCAACATGACAGGTTAGATCTCCTGGATCTGTGGGGAGCAACCGAGGACGCTGAGTTGAAATGGACACCCCTGGGGATGGGTCCAAACGTGCTTTTGTGTCTATGGAGACCTTGGAATGAAGCGGTGGCACTGGGGCCCTAAAGGGTTCTCCTAAACAGAGGCTTTGACACAGCTCCAACGTGCAAGTTTCCCATGTGTAGATGAGATGTTTTCTGATGGGTGAGTCAAGAAACAGCTATATGCTGCTTTTGAAATCCAGGCCTCTGAGGAGAGATGCCTGGAAACCAAAGCAATGGATCTGATTAGTGCCTAGGGGCCTGTTCTTTCCTTTTTATCTCTGGGCACATCGGTCTATGGGTCTGAGTGCAGGTAGGTGCTCAGTTGGGCTCAGATAGCCCCTTTCTTTCCTGGGAAGCCACCACTATTGAGATGGATCAGGGACTTTGGAGGTTTATCCTATTAGAAGGGTTGTGGCCATTGGAATGGGCACACACAATTCCCTTGGAGAGGGCAAGTACAGTCCTCAGGTTTGGCTCCAGGGGCCTGAGCCTGTAGGTTGTGTAGGCCAGGGCAGTTTGGACAGTTGTCTGAAAACACAAACTCGGCTTATGTTTCCGGTCATAGGTATGGCAGGACTGATCTACAGACCATGAGGAGAACTCTTCGGGATTTGAAAGAAGGGCGAGTGTGAGGCTCCTGCTCAAGTTATTGTCTCTGGATATCGTGTCACTCATGGTCGTGCAATTTCTGGGTGACTTCATGGGAAATGGACGAGTCTTACTCTCTGGTGGTTGGCCCCGTCCAAAGAGTTTGGGGTCATTCTGTGGGCTGGAAGAAGTCCGTTTTTTTGTTGTTGTTGTTGTTGTTGTTGTTGTTGTTGTTTTCTTTTTTAACCTGAGGTGTCCCACCAAATGATGGATTCCAGAGTAGAGCCCTGGGGAGGGTCGACTGGAGAATCAGAAATCTGGTTAAAAATTGGGGCCTAGGGACATGTCAAGCCCATTATGACATCTAATGGTCCAGCCACTGAGAGGACTTACTAGAGGACAGGACTCATGCTGAGGGTCACAATGCGTGTGTATGCCCTCGTCGCACTCAAGAATGGGCGGGGCCTCAGGGTGAATGCTGGTTTCTCCTACACTGAACGTTGGACAACGTGCCAACCACAAGGGTTTTTGCCATGGGTAAGGAGGAGTTCTGACTTCTGCATCACACTCACCCCTGGGCAGTGATTGGAGATAAGGTCTCGGTTCTGAAGCCTGAAAACTGAGGTAGGAAAGAGATGATGACCTAAGGCCATGGCGGGTTTTATGTGCTCAGTGTGCGGTCAGCTTTCTGGGTGTTGGTCAGGAGGTCTGGGCTCAGGTTGTGTTCGACAGTGCATTAGTGCCCAGGTTAGACTATATAATTTGGTTAAAGTCGAGTGCTGTGTAGGTTTACCCTCATTTAAGGTGCCTGGGCAGCTCATGAGGCAATAATTCTTTTTCTAGAGGGCAGGCAGAGTGCTGCATTGTGGGTCCGGAATTGCCAAACTTGAGGGCTTCGGGGCCAGGAGTGTGAGGACGGAAGTCTGAGAAGACAAGCTAGACTTGGGTTTCAGGGCGAGGGCACGGCAGGTACCCCCTGCAGATCTGAACCAATATCTCATGCATCTGAAGTCAGGGCGAGGATCAGACGTTTGCTCAGGTTGGAGTTTCTGAATATGACGGCCGCTTCATGAAGGGAGCGGAATCTCGAGGCCATTGAGGTTTTCCCACGTTGGGCGTCGTGGGATGCCCCCTTCAAGGATTCCTTCTGCGGGACAATTGAGACCTGTTGGACAGCTCCAGGACATCCCATATGGAATGACTCCAGAGCACCGTTCGCGGATGGATGCCTGGGAAGCCCGCCTCACATTCCAATTGTCTCCTAGCAACAAGACAGTTTAGATCTGATGGCTCTGCCGGAGCAACCGGGGTGACTGAGTTGAAATGGACTTTCCTGAGGATGGGTCCTAATGTGTTTTTGTGTCCATGAGGGCCTTGGAATGGGGCGTTGGCACCGGGACCCTGAAGTACTCTCCTAAGCTTTGGACATGGCTCCCATGCACAGGTTTCCTTGTGGAGACGAGATGAGTTCTGATGGGTGCCTCAGGAAAACCCCTATGCTCGTATTGGAAACAGGCTTTTGAGGACACATGTTTGTAACCCAAAGCAATGGATCCTATTATGGCCTAGGGTCCTGTCTGGTTCAATCTTCTTCTCTGGGGACATCCATCTATGGTATGAGTGGAGGTCGATTATCAGCTGGTGTCAGACAGCCCTTGTTTGTTCCGGGCGACCTACACTATTGGGATGGCCTCAGGGATTTGGAGATTTCTCCTAATCTTTTACGATTTTGGACCATGGAATGGGCAGAATTCCCAAGGATTGGTAGGCACAGTCCTAATGTGTGGCTGCAGGGGCCCAGCCTGGAGGGTGTGGGGCCCAAGACTTTGAGGACAGAAGTCTGAAAACACAAACTCAGCTTAGGTTTGGGGACGTAGGTATGGCAGGCCCGATCTACAAACCATGAGGAGAACTCTTCAGGATATGAAGAAAGTGCGAGTCTGAGGCGCTTGCTCAGGCTTTTGTCTCTGGATTTTGTATCAGCGATGGCCGTGGAATATCAGGGAGGCCTCATGGGCCATGGACGAATCTTCCTCTCTGAGGATTTGGCCCGATTCCCAATTGCTTTTCGTCAATCTGTGGGATGGGAGGTCTCCTTTCAGTTTTGTTACCTCAGGTGTCCCACCAAAAGAGGAATTCCAAAGCCAAGCCGTGGGGAAGACTGAAGGGACAACCCGAACTATCGTTAAAAATTGGGCCCTAGGGGCATGGCAAGCCCAATATTCTATCTCTTCATCCAGCCACTGAGTGGCCTTACTTGAGGACTGGGCTCAGCCTGAGCGTCACAATGTGTGTTTGTTACCAATGTGGCCCGCGAGCATGGGCGGGGCCTCATGGGCCACACTGGTTTCAACTACACTGAACGTTGGACAACATGCCAACCACAAGGTTTCTTGCCATGGGGAAGGAGTTCTGATTTCTACATCACCATAAACCCTGAGCAGTGATTGGAGATAAGGTCTAGGTTCTGAAACCTGAAAACCGTGGTTGGGAAGAGATGATGACCTAAGGCCATGGCGGCTCGATGTGCTCAGTGTGCGGCCAGCTGTCTGGGAGGGTCCAGGGGGTCCAGGCTCTGGCTGTGTCAGAAAGGGCATTAGTGCCCTGGTCATCCTATGTATTTGAAGTACAGCCAAGGTCGGTGCAGGTTGATCCTCATTTGGGGTTACTGGGTAGCCCCAGAGGACAATGTTTTTCTTCTGGAGGGCCGGCAGAGTGCTGCATTGTAGTTCTGGATTGCCCAACTGGAGGGCTTGTGGGCCAGTAGTCTGACGACAAAGGTCTGAGAACACAAGCTAGGCTTAGGGTTCTGGGTGAGGACATGGCAGGCACAATCTACAGACCTAAATCGAGATCTCGTGCATCTGAAGTCAGGGCGAGGATCAGACGATCGCTCAGGTTGGAGTTTCTGTCCCTGATGGCCCCTTCATGAATGGGGGGGGGCATCAGGAGGCCATGGGTGTTTTCCCACGATGGGAGTTGTGAGAAGCTCCAAACTGCAGAGAGTCTTCTGCAGGACAATTGAGACCTGTTGTTTGGCTCCAGGCCAATGATTCTGAGCAGGGTTCTAAGGATGGATGGCTGGGTAGCCCACCTCGCATTCCAATTGTCTCCCAGCAACAAGACAGGTTAGATCTCCTGGATCTGTGGGGAGCAACCGAGGATGCTGAGTTGAAATGGACACCCCTGGGGATGGGTCCTCACGTGCTTTTGTGTCTATGGAGACCTTGGAATGAAGCGGTGGCACTGGGGCCTTAAAGGGTTCTCCTAAAGAGAGGCTTTGACACAGCTCCAACGTGCAAGTTTCCCATGTGTAGATGAGATGTTTTCTGATGGGTGAGTCAAGAAACAGCTATATGCTGCTTTTGAAATCCAGGCCTCTGAGGAGAGATGCCTGGAAACCAAAGCAATGGATCTGATTAGTGCCTAGGGGCCTGTTCTTTCCTTTTTATCTCTGGGCACATCGGTCTATGGGTCTGAGTGCAGGTAGGTGCTCAGTTGGGCTCAGATAGCCCCTGTCTTTCCTGGGAAGCCACCACTATTGAGATGGATCAGGGACTTTGGAGGTTTATCCTATTAGAAGGGTTGTGGCCATTGGAATGGGCACACACAATTCCCTTGGAGAGGGCAAGTACAGTACTCAGGTTTGGCTCCAGGGGCCTGAGCCTGTAGGTTGTGTAGGCCAGGGCTGTTTGGACAGTTGTCTGAAAACACAAACTCGGCTTATGTTTCCGGTCATAGGTATGGCAGGACTGATCTACAGACCATGAGGAGAACTCTTCGGGATTTGAAAGAAGGGCGAGTGTGAGGCTCCTGCTCAAGTTATTGTCTCTGGATATCGTGTCACTCATGGTCGTGCAATTTCTGGGTGACTTCATGGGAAATGGACGAGTCTTACTCTCTGGTGGTTTGGCCCCGTCCAAAGAGTTTGGGGTCATTTTGTGGGCTGGAAGAAGTCCGTTTTTTTTTTTTTTGTTGTTGTTGTTGTTTTCTTTTTTAACCTCAGGTGTCCCACTAAATGATGGATTCCAGAGTAGTGCCCTGGTGAGGGGCGACTGGACAATCAGAAATCTGGTTAAAAATTGGGGCCTAGGGACATGTCAAGCCCATTATGACATCTAATGGTCCAGCCACTGAGAGGACTTACTAGAGGACAGGACTCATGCTGAGGGTCACAATGCGTGTGTATGCCCTCGTCGCACTCAAGAATGGGCGGGGCCTCAGGGTGAATGCTGGTTTCTCCTACACTGAACGTTGGACAACGTGCCAACCACAAGGGTTCTTGCCATGGGTAAGGAGGAGTTCTGACTTCTGCATCACACTCACCCCTGGGCAGTGATTGGAGATAAAGTCTCGGTTCTGAAGCCTGAAAACTGAGGTAGGGAAGAGATGATGACCTAAGGCCATGGCGGGTTTTATGTGCTCAGTGTGCGGTCAGCATTCTGGGTGTTGGTCAGGAGGTCCGTGCTCAGGTTGTGTTCGACAGTGCATTAGTGCCCAGGTTAGACTATATAATTTGGGTAAAGTCAAGTGCTGTGTAGGTTTACCCTCATTTAAGGTGCCTGGGCAGCTCATGAGGCAATAATTTTTTTTCTAGAGGGCAGGCACAGTGGTGCATTGTGGGTCTGGAATTGCCAAACTTGAGGGCTTCGGGGCCAGGAGTGTGAGGACGGAAGTCTGAGAAGACAAGCTAGACTTGGGTTTCAGGGCGAGGGCATGGCAGGTACCCCTTGCAGATCTGAACCAATATCTCATGCATCTGAAGTCAGGGCAAGGATCAGACTTTGGCTCAGGTTGGAGTTTCTGAGCATGACGGCCGCTTCATGAAGGGAGCGGAATCTCGAGGCCATTGAGGTTTTCCCACGTTGGGAGTTGTGGAATGCCCCCTTCAAGGATTCCTCCTGCGGGACAATTGAGACCTGTTGGACAGCTCCAGGACATCCCATATGGAATGACTCCAGAGCTCCGTTCGCGGATGGATGCCTGGGAAGCCCGCCTCGCATTCCAATTGTCTCCTAGCAACAAGACAGTTTAGATCTGATGGCTCTGCCGGAGCAACCGGGGTGACTGAGTTGAAATGGACTTTCCTGAGGTTGGGTCCTAATGTGTTTTTGTGTCCATGATGGCCTTGGAATGGGGCGGTGGCACCGGGACCCTGAAGTACTCTCCTAAACTTTGGACATGGCTCCCTTGCACAGGTTTTCTTGTGGAGACGAGATGAGTTCTGATGGGTGCCTCAGGAAAACCCCTATGCTCGTATTGGAATCAGGCTTTTGAGGACACATGCCTGTAACCCAAAGCAATGGATCCTATTATGGCCTAGGGTCCTGTCTGGTTCAATCTTCTTCTCTGGGGACATCCATCTATGGTATGAGTGGAGGTCGATTATCAGCTGGTGTCAGACAGCCCTTGTTTGTTCCGGGCGACCTACACTATTGGGATGGCCTCAGGGACTTTGGAGGTTTCTCCTAATTTGTACGATTTTGGACCATGGAATGGGCAGAATTCCCATGGATTGGTAGGCACAGTCCTAATGTGTGGCTCCAGGGGCCCAGCCTGGAGGGTGTGTGGCCCAAGTGTTTGAGGACAGAAGTCTGAAAACACAAACTCCGCTTAGGTTTGGGGACGTAGGTATGGCAGGCCCGATCTACAAACCATGAGAAGAACTCTTCAGGATATGTAGAAAGTGCGAGTCTGAGGCGCTTGCTCAGGCTTTTGTCTCCGGATTTTGTATCAGCGATGGCCTTGGAATGTCGGGGAGGCCTCATGGGCTATGGACGAATCTTCCTCTCTGAGGATTTGGCTCGATTCCCAATTGCTTTTTGTCAATCTGTAGGATGGGAGGACTCATTTCAGGTTTGTTACCTCAGGTGTCCCACCAAAAGAGGAATTCCAAAGCAAAGCCGTGGGGAAGACTGAAGGGACAACCCGAACTATGGTTCAAAATTGGGGCCTAGGGGCATGGCAAGACCAATATGCTATCTCTTCATCCAGCCACTGAGTGGCCTTACTTGAAGACTGGACTCAGCCTGAGCATTACAATGTGTGTTTGTGACCAATGTGGCCCGCGAGCATGGGCGGGGCCTCATGGGCCACACTGGTTTCAACTACACTGAACGTTGGACAAGATGCCAACCACAAGGTTTCTCGCCATGGGGAAGGAGTTCTGATTTCTTCATCACCTTCCACCCTGGGCAGTGATTGGAGATAAGGTCTAGGTTCTGAAACCTGAAAACCAAGGTTGGGAAGAGATGACGACCTAAGGCCATGGCGGCTCGATGTCCACAGTGTGCGGCCAGCTGTCTGTGACGGGCCAGGGAGTCCAGGCTCAGGCTGTGTCAGAAAGGGCATTAGTGCCCTGGTCAGCCTATGTATTGGGGGTACAGCCAAGGTCGGTGCAACTTGATCCTCATTTTGGGTTCCTGGGTAGCCCCAGAGGACAATGATTTTCTTCTGGAGGGCCGGCAAGTGCTGCATTGTAGTTCTGGATTGCCTATCTGGAGGGCTTGTGGGCCAGTAGTCTGACGACAAAGGTCTGAGAACACAAGCTAGGCTTAGGTTTCTGGGTTAGGCCATGGCAGGCACAATCTACAGACCTGAATCGAGATCTCGTGCATCTGAAGTCAGGGCGAGGATCAGACGATCGCTCAGGTTGGAGTTTCTGTGCCTGATGGCCCCTTCATGAATGGGGGGGCATCACGAGGCCATGGGGGTTTTCCCACTATGGGAGTTGTGAGAAGCTCCAAACTGCAGAGAGTCTTCTGCAGGAAAATTGAGACCTGTAGTTTGGATCCAGGCCAATGATTCTGAGCAGGGTTCTGAGGATGGATCGCTGGGTAGCCCACCTCGCATTCCAATTGTCTCCTAGCAACAAAACAGGTTAGATCTCCTGGATCTGTGGGCAACTACCGAGGATGCTGAGTTGAAATGGATACCTCTGGGGATGGGTCCGCATGTGCTTTTGTGTCTATGGATACCTTGGAATGAAGCGGTGGCACTGGGGCCCTAAAGGGTTCTCCTAAACAGAGGCTTTGACACAGCTCCAACGTGCAAGTTTCCCATGTGTAGATGAGATGTTTTCTGATGGGTGAATCAAGAAACAGCTATATGCTGCTTTTGAAATCCAGTCCTTTGAGGAGAGATGCCTGGAAACCAAAGCAATCGATCTGATTAGTGCCTAGGGGCCTGTTCTTTCCTTTTTACCTCTGGGGACATCTGTCTATGGGTATGAGTGCAGGTAGGTGCTCATTTGGGCTCAGATTTCCTCTGTTTTTCCTGGGAAGCAACCACTTTTGAGATGGATCAGGGATTTTGGAGGTTTATCCTATTAGAAGGGTTGTGGCCATTGGAATGGGCACAAAAATTCCCTTGGAGAAGGCAAGTACAGTCTTCAGGTTTGGCTCCAGGGGCCTGAGCCTGTAGGTTGTGTAGGCCAGGGATGTTTAGACAGTTGTCTGAAAACAAACTCAGCTTAGGTTTGGGGACGTAAGTATGGCAGGCCCGAACTACAAACCATGAGAAGAACTCTTCAGGATATGAAGAAAGTGCGAGTCTGAGTCGCTTGCTCACCTTTTGTCTCTGGATTTTGTATCAGCGATGGCCGTGGAATGTCGGGGAGGCCTCATGGGCCATGGACGAATCTTCCTCTCTGAGGATTTGGCCCGATTCCCAATTTCTTTTCGTCAATCTGTGGGATGGGAGGACTCATTTCAGTTTTGTTACCTCAGGTGTCCCACCAAAAGAGGAATTCCAAAGCCCAGCCGTGGGGAAGACTGAAGGGACAACCCGAACTATGGTTAAAAATTGGGGCCTAGGGGCATGGCAAGCCCAATATGCTATCTCTTCATCCAACCACTGAGTGGCCTTACTTGAGGACTGGGCTCAGCCTGAGCATCACAATGTGTGTTTGTGACCAATGTGGCCCGCCAGCATGGGCGGGGCCTCATGGGCCACACTGGTTTCAACTACACTGAACGTTGGACAACATACCAACCACAAGGTTTCTTGCCATGGGGAAGGAGTTCTGATTTCTGCATCACCTTCAACCCTGGGCAGTGATTGGAGATAAGGTCTAGGTTATGAAACCTGAAAACCGAGGTTGGGAAGAGATGACGACCTAAGACCATGGCAGCTCGATGTCCTCAGTGTGCGGCCAGCTGTCTGGGAGGGTCCACGGGGTCCAGGCTCAGGCTGTGTCAGAAAGGGCATTAGTGCCCTGGTCAGCCAAAGTATTTGGGGTACAGCCAAGGTCGGTGCAGGTTGATCCTCATTTGGGGTTACTGGGTAGCCCCAGAGGACAATGTTTTTCTTCTGGAGGGCTGGCAGAGTGCTGCATTGTAGTTCTGGATTGCCAAACTGCAGGGCTTGTGGGCCAGTAGTCTGACGACAAAAGTCTGAGAACACAAGCTAGGCTTAGGTTTCTGGGTGAGGCCATGGCAGGCACAATCTACAGACCTGAATCGAGATCTCGTGCATCTGAAGTCAGGGCGGGGATCAGACGATCGCTCAGGTTGGAGTTTCTGTCCCTGATGGCCCCTTCATGAATGGGGGGGCATCACGAGGCAATGGGTGTTTTCCCACGATGGGAGTTGTGAGAAGCTCCAAACTGCAGAGAGTCTTCTGCAGGACAATTGAGACCTGTTGTTTGGCTCCAGGCCAATGATTCTGAGCAGGGTTCTAAGGATGGATGGATGGGTAGCCCACCTCGCATTTCAATTGTCTCCTAGCAACAAGACAGGTTAGATCTCCTGGATCTGTGGGGAGCAACCGTGGACGCTGAGTTGAAAAGGACACCCCTGCGGATCGGTCCTAATGTGCTTTTGTGTCTATGGAGACCTTGGAATGAAGCGGTGGCACTGGGGCCCTAAAGGGTTCTCCTAAACAGAGGCTTTGACACAGCCCCTACGTGCAAGTTTCCCATGTGTATATGAGATGTTTTCTGATGGGTGAGTCAAGAAACAGCTATATGCTGCTTTTGTAATCCAGGCCTCTGAGGAGAGATGCCTGGAAACCAAAGCAATGGATCTGATTAGTGCCTAGGCGCCTGTTCTTTCCTTCATACCTCTGGGGACATCTCTCTATGGGTCTGAGTGCATGTAGGTGCTCAGTTGGGCTCAGATTACCCCTGTTTTTCCTGGGAAGCCACCACTATTGAGATGGATCAGGGACTTTGGAGGTTTATCCTATTAGAAGGGTTGTGGCCTTTGGAATGGGCACACACAATTCCCTCTGAGAGGACAAGTACAGTCCTCAGGTTTGGCTCCAGGGGCCTGAGCCTGTAGGTTGTGTAGGCCAGGGCTGTTTGGAAAGTTGTGTGAAAACACACACCCTCCATGCTAGGGCCCCTGGAACCACACCTCAGTATTGTTCCTGCCCTCTCAAAGGGAATTCTTCATATTCCATTGGCCAAAACCATATAAATCAGGAGAAATTTCCAATGTCCCTGGGACCATCCCAATATTGTAGGCTGCTCGGAACAAACAGGGGTGATCTGACACTAGCTGAGCAACTAGCTCCACACAGACTCGGAGACAGATGTCCCCAGAGAAGAACATTGAACTGGACAGGCCCCTAGGCCCTAATCAGATCCATTGCTTTGGTTTCCAGGCATCTCTTCTCAGAGGCCTGGTTTCCAATACCAGCCTATGGGGTTTCCATAGGCTCCTTCAGAGCAAGTCTTGTCTGCACATTGGAAACTTGCTCGAGGAGCTATGTCAGAACCTCAGAGGCCTGGTTTTCAATACCACCATATGGGGGTTTCCTGAGGCATCAGTCAGAACAAATGTCTTCTCCACAAGGGAAACGTGCTCTTTCAAGCTGTGTCAAAACCTCCAGCTAGGAAAATCCTTCAGAGCCCCGGTGCCACCACCTCATTCCAAGGTCTCCATGGACACAATCCCACATTAGGACCCATCTGCAGGAGAGTCTTTTTCAACTCAGTGCCCTTGGGTGCTCCCCTAGAGCCAGCAGATCGAACCTATCTTGTCACTAGGAGACAATTGGAATGTGAGGCGGACTGGCTAGGCATCCATCTGTAGAAAACTACTCTGAAGTAATTCCATATGGGACATCCTGGAGTCATCCAACTGGTCACAGCTGTCCTGCAGAAGGAATCCTTGCGCTTTGGAGCACCTCACAACTCCCATCATGGGAAAAGCTCTGTGGCCTCGTGGTGCACTGTCCCCTTCATGAAAGAGCCATCTTGGACAGAAACTCCAACCTGAGCCAACGTCTAATCCTCGCCCTGACTTCAGATGCACGAAATCTTGATTCAACTCTGCAGAGTGTGCCTGCCGAAACCCCGCCCCGAAGCAAAACCTAGCTATTGTTCTCAGACTTCGTCCTCACACTCCGAGCCCACCAGCCCTCCAGTTAGGGAATTCTGGAGAGACACAATGCAGCACTCTGACTGCCCTCCAGAAGAGAAACGTTGTCCTATGGGGCTAACCAGAAACACCAAATGAGGATCAACCTGCATGCCACTTGAGTCTACCCCAATTATACAGTTTCGCTTCGGCGTTAATGCCCTGTCTTGCACAGCCTGAGGTCTGAATTCCCAACCGACACCCAGACAGCTGGCTGTACACTGAGCACATCAGACCCGCCATGGCTTTAGGTCATCATCTCTTCCCAACCTTGGTTTTCAGGCTTCAGAACCTAGACCTTATATATACTCACTACTCAGGGGTGAACGTGATGCAGAAATGAAACTCCTTCTTCCTCAAGGCAAGAAACCTTGTGGTTGGCATGTTTTCCAACGTTCAGTGTAGGAGAATCCAGTGTAGCCCATGAGTCCCCGCCCATGCTTGAGAACCGCAATGGGCACAAACACATTGGGACCCTCAGTGTGAGCCCTGTCCTCAAGTAAAGCCTCTCAGGGTCTGGACCAAGAACCCGCATTGCCATCCCTAGTCCCCCAATATTAATGAGAGGTTGAGAGTTCTAATCACCCCTATTCAGGTCTCTGCTCTGGAACCCCTGAGGAAAAAAAATATTGAAGGGTCTCCTCCATCCCCTGAATGAGCCCCAAAACTTGGGATCTGACCAAATCTTAAAAGAGAAAGAATCATCCATGGCCAAAGAGGCCATTCCGTCATTCCATGGCCACCATTGACACAAAATCTAGAGACAAAAGCCTGGAGATATGCCTCACACTTGCCCTTTGTTCATAGCCTGATAAATTCTTCTCACGGTCTATAGATCAGGCATGTCATACCTACGTCCCCAAATCTAAGCTGAGTTTGGGTTTTCAGGTTTCTGTCCCCACTGTCCTGGCCCACACACCCTCCAGGCTGGGGCCCCTGGAGCCATGCCTCAGGACTGTGCCTGCCTTCTCCAAGCAAATTCTGCCCATTCCATTGGCCACAACCCTAAAGATTAGGAGAACACTCCAACGTCCCTGAGGCCATCCCAATAGTGTTGGCCACTCAGGGCAAACAGGGTGATCTGTCCCAAGATGAGCAACTACCTCAACTCAGATCCATAGACAGATAACCCCAGAGAAGAAGATTGAACCGGACAGGCACCTAGGCCCTAATCAGATCCATTGCTTTTGATTCCAGGCATCTCTCCTCAGAGGCCTGGTTTCCAATACCAGCATATGTGTTCTTCAAGAGGTACCAGTCTGAACAAATCTCATTTCCACATGGGAAACATGCATTTTGGAGCTGTGTCACAACCTCCAGTTAAGGGAAACCTTCAGGTCCCAGCAGCCAACACCCCATTCCAAGGTCTCCATGGACACAAACCCGCATTATGACCCATCCGCAGGCGAGTCCATTTCAACACATCCCCTTTGGTTGCTCCCCAAAAGAAGCAGATCGAACCTGCCTTGTCACTAGGAGACAATAGGAATGTGAGGCGGGCACTCCAGGAATCCATCCTTAGAACCCTGCACTGCCGTGGTTCCGCATGGGACGTCCTGGATCAATCTGACCGGTCTCGACTGTCCCGTAGAAGGAATCCTTGCCGATTGGAGCAACTTACAATGCCAATCGTGGGAAAGTCTCCATAGCCCCATGATGCCCCCCACCATCATGAAGGGGCCAACCTGAACAGAAACTTCAACCTGAGCCTACGTCTGATCCTCGCCCTGACTTCAGATGCATGAGATTTAGATTTAGCTCTACAGAGTGTGCCTGCCATGATCTTGACCCAAAACCTAAGCCTAGCTTGTGTTCTCTCACTTCCTTCCTCACAATTCTGGCCCACAAGCCCTCCAGTGTGAGAATTCCGTCGCCACAATGCAGCACTCTTCCTTCCCTCCAGAAGAAAAACGTTGCCCCTGGGGCTACCCAGAAACGCCAAATGAGGATCAACCTGCATGCCACTCAACTTTACTCCAATTATACAGTCAAAGCTTGGCACTAATGCCCTGTCTGACACAGCCTGAGCCTGGACTTCCTGGATGACACCCAGAAAGGTGGTGTCACACCTAAGGACTGTGCCAGTGCTCTCCAAGGGAACTCTGCCCGTTTCATTTGCCACAACCTTACAGATTAGGAGAAACCTCCAATTCCCAAGACCAGCCCAATAGTGTTGGCCTCCCCCAACAAACATGGGTGATCTGACACAAGCTGAGCAGTGACCTCCATTCTGAATCTTAGACAGAGACACTCAGAGGAGAATATTGAAAAGGACAGGCCCCTAGACCGTAATCAGATCCATTGCTTTGGATTCCAGGCATTGTTCCCCAGATGCTTGGTTTCCAATACCAGGTTGTGGGGGTTTCAGAACAAATCTCGTCTCTACATGGGAAACTTGCTCTTTGGAGCTGCATCAAAACCTCAGGTTAGGAGAATTCTTCAGGGCAACAGAGCCACTGCCCCATTCCAAGGGATCCATGGACACAAATCCACATCATGACTGATCCTCATGAGAGTCCATTTCAATTCAGCCCCCTCGGTTGTTCCCCCAGTGACAGCAGATCGAATCCTCCTTTTCACTAGGACACAACTGGAATGCAAGTTGGACTGCCCAGGCATCCATCATTAGAACTGTGCTTTGGAGCATTTCTTATGGGACGTCCTTGATCCATCCAAAAGGTCGTGACTGTCCCGCTGACGGAATCCTTGTGGTTTGGAGCATCACACACTCACAAAGTTGGAAATCTTCCATGGTTTCCTGATGCCCCCCCACCTTCATGAAGGGGACATCATGTACAGAAACTCCAACCTAAGCCAACATCTGATCCTCGCCCTGACTTCAGATGCACGAGATCTCATTTCAGGTCTGTAGAGTGTGCCTGCCATGTCACCGCTGCGAATTCTAAGCTGAACTTGTGTTCTCAGACTTCTGTCCAAAAACACCTGGCCCACAAGCCCTGAAGTTGGCAATTCTGGAGCCAGAATGCAGCACTCTGCCTGCCCTCCAGAAGAAAATCTTTGCCCTATGGGGCCAACCAGAAACCCCAAATGAGGACCAACCTTCACATCACTCGACTGTACCCCAATTATACAGTCTAGCCTGGGGACTAATGCCCTGCCTGACACAGCCTGAGCCCAGACCTCATGATGGACACAGACATCTGGCCGCACACTAAGTGCAACGGACCCACCATGGCCTTAGGTCGTCATCTCTTACCAACCTCGGTTTTCAGGCTTCAGAATCTAGACCTTATCTCTACTCACTGCCATGCCGTGTACGTGATGCAGAAATCAGAACTCCTCCTTCCCCATGACCAGAAACCCTGTGGTTGGCATGTTGTCCAACGTGCAGTGTAGGAGAAACCAGCATGGCCCATGAGGCCTCAGACATGCTTGAGGGCTGCGATGGGCACAAACACACATTAGGACCCTAAGCATGAACCCTGGCCTCAAGTAAAGCCTCTCCGGGGCTGGACCAAGAGCCCACATATGGAGATTACCATGCCCCTACTCCCCAAACCTTAACCAGTGCTTGAGAAGTCTAGTCACCCCTACTCAGATCTCTTCTCTAGAATCCCTCCTTGGTGGGACACATGAGCTTAAAAAAAAAATAGAGAAAGGACTCCTACCGTCCTAAGAATGACCGCAAACACTTGGAATTGGGCCAAATTCACAGAGAGAAATACTCGTCCATGGCTGATGAGGCCATCCTGACATTCCACGGCCACCATTGACACAAAATCCGGAGACAAAAGCCTGAAAAAGCGCCACACACTCGCCCTTTGTTCAAAGCCTGAAAAATTCTCACGGTCTGTAGATCGGGCCTGCCATACCTATGTCCCCAAACCTAAGCCAAGTTTGTGTTTTCAGACTTCTGTCTCCATTGTCCTGGCCCACACACCCTCAAGGGTTGGCCCCATGGAGCCACACCTCAGGACTGTGCCTGCCCTCTCCATGGGAATTCTGCTCATTCCTTTGGCACAACCTGACAGATTAGGAGAAACATCCGAAGTCCCCGAGGCCACCCCAATATTGTAGGATGTCCGGGACAAACAGGGACCATCTGCCACAAGCTGAGCCACTACCTCCAATCAGACCTGTAGATAGATATCCATAGAAAAGAAGATTGAAGAGGACAGGCACCTAGGCCCTAAACGAATTCATTGCTTTTGTTTTCATGTATCTCTCCTCAGAGGCCTGGATTCCAATACCAGCACATGGGGGTTTCTGGAGCTACCAATCAGAACAAATCGCATGCCACATGGGAATCATGCTATATGGAACTGTGTCAAAACCTCCAGTTAGGAGAAAATTTCACGTCACTGGAGCCACCGCCCCATTCCAATGTCTCAATGGACACAATCCCACATTATGACCCATCCTCAGGAGAGTCCATTTCAACACAAACCTGGCGGTTGCTCACCCTGTGCCAGCAGATCAAACCTGCTGTGTCACTAGGAGACAATTGGAATGCGAGTTCGTTGCCCAGGTATCCATGTTAGAACTCTGCTCTGGAGAAATTCCTAATGGGGTGTCCTGGATCCATTCAACAGGTCTCAACTGTCCTGCAGAAGGAATCCTTGTGGTTTGCAGCATCACACACTCGCACCGTGGGAAAACCTCCATGGCCTCGTGATGCCTCCACCTTCAGGTAGAGGACATCATGGACAGAAACTCCCGTCTGATCCTCGCCCTGACCTCAGATGCATGAGATCTCAATTCAGCTCTGCAGAGTGTGCCTGCCTTGCCCTCGCCCCAAATCCTAAGCCAGCTCGCGTTCTCAGACTTCCATCCTCACACTCCTGGCCCACAAGCCTTCCACTTTGGGAATTCTAGAGACAAAATGCAGCACTCTGCCTGCCCTCCAGAAGAGAGACTTTGCCCTAGGGGTCTACCCAGAAACATCAAATGAGGATCAACCTGCAATTCTCTAGACTGTACCCCAATTATACAGTCTAGCCTGGGCACTAATGCCCTGTCTGACACAGCCTGACCCCAGACCTCGTGACCGACACCCAGACACCTGGCCTCACACTGAACACATCGAACATGCCATGGCCTTAGTTCATCATCTCTTCCCAACCTTGGTCTTCAGGCTTCAGAACCTAGACATTATCTCCACTCACAACTAAGTGATGTACGTGATGCAGAAATCAGAACTTCACCTTCCCCATGACCAGAAACCTTGTGGTTGGCATGTTGTCCAACGTTCAGTATATGAGAACCCAGCATGGCCAATGAGGTTTCAGACATGCTTGAGGGCTGTGATGGGCACAAACACACATTAGGACCCTAAGCATGAACCCTGGCCTCAAGTAAAGCCTCTCCGGGGCTGGACCAAGAGCCTGCATATGGGACTTGCCATGCCCCTACTCCCCCAATCCTAGCCAGAGCTTGAGAAGTCTAGTCAACCTTATTCAGAGCTCTTTTCTGGAATCCCTATTTGGTGGGACACATAAGGTAAAAAAAAAAAAAAAACCAAGATAAAGAAAAAAGAAAAGAAGGTACTCCTACCATCCAAAGAATGACCCCAAACACTTGGAATCTGCCCAAATCCACAGAGAGAAATACTCGTCCATGGTCGATGAGGCCAGCCTGACATTCCACGGCCACCATTGACACAAAATCCGGAGACAAAAACCTGAAAAAGCGCCACACACTTGCCCTTTGTTCAGAGCCCCCAAAATTCTCAAGGTCTGTAGATCGGGCCTGCCATACCTATGTCCCCAAACCTAAGCCGAGTTTGTGTTTTCAGACTTCTGTCTCCATTGTCCTCACCCACACATTCTAAAGGCTGGGCCCCATGGAGCCACACCTCAGGACTGTGCCTGCCCTCTCCAAGGGAATTCTGCTCATTCATTTGGCACAACCTGACAGATTAGGAGAATCATCCAAAATCTCTGAGGCCATCCCAATAGTGTAGGATGTCCTGGACATACAGGGACCCTCTGGCACAAGCTGAGCCACTACCTCCAATCAGAACCTTAGACAGATATCCATAGAAAAGAATATTGAACAAGACAGGCACCTAGGCCCTAATTGGATCCATTGCTTTTGTTTTCAGGCATCTCTCCTCAGAGGCCTGGATTCCAATACCAGCATAAGGGGGTTTCCAGAGCTACCTATCAGAAAAAATCTCGTCTCCACATGGGAATCTTGCTCTATGGAGCTGTGTCATAACCTCCAGTTAGGAGAAAACTTCAGGTCACTGGAGCCACTGCCCCATTTGAATATCTCCATGGACACAATCCCAAATTATGACCCATCCTCAGGAGAGTCCATTTCAACTAAACCCCCTCGGTTGCTACTCCAGAGCCAGCAGATTGAACCTGCCTTGTCGCTAGGAGACAATTGAAATGCGAGTTGGGCTCTTCAGGCATCCATCCTTAGAACCCTGCTCTTGCGTCGTTCCTTATGGGACATCCTTGAGCCATCCAACAGGTCTCGACTGTCCCACAGGAGTCCTTGTGCATGGACCACCTAACAACTCATATCATGGAAAGCTTCCAAGGTCACATGATGCCCCCAATCTTCATGAAGGCAGATCATGGAAAGAAACTCCAACCTGAGCCAACAGCTGATCTCGCCTTGACTTCAGATGCACGAGATCTTGATTCAGCTCTTCAGAATGTACCTGCTGTGCCATCACCCCAAAACCTAAGCATAGCTAGTGTTCTCCGACTTCCGTCCTCACTCTCCTGGACCACACGCCCTCTATTTTGGGATTTCCGATGACACAGTGCTGCACTCTGCCTGCCCTCTAGAAGAAAAATATTGCCCTATGGGTCTACCCAGAAACCTCAAATGAGGATAAACCTGCACGTCACTCAACTGTACACCAATTATATAGTCTAGCCTGTGCACTAATGCCCTGTCTGACAGAACCTGAGGCCTGAATTCCCAACCGACACCCAGACAGCTTGCAGTACACTGAGAACATCTGAACCGCCATGGCCTTAGGTCGCCATCTCTTTCCAACTTCGGTTTTCAGGCTACAGAATCCTAGACATTATCTCTACTCACTTCCCATGGGTGAACGTGATGCAGAAATCAGAACTCCTCCTTCCCTCTCGCCAGAATCTTGTGGTTGGCATCTTGTCCAACGTTCAGTGTAGGACCCCTGTAGGGCCTACAGGGGTAGTAGTAGGGCCCCTGAGGGTAGTGTAGGGTCCCTGAGGCCCTGCCTATGCTTAAGAGCTGCGGTGGGCTCAAACACACATTGGGACCCTCAGTTTGAGCCCTGTCCTCAAGTAAAGCCTCTCAGTGGCTGGACCATGAGCCCGCATATGGGGCCTGCCATGCCCCAAGTCACCAAATCTTAACCAGAGGTAGAGACATCTAGTCACCCCTACTCAGGGCTCTGCTCTGGAATCCCTCTTTGGTGGGACATTTGAGGTAAATAAACACAGAAAGGACTCCTCCCACTCACAGAATGACCCCAATCACTTGGGATTGGGCCATCCCAAGTGATTGGGGTCCAGAGAGAAAGACTCGTCCATGGCCCATGAGGCCAGCCCGACATTCCACGGCCACTATTGACACAAAATCCAGAGACATAAGCTTCAGCAAGCGTTCACACTCACCCTTAGGTCATAGCCCAAAAAATTCTCCTCATAGTCTGTAGATTGGGCCTGCCATACCTACGTCCCCAAACCTAAGCCAAGTTTGTGTTTTCAGACTTCTATCCTGACATCCCTGTCCCACACACCCCCCAGACTGAGGCCCCTGGAGCCACACCTCAGGACTGTGCCTGCCCTCTCCAAGGAAATTCTTCCCATTCCATTGGCCACAACCCTACAGATAAGGAGAAACCTCCAAAGTCCCAGAGGCCATGCCAATAGTGTAGGCCACCCAGGACAAAGAGGGGCGATCTTTCACAAGCTGAGCAACGACGTCAACTCACCCGTAGACAGATAACCCAAGAGAAGAAGATTAAACTGGACTGGCCCCTAGAATGTAATTGGTTCCATTGCTTTTTTTTCTAAGCATCTCTCCTCAGAGGCCTGTTTTCCAATACCAGCATATGGGGGATTCCAGAGATACCAATCAGAACAAATCTTGTCTTCACATGGGAAACTTATCCTTTGGAGCTCTGTAAAAGCCTCCAGTTAGGAGAAACCTTCAGGTAGCCGGAGCAACCGCCCTATTCCAAGGTCTCCATGGACACATACCCGCATTATGACCATTCGGCAGGAGAGTACATTTCAACTCAGCCCCGTCGATTACTCCCCCAGAGGCAGAATATCAAACCTGCCTTGTCGCTAGGAGACAACTGGAATGCAAAGCAGACTCTCTAGGCATCCATCCATGGAATCCTGCTCTGGCGCCGTTCCATATGGGATGTCCTGGAGCCTTCCAACAGGTCTTGACTGTCCCACAGAAGGAATCCTTGCAGATTGGAGCATCTCACAACTCCTATCGTGGGAAAACCTACATGGCCTCATGAGATGCTCCCCTTTATAAAGGGGCCATCATGGACAGAAACTCCAACCTGAGCCAACTTCTGATGCATTGCTTTGGTTTCTAGGTATCTCTCCTCAGAGGCCTGGTTTCCAATATCAGAATATGGGGGTTTCCTAAGGAAACAATCAGAACAGATCTCATCTCCACATGGGAAACTTGCTCTTTGGAGCTGTGTCAATACCTCAGGTTAGGAGGATCCTTCAGGGCGCTGGCACCATGGCCCAATCCCAAGGTCTCCAAGGACACAAACTTACATTATGATCCATTCTCAGGAGAGTCCATTTCAAATCAGCCCCCTCGGCTGCTCACCCAGAGCCAGCAGATCAAACCTTCCTTGTCACTAGAAGACAGTTAGAATGGGAGGCGGGCTTCCCAGGCATCCATCCTTAGAACCCTGCTCTGGAGAACTTCGTTATGGGACGTCTTGAATCCAACCAACCTGTCTTGACTGTCTCGCAGAATGAATCCTTGTGGTTTGAAGCATCACAATATAACACTGTGAGAAAACCTCCATTTCCTCATGATGCCCCACACCTTCATAAATGGGCCATCACGGACAGAAACTCCATCCTAAGCCAAAGTCTGATCCTCGCCCTGAATTCAGAAGCATGAGATCTCGATTCAGCACTTGAGAGTGTGCCTGCTGGGCCCTCACCCTGAAACCTAAGCCTAACTTGTGTTCCCAGACTTCCGTCCTCAGAATCCTGGCCACACCCCTCCAGTTTGGAAATTCTGGAGACACAATGCAGCACACTGCCTGGCCTCGAGAAGAAAAATGTTGCCCTATAGGGCTAACCAGAAACGCCAAATGAGTAACAACCTGCATGCCACTCGACCATACCCCAATTATACAGTCTAGCCTGTGCACTAAAGCCCTGTCTGACACAGCCTGAGGGCAGACCTCCAGTCCAACACCCAGACAGTTGGCCGTACACTGAGCATATCAAACCCACAATGGCTTTAGGCCATCATCTCTACCCAACCTCAATTTTCACCTTCAGAACCTAGACCTTATCTCCACTCACAGCTCAGTAGTGAACGTGATGCAAGAATCAGAACTTATCCTTCGCCTTGGCAAGAAACCTAGTGGTTGGCATGTTGTCCAATGTTCATTGTAGGAGAAAGCAGCATGGACTATGAGGCCCCACCTATCCCTGAGGGCCACAATTTGCACAAACACACATTGTGACACTCAGCGTGAGCCCTATCCTCATGTAAAGCCTCTTAGTGACTGGAACAACAGCCCACATATGCGGCTTGCCAAGCCACTAGTCCCCCAATCTCAACCAGAGTTCGAGATGTCTAGTCACCCCTACTCAGGGCTCTACTCGGGAATCCCTCTTTGGTGGGACACCTGAGGTAAAAAAAAAAAAAATACAGAAAGGACTCTTCCCATCCACAGAATGATCCCAACCACTTGGGATCAGGCCAAATCACCAGAGAAAGAATTGTCCATGGCCCTTGAGGACACCCCGACATTCCACAGCCACCATTGACACAAAATCCAGAGACAAAACCCTGAGCAAGCGCGACATACTCGCCCTTTGTTCATAGCCCGGAAAATTCTCACGGTCTGTAGATCGAGCCTTCATACATACATCCCCAAACCTAAGCTGAGTTTGTGTTTTCAGACTTCTGTCCCCACAGTCCTGGCCCACACAACATACAAGCTGGGGCCCCTGGAGACACACCTCAGGACTGTGGCTTCCCTCTCCAGGGGAATTCTGCCATTTCCATTGGCCACAACCCTATAGATTAGGAGAATCCTCCAAACTCCCCCAGGCAATCTGAATTGTGTTGGCTGCCCAGGACAAACAGGGATGATCTTTCACAAGTTAGGAAACCACCTCCACTCAGACCCAGAGACAGATATCCCCATAGAATAAGATTGAACTGGAAGGGCACTTAGGCCCTAATCAGATCCATTGCTTTTGATTCCAGTCATCTCTCCTCAGAGGCCTGGTTTCCAATACCAGCATATAAGAGATTACTTAGGCACTCGTCAAAACAATTCTCTTCTCTACATAGGAAACATACACTTTAGAGCTCCATCAAAACCTCCGGTTATGAACATCCCTCAAGGCCCCGGATCAAGCACCCCATTCCAAGGTCTACATGGACACAAATGCACATTATGACCCATCCTCAACTCACCCATTTCAACACACCCGCCTCGGTTGCTCCCCTAGATCCAGCAGATCGAACTTGCCTTGGCTCTATGAGACACCTGGAATGGGAGGCAGGCTGCCCAGGCATCCATCCTTAGAACCCTGCTCTGGATAACTTTCTTATGGGATGTCCTGGAGCCATCCAACAGGTCTCGACTGTCCCACAGAAGAAATCATTGTGGTTTGGAGCATCTCACAATTCCCATCTTCGAAAAACCTCCATGTCCTCGTGACACCCTCCCCTTCATGAAGGGGCCGTCATGGACAGAAACTCCGACCTAAGCCAACGTCTGATCCTAGCTCTGTGTTCAGGTATACGGGATCTCGAATCATCTCTGCAGAGGGTGCCTGCCTTCCCTTCACCTTGAAATCTAAGTCTGGCTTGTGTTCTCAGAATTTTTTCCTCACACTCCTGGCCCACAAGCCTTCCAGTTTGGGAATTCTGGAGCCACTATGTGGCACTGTGTCTTCCCTCCAGAAGAAAAACGTTGCCCTCTGGGGCTACCCAGTAACCACAAATGAGTACCATCCTGCACGAAACTCGACTGCACCCCAATGATACAGTCTAGCCTGGGCACTAATTCCCTGTCTGTCACAGCCTGAGCCTGCACCTCCCAATCCACACTCAACAGCTGGCCGAACACTGAGCACATCAGCCACACCATGGCCTTAGGTCTTCATCTCTTCCCAACCTCAGTTTTCAGGCTTCAGAACCTAGACCTTAAATCCAATCACAGTCCAGGAGTGAAAGTGTTGCAGAAATTAGAACTCCTTCTTCCCCATGGCCATTAAACTTGTGGTTACCATATTGTCCAACGGTCCGTGTAGGAGAAACCAGCATGGTACATTAGGCCACGCCCTGACTTGAGGGGCTCCTTGGCCCAAAAACACATTGTGAAACTCAGTGTGAGACCTATCCTCAAGGAAGGCCTCTCAGTGTCTGGACCAAGAGCCCACATATGGGGCTTGCCATGTTCTTAGGTCCCAATGTTAACCAGAGGTCTGGTTGTCCAGTCGCCCCTCCCCAGGACTCTGCTCTGGAATCCCTATTTTGGTGGGCCACCTGAGGTAAAAAAATAAATAAATAAATAAACAAAAAAACCAGAAAGGCCTCCTGCCTACCACAGAATGACCCCAAACTCTTGGGATCAGGTCAAATCCCCAGAAAAGGAGCCTCATCGATGGCCCATGAGGACACCCCGACATTCCATGGCAATCGGTGGCACATTTCCAGAAAAAAAAAAAAAAAAAAGCATGAGCAAGCACCTCACATTCGCCCTTTCTTCATATCCCGAAGAGGTCTCCTCACGGTCTATAGATCGGGCCGGCCATACCTACATCCCCCAACCTAAGTGGAGTTTGTGTTTTCAGACTTTTGTCCAAATAGCCCTGGACCACACACGCTCCACACTTGGGTCCCTGGAGCCACACCTCAGGACTGTGCTTCCATTTCAAGGGAATTCTTCCCATTCCATTGGCCACAACCTTGCAAATGAGGAAAAACCTCCAAAGTCACCGAGGCCATCTTAATAGTGTAGGCCGCCCAGGACAAACAGGGGTGATCTCAAACAAGCTGAGCAACTACCTCCACTCAGACAACAGATGTCCCCAGAGAAGAATATTGAACCGGACAGGCCCCTAGGCCGTAATCAGATCCATTGCTTTGGTTTCCAGGCATCTGTCCTCAGAGGCCTCGTTTCCAATACCAGCATATGGTGGTTTCCTGAGGCACCAATAAGAACAAATCTCGTCTCCCCATGGAAAACTTGCTCATTGGAGCTTTGTCATAACCTCTGGTTAGGAGAATCCTTCAGGGCCCTGGTGCCACTGCCCCATACCAAGGTCTCCATGGACTCAAACCAACATTAAGACCATCCTCAGGAAAGTCCATTTCAACTCAGCCCCCTCTGTTGCTACCCCAAGCCAGCAGATCAAAAGTTTCTTGTTGCTATGAGACAATTGGAATGTGAGGCTGGCTGCCCAGGCATCCATACTTAGAACCCTGTTCTGGAAAAATACCTTATAAGACGTCCTGGAGCCATCCAACAAATCTTAATTGTCCCACAGAAGGAATCCTTGCGGTTTGGAGCATCTCACAACTCCAATAGTGGGAAAACCCCCATGGCCTCATAATGCCCCCCCTTAATGAAGGGGCCCACATGGACAGAAACTCAAACCTGAGCCAAAGTCTGAAAGTCAACCTGACTTCAGACGCATGAGATCTCAATTCAGCTCTGCAGAGTGTGCCTGCCATATCCTTGCCCCGAAACCTAAGCCTAGCTTGTGTTCTCAGACTTCCGTCCTCACTCTCCTGGCCCACAAGCCCTCCAGTTTGGGAATTCCGAAGCCACAATGCAGCACTCTGCCTGCCCTCCAGAAGAAAAACTTGGCCCTATGCTAATAAGAAACCCCAAATGATTTTCTAATGCATGCCACTCGATTGTAAAGCAATTATACAGCCCACCCTGTATTCTAATGCCCTGTCTGGCACAGCCTGAGACAAGACTTCCCAAACGACACCCAGACAGCTGGCCCCAACCTGGACACATAGGACCCGCTATGGCTGTAGGTCGTCATCTCTTCCCAACCTCGGTTTTCAGGCTTCAGAACCTAGACCTTATCTCCAATCACTGCCCAGGGGTGAACGTGATGCAGAAATTAGAATTCCTCCTTCCCCATGGCCAGAAACCTTGTGGTTGGCATGTTGTCCAACGTTCAATGTGGGAAAATCTGCATTGTCCGAAAGGCCACGTCAGTGCTTGAGGGCCGCCTAGGGCACAGACATGCATTGTGACCTGCAGCGTGAGTCCCGTATTAAAGTAACGCCTCTCAGTGGCTGGACCAAGATTCTGCATATGGGGCTTGTCATATCCATAGGGCCCCAGGCTTAACCAGAGGGCGAGTATTCCAGTTGTCAGTACCCACTGCTATGCTCTAGAATCCCTCTACGGGGGGGACACATGAAGCAGAAAACAGGACACTTCCCTTCCCACAGAATGACCCCAAACTCTTGGGGGCTGGACAAACTACCAGAGAGGGAGACTTCTACGACCCATGAGGCAACTCCTACATTAAACGGCCATTGTGGACAAAACATCCAGAGACAAAAGCCTGAGCGACTGCCTCCCTCTCACCCTTCTTTCATATCCAGAGGAGCTCCCCTCATGGACTGTAGATCAGGCCTGCCGTAACCTCGGCCCCAAACCTGAGCTGAGTTAGGGTTTTTGGATGTCTGTCTGCACAGCCATGGCCCACACAGCCTCCAGGCTGGGGTCTCTGGAGCCACACCACAGAACTGTGCCTGCTCTCTCCTAAGAAACTGCCCATTCCATTGGCCACAACTCTACAAAATAGTAGAAACCTCAAGGTCCCCAAGGACATCCCACTACCGCAAGCCGCACTGGACAAATAGGGGCATTATGACACAAGCTGAGCAACTACTACCTCCATGCAGACACACAGACAGATATCCGCAGAGACAGAAGATTGAACCAGACAGGCCCCTAGGCCCTATTATGAACTCTTGCTTTGGTGTCCAGGTATCACTCCTCAGAGGCCTGGGTTCGAAGACCAGCATACGGGGCTTTCCTGAGGCACCAGACAGAAGACCTCTCATCTCCACATGGGAAGCTTCCTTGTTGGAGTTGTGTCAAGCCCTTCGGGTTGGAGAATCCTGCCGAGTCCCTTAGCTACTGCCACATTCCAAGGTCTCCATGGCCACCAACCCACATTATGACTCATCCTCAGGAGAGTCCATTTAAACTCAGTCTTCTGGGTAGCTCACCCAAGAGCCCGCAGATTGAGCGTGCCTTGTCTCGACCAGGCAATGGGAAGGTGAGTTGGCGTGTCTCGGCATCCATGCTTAGGCCCCTGCTCTCGAGTCTTTCTGTATGGGGCATCAAGGGACCATCCAATAGTACTCGACTGTCCTGAAGAAGGAAACTTTGAAGTTTGGAGCAGCTCACAACTCCCAGCGTAGGGAAACCTCCCTGGCCTCATGACGCCCCCACCCCCTTCAGGAAGGGGCCGTCATGGACACAAACTCCAGCTTGAGGCAACATCTGATACTCGCCCTGACCTCACCTGCAGGAGATCTCGATTCAGCCTCTGCAGAGTGGGCCTGCCATGCTCTTGGCCCCAAAACTCGTGCTAGCTTGTGTTTTCAGACTTCCTTCCTCACAATCCTGGCCACACCCCTCCAGTTTGGCAATTCTGGAGACACAATGCAGCACTCGGCCTGCCCTCCAGAAGAAAAATGTTGCCCTATAGGGCTAACCGGAAACGCCAAATGAGTAACAACCTGCATGCCACTCGACCATACCCCAATTATACAGTCTAGCCTGTGCACTAAAGCCCTGTCTGACACAGCCTGAGGGCAGACCTCCAGTCCAACACCCAGAAAGCTGGCCGTACACAGAGCATATCACACCCACAATGGCTTTAGGCCATCATCTCTACCCAACCTCAGTTTTCACCTTCAGAACCTAGGCCTTATCTACACTCACTGCTCAGGAGTGAACGTGATGCAAGAATCAGAACTTCTCCTTCGCCTTGGCAAGTAACCTAGTGGTTGGCATGTTGTCCATTGTTCATAGTAGGAGAAAGCAGCATGGACTATGAGGCCCCACCTATCCCTGAGGGCCACAATTTGCACAAACACACATTGTGACTCTCAGCGTGAGCCCTATCCTCATGTAAAGCCTCTTAGTGACTGGAACAACAGCCCACATATGGGGCTTGACAAGCCCCTAGTCCCCCAATCTCAACCAGAGTTCGAGATGTCTAGTCACCCCTACTCAGGGCTCTACTCTGGAATCCCTATTTGGTGGAACACCTGAGGTAAAAAAAAAAAAATACAGAAAGGACTCTTCCCATCCACAGAATGATCCCAACCCCTTGGGATCAGGCCAAATCACCAGAGAAAGAATTGTCCATGGCCCTTGAGGACACCCCGACATTCTACGGCCACCGTTGACACAAAATCCAGAGACAAAAGCTTGAGCAAGCGCCACATACTCGCCCTTTGTTCATAGCACGGAAAATTCTCACGGTCTGTAGATCGAGCCTTCATACATACATCCCCAAACCTAAGCTGAGTTTGTGTTTTCAGACTTCTGTCCTTACAGTCCTGGCCCACACACCATCCAAGCTGGGGCCCCTGGAGACACACCTCAGGACTGTGGCTTCCCTCTCCAGGGGAATTCTGCCATTTCCATTGGCCACAACCCTATAGATTAGGAGAATCCTCCAAACTCCCCGAGGCCATCCCAATAGTGTTGGCTGCCCAGGACAAACAGGGATGATCTTTCACAAGTTAGGAAACTACCTCCACTCAGACCCAGAGACAGATATCCCCATAGAATAAGATTGAACTGGACAGGCACTTAGGCTCTACTCAGATCCATTGCTTTTGTTTCCAGGCATCTCTCCTCAGAGGCCTGGTTTCCAATACCAGAATACGGGGGATTACTGAGGCACTCATCAGAAAAATCTCATCTCCACATAGGAAATGTACTCTTTGGAGCTCTATAAAAACCTCTGTTTAGGAGAATCTTTCAGGGCCCCGGATCAAGCGCCCCATTCCAAGGTCTCCATGGACTTAAACCCACATTATGATCTATTGTCGGGAGAGTCCATGTCAACTCAACCCCCTTGGTTTCTCCCCCAGGGCCTGCAGATCAAACCTGCCTTGTTGCTAGGAGACAACTAGAATGGGAGGCGGGCTGCCCAGGCATCCATCCTTAGAACCCTACTCTGGAGTCGTTCCACATGGGACATCCTAGAGCCATCCAACAGGTCTCAAGTGTCCCACAGAAGGAATCTTTGCAGTCTGGAGCATCTCACAACTCCCATTGTGGGAAAATCTACATGGCCTCTTGAGACGCTCCACTTTATAAAGGGGCCATCATGGACAGAAACTCCAACCTGAGCAAACGTCTGATATTCGCCCTGACTTCAGGTGCATGAGATCTTGATTCAGCTCTGCAGAGTGTGCCTTCTGTGCACTCACCCCCAAAACTAAGCCTAGCTTGTGTTCTCAGACTACCGTCCTCACACCCCTGCCCCAAAAGCCCTACAGATTGGCAATACTGGGGCCATAATGCAGCACACTGCCTGCCCTCCAGAAGAAAAACGTTGCCTTATGGAGCTACCTAGAAACCCGAATAAGGATCAACTGAACGCCACTCGACTGCACCCCAAATATGCAGTCTACCCTGTCTAATGCCTTGTCTGACACAGCATGAGCCCACACCTCCAGACCTACGCTCAACAGCTGGCCGCACACTGAGCTCATTGGACCCATCAGGTCCTTAGGTCTTCATCCCTTCCCAACCTCAGTTTTCGGGTTTCAGAACCTAGACCTAAACTCCAAAGACTGTCCAGGGGTGAACGTGATGCAGAAATCACAACTCTTCCTTCGCCATGGCTGGAAACCTTGTGGTTGGCATATTCTCCAACGTTCAGTGTAGGAGAATCCAGCGTGGCCCATGAGGCACTTCCCATGCTTGAGGGCCTTGTTGGGCACAAATAGGCATTGTGACCCTCAGCATGAGCCCTGTCCTCAAGGAAGGCCTCTCAGTGTCTGAATCAAGAGCCCGCCTATTGGACTTGCCATGCCCCTAGGCCCCCAAACTTAAACAGAGGTGGGGATATCCAGTTGTCCCTCCCAAGGACTCTGCTCTGGAATCCCTCTTTTATTGGGACACTTGAGGTACATAAAATAAAATATAAAATAAAATAAAATAAAAAACAGAAAAGACTCCCCCCATCCCACAGAATGTACCCAAACTCTTGGGATCGGGTCAAATCCTCAGAGAAGGAAAGCCATCCACAACCCATGAGGCCACGCCAGCATTCCACCCACATTGTTGACACAAATCCAGAGACAAAACCTGAGCAAGCACCTCAAACTCACCCTTTTTCATATCCCTAAGTGTTATCACGGTCTGTAGATTGGGCGTGCCATACCTATGTCCCCAATCCTAAGCAGAGTTTGTGTTTTCAGACTTTTGTCCCCACAGGCCTGGCCCACACAGCCTCAAGGCTGGGCCCCTAGAGCCAAACTCAGAACTGTGCCTGCCCTCTCCAGGGGATTTCTGCCCATTCCATTGGCCACAACCCTATAGATTAGGAGAAACTCCAAAGTCCCGAAGCCATCCCAATATTATAGGCTGCCCAGGACAAACAGGGGCGATCTGACACAAGCTGAGCAACTACATGCCCTCAGATCCTTAGACACGTATCCGCAGGAAAGAGATTGAACCGGACAGGCACCTATGCCCTAATCATCTCGATTGCTTTTGTTTCCAGTCATCTCTCCTCAGAGGCCTGGTTTCCAATACCAGCATATGGGAGATTCCTTAGGCACTCATCAAAACAATTCTCTTCTATACATAGGAAACGTACTCTTTAGAGGCCATCAAAACCTCCGGTTATGAACATCCCTCAAGGCCCCGGATCAAGCACCCCATTCCAAGGTCTACATGGACACAAATGCACATTATGACCCATCCTCAAATCACACATTTCAACACACCCGCCTCGGTTGCTCCCCTAGATCCAGCAGATCGAACTTGCCTTGGCGCTATGAGACACCTGGAATGGGAGGCAGGCTGCCCAGGCATCCATCCTTAGAAGCCTGCTCTGAATAACTTCCTTATGGGATGTCCTGGAGCCATCCCACAGGTCTCGACTGTCCCACAGAAGGAATCATTGCGGTTTGGAGCATCTCACAATTCCCATCGTGGGAAAACCTCCATGTCCTCGTGACACCGTCCCCTTCATGAAGGGGCCGTCATGGACAGAAACTCCGACGTAAGCCAACGTCTGATCCTAGCTCTGTCCTCAGGCATACGGGATCTCGAATCATCTCTGCAGAGGGTGCCTGCCGTCCCCTCACCCCGAAATCTAAGTCTGGCTTGTGTTCTCAGAATTTTTTCCTCACACTCGTGGCCCACAAGCCTTCCAGTTTGGGAATTCTGGAGCCACTATGTGGCACTGTGTCTTCCGTCCAGAAGAAAACGTTGCCCTCTGGGGCTACCCAGTAACCACAAATGAGTACCATCCTGCACGAAACTCGACTGCACCCCAATGATACAGTCTAGCCAGGGCACTAATTCCCTGTCTGCCACAGCCTGAGCCTGCACCTCCCAACCCACACTCAACAGCTGGCCGAACACTGAGCACATCAGCCACACCATGGCCTTAGGTCTTCATCTCTTCCCAACCTCAGTTTTCAGGCTTCAGAACCTAGACCTTAAATCCAATCACAGTCCAGGAGTAAAAGTTTTGCAGAAATTAGAACTCCATCTTACCCATGGCCAGAAAACTTGTGGTTGCCATATTGTGCAACGTTCAGTGTAGGAGAAACCAGCATGGTACATTAGGCCAAGTCCTGACATGAGGGGCTCCTTGGGCACAAAAACACATTGTGAAACTCAGTGTGAGACCTATCCTCAAGGAAGGCCTCTCAGTGTCTGGACCAAGAGCCCACATATGGGGATTGCCATGTTCTTAGGTCCCAATGTTAACCAGAGTTCTGGTTGTCCAGTTGCCCCAACCCACGACTCTGCTCTGGAATCCCTATTTTGGTGGGCCACCTGAGGTAAAAAATAAATAAATAAATAAATAAATAAATAAACCAGAAAGGCCTCCTCCCTTACCACAGAATGACCCCAAACTCTTGGGATCAGGTCAAATCCCCAGAAAAGGAGCCTCATCGATGGCCCATGAGGACACCCCGACATTCCATGGCAATCGGTGACACATTTCCAGAAAAAAAAAAAAAAAAGCATGAGCAAGCACCTCACATTCGCCCTTTGTTCATATCCCGAAGAGTTCTCCTCACGGTCTATAGATCGGGCCGGCCATACCTACATCCCCCAACCTAAGTGGAGTTTGTGTTTTCAGACTTTTGTCCAAATAGCCCTGGACCACACACGCTCCACACTTGGGTCCCTGGAGCCACACCTCAGGACTGTGCTTCCCTTTCAAGGGAATTCTTCCCATTCCATTGGCCACAACCTTGCAAATGAGGAAAAACCTCCAAAGTCACCGAGGCCATCCCAATAGTGTAGGCCGCCCAGGACAAACAGGGGTGATCTCAAACCAGCTGAGCAACTACCTCCACTCAGACAACAGATGTCCCCAGAAAAGAATATTGAATCAGACAGGCCCCTAGGCCCTAATCAGATCCATTGCTTTGGTTTCCAGGCATCTCTCCTCAGAGGCCTCGTTTCCAATACCAGCATATGGTGGTTTCCTGAGGCACCATTAAAAACAAATCACGTATCCCCATGGAAAACTTGCTCATTGGAGCTTTGTCATAACCTCTGGTTAGGAGAATCCTTCAGGGCCCTGGTGCCACTGCCCCATACGAAGGTCTCCATGGACTCAAACCAACATTAAGACCATCCTCAGGAAAGTCCATTTCAACTCAGCCCCCTCTGTTGCTACCCCAGGACAGCAGATCAAACGTTGCTTGTTGCTAGGAGACAATTGGAATGTGAGGCTGGCTGCCCAGGCATCCATACTTAGAACCCTGTTCTGGAAAAATACCTTATAAGACGTCCTGGAGCCATCCAAAAATTCTTAATTGTCCCACAGAAGGAATCCTTGCGGTTTGGAGCATCTCACAACTCCAATAGTGGGAAAACCCCCATGGCCTCATAATGCCCCCCCTTCCTGAAGGGGCCCACATGGACAGAAACTCAAACCTGAGCCAAAGTCTGAACCTCGACCTGACTTCAGACGCATGAGATCTCAATTCAGCTCTGCAGAGTGTGCCTGCCATGTCCTTGCCCCGAAACCTAAGCCTAGCTTGTGTCCTCAGACTTCCGTCCTCACTCTCCTGGCCCACAAGCCCTCCAGTTTGGGAATTCCGATGCCACAAAGCAGCACTCTGCCTGCCCTCCAGAAGAAAAACTTTCCCTATGCTGCTAATAAGAAACCCCAAATGATTTTCTAATGCATGCCACTCGATTGTAAAGCAATTATACAGCCCACCCTGTATTCTAATGCCCTGTCTGGCACAGCCTGAGACAAGACTTCCCAAACGACACCCAGACAGCTGGCCCCAACCTGGACACATAGGACCCGCTATGGCTGTAGGTCGTCATCTCTTCCCAACCTCGGTTTTCAGGCTTCAGAACCTAGACCTTTTCTCCAATCACTGCCCAGGGGTGAACGTGATGCAGAAATTAGAATTCCTCCTTCCCCATGGCCAGAAACCTTGTGGTTGGCATGTTGTCCAACGTTCAATGTGGGAAAACCTGCATTGTCCGAAAGGCCACACCAGTGCTTGAGGGCCGCCTAGGGCACAGACATGCATTGTGACCTGCAGCGTGAGTCCCGTATTAAAGTAACGCCTCTCAGTGGCTGGACCAAGATCCTGCATATGGGGCTTGTCATATCCATAGGGCCCCAGGCTTAACCAGAGGGCGAGTATTCCAGTTGTCAGTACCCACTGCTATGCTCTAGAATCCCTTACTGGGGGGACACATGAAGCAGAAAACAGGACACTTCCCTTCCCACAGAATGACCCCAAACTCTTGGGGCCTGGACAAACTACCAGAGAGGGAGACTTCTACGACCCATGAGGCAACTCCTACATTAAACGGCCATTGTGGACAAAACATCCAGAGACAAAAGCCTGAGCGACTGCCTCCCTCTCACCCTTCTTTCATATCCAGAGGAGCTCCCCTCATGGACTGTAGATCAGGCCTGCCGTAACCTCGGCCCCAAACCTGAGCTGAGTTAGGGTTTTTGGATGTCTGTCTGCACAGCCATGGCCCACGCAGCCTCCAGGCTGGGGTCTCTGGAGCCACACCACAGAACTGTGCCTGCTCTCTCCTAAGAAACTGCCCATTCCATTGGCCACAACTCTACAAAATAGTAGAAACCTCAAGGTCCCCAAGGACATCCCACTACCGCAAGCCGCACTGGACAAATAGGGGCATTATGACACAAGCTGAGCAACTACTACCGCAATGCAGACACACTGACAGATATCCGCAGAGACAGAAGATTGAACCAGACAGGCCCCTAGGCCCTATTATGAACTCTTGCTTTGGTGTCCAGGTATCACTCCTCAGAAGCCTGGGTTCGAAGACCAGCATACGGGGCTTTCCAGAGGCACCAGACAGAAGACCTCTCATCTCCACATGGGAAGCTTCCTTGTTGGAGTTGTGTCAAGCCCTTCGGATTGGAGAATCCTGCAGAGTCCCTTAGCTACTGCCACATTCCAAGGTCTCCATGGCCACCAACCCACATTATGACTCATCCTCAGGAGAGTCCATTTAAACTCAGCCTTCTGGGTAGCTCACCCAAGAGCCCGCAGATTGAGCGTGCCTTGTCTCGACCAGGCAATGGGAAGGTGAGTTGGCGTGTCTCGGCATCCATGCTTAGGCCCCTGCTCTCGAGTCTTTCTGTATGGGGCATCAAGGGACCATCCAATTGTACTCGACTGTCCTGAAGAAGGAAACTTTGAAGTTTGGAGCAGCTCACAACTCCCAGCGTAGGGAAACCTCCCTGGCCTCATGACGCCCCCACCCCCTTCAGGAAGGGGCCGTCATGGACACAAACTCCAGCTTGAGGCAACATCTGATACTCGCCCTGACCTCACCTGCAGGAGATCTCGATTCAGCCTCTGCAGAGTGAGCCTGCCATGCTCTTGGCCCCAAAACTCGTGCTAGCTTGTGTTTTCAGACTTCCTTCCTCACAATCCTGGCCACACCCCTCCAGTTTGGCAATTCTGGAGACACAATGCAGCACTCGGCCTGCCCTCGAGAAAAAAAATGTTGCCCTATAGGGCTAACCGGAAACGCCAAATGAGTAACAACCTGCATGCCACGCGACCATACCCCAATTATACAGTCTAGCCTGTGCACTAAAGCCCTGTCTGACACAGCCTGAGGGCAGACCTCCAGTCCAACACCCAGAAAGCTGGCCGTACACAGAGCATATCACACCCACAATGGCTTTAGGCCATCATCTCTACCCAACCTCAGTTTTCACCTTCAGAACCTAGGCCTTATCTACACTCACTGCTCAGGAGTGAACGTGATGCAAGAATCAGAACTTCTCCTTCGCCTTGGCAAGTAACCTAGTGGTTGGCATGTTGTCCATTGTTCATAGTAGGAGAAAGCAGCATGGACTATGAGGCCCCACCTATCCCTGGGGGCCACAATTTGCACAAACACACATTGTGACCCTCAGCGTGAGCCCTATCCTCATGTAAAGCCTCTTAGTGACTGGAACAACAGCCCACATATGGGGCTTGACAAGCCCCTAGTCCCCCAATCTCAACCGAGTTCGAGATGTCTAGTCACCCCTACTCAGGGCTCTACTCTGGAATCCCTATTTGGTGGAACACCTGAGGTAAAAAAAAAAAAATACAGAAAGGACTCTTCCCATCCACAGAATGAATCCAACCCCTTGGGATCAGGCCAAATCACCAGAGAAAGAATTGTCCATGGCCCTTGAGGACACCCCGACATTCCACGGCCACCGTTGACACAAAATCCAGAGACAAAAGCTTGAGCAAGCGCCATATACTCGCCCTTTGTTCATAGCCCGGAAAATTTCCACGGTCTTAGATCGAGCCTTCATACATACATCCCCAAACCTAAGCTGAGTTTGTGTTTTCAGACTTCTGTCCCCACAGTCCTGGCCCACACACCATCCAAGCTGGGGCCCCTGGAGACACACCTCAGGACTGTGGCTTCCCTCTCCAGGGGAATTCTGCCATTTCCATTGGCCACAACCCTATAGATTAGGAGAATCCTCCAAACTCCCCGAGGCCATCCCAATAGTGTTGGCTGCCCAGGACAAACAGGGATGATCTTTCACAAGTTAGGAAACTACCTCCACTCAGACCCAGAGACAGATATCCCCATAGAATAAGATTGAACTGGACAGGCACTTAGGCTCTAATCAGATCCATTGCTTTTGTTTCCAGGCATCTCACCTCAGAGGCCTGGTTTCCAATACCAGAATACGGGGGATTACTGAGGCACTCATCAGAAAAATCTCATCTCCACATAGGAAATGTACTCTTTGGAGCTCTATAAAAACCTCTGTTTAGGAGAATCTTTCAGGGCCCCGGATCAAGCGCCCCATTCCAAGGTCTCCATGGACTTAAACCCACATTATGATCTATTGTCGGGAGAGTCCATGTCAACTCAACCCCCTTGGTTTCTACCCCAGGGCCTGCAGATCAAACCTGCCTTGTTGCTAGGAGACAACTAGAATGGGAGGCGGGCTGCCCAGGCATCCATCCTTAGAACCCTACTCTGGAGTCGTTCCACATGGGACATCCTAGAGCCATCCAACAGGTCTCAAGTGTCCCACAGAAGGAATCTTTGCAGTCTGGAGCATCTCACAACTCCCATTGTGGGAAAATCTACATGGCCTCTTGAGACGCTCCACTTTATAAAGGGGCCATCATGGACAGAAACTCCAACCTGAGCAAACGTCTGATATTCGCCCTGACTTCAGGTGCATGAGATCTTGATTCAGCTCTGCAGAGTGTGCCTTCTGTGCACTCACCCCCAAAACTAAGCCTAGCTTGTGTTCTCAGACTACCGTCCTCACACCCCTGCCCCAAAAGCCCTACAGATTGGCAATACTGGGGCCATAATGCAGCACACTGCCTGCCCTCCAGAAGAAAAACGTTGCCTTATGGAGCTACCTAGAAACCCGAATAAGGATCAACTGAACGCCACTCGACTGCACCCCAAATATGCAGTCTACCCTGTCTAATGCCTTGTCTGACACAGCATGAGCCCACACCTCCAGACCTACGCTCAACAGCTGGCCGCACACTGAGCTCATTGGACCCATCAGGTCCTTAGGTCTTCATCCCTTCCCAACCTCAGTTTTCGGGTTTCAGAACCTAGACCTAAACTCCAAAGACTGTCCAGGGGTGAACGTGATGCAGAAATCACAACTCTTCCTTCGCCATGGCTGGAAACCTTGTGGTTGGCATATTCTCCAACGTTCAGTGTAGGAGAATCCAGCGTGGCCCATGAGGCACTTCCCATGCTTGAGGGCCTTGTTGGGCACAAATAGGCATTGTGACCCTCAGCATGAGCCCTGTCCTCAAGGAAGGCCTCTCAGTGTCTGAATCAAGAGCCCGCCTATTGGACTTGCCATGCCCCTAGGCCCCCAAACTTAAACAGAGGTGGGGATATCCAGTTGTCCCTCCCAAGGTCTCTGCTCTGGAATCCCTCTTTTATTGGGACACTTGAGGTACATAAAATAAAATATAAAATAAAATAAAATAAAAAACAGAAAAGACTCCCCCCATCCCACAGAATGTACCCAAACTCTTGGGATCGGGTCAAATCCTCAGAGAAGGAAAGCCATCCACAACCCATGAGGCCACGCCAGCATTCCACCCACATTGTTGACACAAATCCAGAGACAAAACCTGAGCAAGCACCTCAAACTCACCCTTTTTCATATCCCTAAGTGTTATCACGGTCTGTAGATTGGGCGTGCCATACCTATGTCCCCAATCCTAAGCGGAGTTTGTGTTTTCAGACTTTTGTCCCCACAGGCCTGGCCCACACAGCCTCAAGGCTGGGCCCCTAGAGCCAAACTCAGAACTGTGCTTGCCCTCTCCAGGGGATTTCTGCCCATTCCATTGGCCACAACCCTATAGATTAGGAGAAACTCCAAAGTCCTGAGGCCATCCCAATATAATAGGCTGCCCAGGACAAACAGGGGCGATCTGACACAAGCTGAGCAACTACATGCCCTCAGATCCTTAGACACGTATCCGCAGGAAAGAGATTGAACCGGACAGGCACCTAGGACCTAATCATCTCGATTGCTTTTGTTTCCAGTCATCTCTCCTCAGAGTCCTGGTTTCCAATACCAGCATATGGGAGATTCCTTAGGCACTCATCAAAACAATTCTCTTCTCTACATAGGAAACGTACTCTTTAGAGGCCATCAAAACCTCCGGTTATGAACATCCCTCAAGGCCCCGGATCAAGCACCCCATTCCAAGGTCTACATCGACACAAATGCACATTATGACCCATCCTCAACTCACCCATTTCAACACACCCGCCTCGGTTGCTCCCCTAGATCCAGCAGTCGAACTTGCCTTGGCGCTATGAGACACCTGGAATGGGAGGCAGGCTGCCCAGGCATCCATCCTTAGAACCCTGCTCTGGATAACTTCCTTATGGGATGTCCTGGAGCCATCCCACAGGTCTCGACTGTCCCACAGAAGGAATCATTGCGGTTTGGAGCATCTCACAATTCCCATCGTGGGAAAACCTCCATGTCCTCGCGACACCGTCCCCTTCATGAAGGGGCCGTCATGGACAGAAACTCCGACGTAAGCCAACGTCTGATCCTAGCTCTGTCTTCAGGCATACGGGATCTTGAATCATCTCTGCAGAGGGTGCCTGCCGTCCCCTCACCCCGAAATCTAAGTCTGGCTTGTGTTCTCAGAATTCTTTTCTCACACTCCTGGCCCACAAGCCTTCCAGTTTGGGAATTCTGGAGCCACTATGTGGCACTGTGTCTTCCCTCCAGAAGAAAAACGTTGCCCTCTGGGGCTACCCAGTAACCACAAATGAGTACCATCCTGCACGAAACTCGACTGCACCCCAATGATACAGTCTAGCCTGGGCACTAATTCCCTGTCTGTCACAGCCTGAGCCTGCACCTCCCAATCCACACTCAACAGCTGGCCGAACACTGAGCACATCAGCCACACCATGGCCTTAGGTCTTCATCTCTTCCCAACCTCAGTTTTCAGGCTTCAGAACCTAGACCTTAAATCCAATCACAGTCCAGGAGTGAAAGTGTTGCAGAAATTAGAACTCCTTCTTCCCCATGGCCATTAAACTTGTGGTTACCATATTGTCCAACGTTCCGTGTAGGAGAAACCAGCATGGTACATTAGGCCACGCCCTGACTTGAGGGGCTCCTTGGGCACAAAATCACATTGTGAAACTCAGTGTGAGACCTAACCTCAAGGAAGGCCTCTCAGTGTCTGGACCAAGAGCCCACATATGGGGCTTGCCATGTTCTTAGGTCCCAATGTTAACCAGAGGTCTGGTTGTCCAGTCGCCCCTCCCCAGGACTCTGCTCTGGAATCCCTATTTTGGTGGGCCACCTGAGGTAAAAAAAAAAATAAATAAATAAACAAAAAAAACAGAAAGGCCTCCTGCCTTACCACAGAATGACCCCAAACTCTTGGGATCAGGTCAAATCCCCAGAAAAGGAGCCTCATCGATGGCCCATGAGGACACCCCGACATTCCATGGCAATCGGTGACACATTTCCAGAAAAAAAAAAAAAAGCATGAGCAAGCACCTCACATTCGCCCTTTCTTCATATCCCGAAGAGTTCTCCTCACGGTCTATAGATCGGGCCGGCCATACCTACATCCCCCAACCTAAGTGGAGTTTGTGTTTTCAGACTTTTGTCCAAATAGCCCTGGACCACACACGCTCCACACTTGGGTCCCTGGAGCCACACCTCAGGACTGTGCTTCCCTTTCAAGGGAATTCTTCCCATTCCATTGGCCACAACCTTGCAAATGAGGAAAAACCTCCAAAGTCACCGAGGCCATCCCAATAGTGTAGGCCGCCCAGGACAAACAGGGGTGAACTCAAACCAGCTGAGCAACTACCTCCACTCACACAACAGATGTCCCCAGAAAAGAATATTGAACCGGACAGGCCCCTAGGCCCTAATCAGATCCATTGCTTTGGTTTCCAGGCATCTCTCCTCAGAGGCCTCGTTTCCAATACCAGCATATGGTGGTTTCCTGAGGCACCATTAAGAACAAATCTCGTCTCCCCATGGAAAACTTGCTCATTGGAGCTTTGTCATAACCTCTGGTTAGGAGAATCCTTCAGGGCCCTGGTGCCACTGCCCCATACCAAGGTCTCCATGGACTCAAACCAACATTAAGACCATCCTCAGGAAAGTCCATTTCAACTCAGCCCCCTCTGTTGCTACCCCAAGACAGCAGATCAAACGTTTTTTGTTGCTAGGAGACAATTGGAATGTGAGGCTGGCTGCCCAGGCATCCATACTTAGAACCCTGTTCTGGAAAAATACCTTATAAGACGTCCTGGAGCCATCCAACAAATCTTAATTGTCCCACAGAAGGAATCCTTGCGGTTTGGAGCATCTCACAACTCCAATAGTGGGAAAACCCCCATGGCCTCATAATGCCCCCCCTTAATGAAGGGGCCCACATGGACAGAAACTCAAACCTGAGCCAAAGTCTGAACCTCGACCTGACTTCAGACGCATGAGATCTCAATTCAGCTCTGCAGAGTGTGCCTGCCATGTCCTTGCCCCGAAACCTAAGCCTAGCTTGTGTTCTCAGACTTCCGTCCTCACTCTCCTGGCCCACAAGCCCTCCAGTTTGGGAATTCCGATGCCACAATGCAGCACTCTGCCTGCCCTCCAGAAGAAAAACTTTGCCCTATGCTGCTAATAAGAAACCCCAAATGATTTTCTAATGCATGCCACTCGATTGTAAAGCAATTATACAGCCCACCCTGTATTCTAATGCCCTGTCTGGCACAGCCTGAGACAAGACTTCCCAAACGACACCCAGACAGCTGGCCCCAACCTGGAAACATAGGACCCGCTATGGCTGTAGGTCGTCATCTCTTCCCAACCTCGGTTTTCAGGCTTCAGAACCTAGACCTTTTCTCCAATCACTGCCCAGGGGTGAACGTGATGCAGAAATTAGAATTCCTCCTTCCCCATGGCCAGAAACCTTATGGTTGGCATGTTGTCCAACGTTCATTGTGGGAAAACCTGCATTGTCCGAAAGGCCACGCCAGTGCTTGAGGGCCGCCTAGAGCACAGACATGCATTGTGACCTGCAGCGTGTGAGTCCCGTATTAAAGTAACGCCTCTGAGTGGCTGGACCAAGATCCTGCATATGGGGCTTGTCATATCCATAGGCCCCCAGGCTTAACCAGAGGGCGAGTATTCCAGTTGTCAGTACCCACTGCTATGCTCTAGAATCCCTTACTGGGGGGACACATGAAGCAGAAAACAGGACACTTCCCTTCCCACAGAATGACCCCAAACTCTTGGGGGCTGGACAAACTACCAGAGAGGGAGACTTCTACGACCCATGAGGCAACTCCTACATTAAACGGCCATTGTGGACAAAACATCCAGAGACAAAAGCCTGAGCGACTGCCTCCCTCTCACCCTTCTTTCATATCCAGAGGAGCTCCCCTCATGGACTGTAGATCAGGCCTGCCGTAACCTCGGCCCCAAACCTGAGCTGAGTTAGGGTTTTTGGATGTCTGTCTGCACAGCCATGGCCCACGCAGCCTCCAGGCTGGGGTCTCTGAGCCACACCACAGAACTGTGCCTGCTCTCTCCTAAGAAACTGCCCATTCCATTGGCCACAACTCTACAAAATAGTAGAAACCTCAAGGTCCCCAAGGACATCCCACTACCGCAAGCCGCACTGGACAAATAGGGGCATTATGACACAAGCTGAGCAACTACTACCTCCATGCAGACACACAGACAGATATCCGCAGAGACAGAAGATTGAACCAGACAGGCCCCTAGGCCCTATTATAAACTCTTGCTTTGGTGTCCAGGTATCACTCCTCAGAGGCCTGGGTTCGAAGACCAGCATACGGGGCTTTCCTGAGGCACCAGACAGAAGACCTCTCATCTCCACATGGGAAGCTTCCTTGTTGGAGTTGTGTCAAGCCCTTCGGGTTGGAGAATCCTGCAGAGTCCCTTAGCTACTGCCACATTCCAAGGTCTCCATGGCCACCAACCCACATTATGACTCATCCTCAGGAGAGTCCATTTAAACTCAGCCTTCTGGGTAGCTCACCCAAGAGCCCGCAGATTGAGCGTGCCTTGTCTCGACCAGGCAATGGGAAGGTGAGTTGGCGTGTCTCGGCATCCATGCTTAGGCCCCTGCTCTCGAGTCTTTCTGTATGGGGCATCAAGGGACCATCCAATTGTACTCGACTGTCCTGAAGAAGGAAACTTTGAAGTTTGGAGCAGCTCACAACTCCCAGCGTAGGGAAACCTCCCTGGCCTCATGACGCCCCCACCCCCTTCAGGAAGGGGCCGTCATGGACACAAACTCCAGCTTGAGGCAACATCTGATACTCGCCCTGACCTCACCTGCAGGAGATCTCGATTCAGCCTCTGCAGAGTGAGCCTGCCATGCTCTTGGCCCCAAAACTCGTGCTAGCTTGTGTTTTCAGACTTCCTTCCTCACAATCCTGGCCACACCCCTCCAGTTTGGCAATTCTGGAGACACAATGCAGCACTCTGCCTATCCTCCAGAAGAAAAATGTTGCCCTATAGGGCTAACCGGAAACGCCAAATGAGTAACAACCTGCATGCCACTCGACCATACCCCAATTATACAGTCTAGCCTGTGCACTAAAGCCCTGTCTGACACAGCCTGAGGGCAGACCTCCAGTCCAACACCCAGAAAGCTGGCCGTACACAGAGCATATCACACCCACAATGGCTTTAGGCCATCATCTCTACCCAACCTCAGTTTTCACCTTCAGAACCTAGGCCTTATCTACACTCACTGCTCAGGAGTGAACGTGATGCAAGAATCAGAACTTCTCCTTCGCCTTGGCAAGTAACCTAGTGGTTGGCATGTTGTCCATTGTTCATAGTAGGAGAAAGCAGCATGGACTATGAGGCCCCACCTATCCCTGGGGGCCACAATTTGCACAAACACACATTGTGACCCTCAGCGTGAGCCCTATCCTCATGTAAAGCCTCTTAGTGACTGGAACAACAGCCCACATATGGGGCTTGACAAGCCCCTAGTCCCCCAATCTCAACCAGAGTTCGAGATGTCTAGTCACCCCTACTCAGGGCTCTACTCTGGAATCCCTATTTGGTGGAACACCTGAGGTAAAAAAAAAAAAAATACAGAAAGGACTCTTCCCATCCACAGAATGATCCCAACCCCTTGGGATCAGGCCAAATCACCAGAGAAAGAATTGTCCATGGCCCTTGAGGACACCCCGACATTCCACGGCCACCGTTGACACAAAATCCAGAGACAAAAGCTTGAGCAAGCGCCACATACTCGCCCTTTGGTCATAGCACGGAAAATTCTCACGGTCTGTAGATCGAGCCTTCATACATACATCCCCAAACCTAAGCTGAGTTTGTGTTTTCAGACTTCTGTCCCCACAGTCCTGGCCCACACACCGTCCAAGCTGGGGCCCCTGGAGACACACCTCAGGACTGTGGCTTCCCTCTCCAGGGGAATTCTGCCATTTCCATTGGCCACAACCCTATAGATTAGGAGAATCCTCCAAACTCCCCGAGGCCATCCCAATAGTGTTGGCTGCCCAGGACAAACAGGGATGATCTTTCACAAGTTAGGAAACTACCTCCACTCAGACCCAGAGACAGATATCCCCATAGAATAAAATTGAACTGGACAGGCACTTAGGCTCTAATCAGATCCATTGCTTTTGTTTCCAGGCATCTCTCCTCAGAGGCCTGGTTTCCAATACCAGAATACGGGGGATTACTGAGGCACTCATCAGAAAAATCTCATCTCCACATAGGAAATGTACTCTTTGGAGCTCTATAAAAACCTCTGTTTAGGAGAATCTTTCAGGGCCCCGGATCAAGCGCCCCATTCCAAGGTCTCCATGGACTTAAACCCACATTATGATCTATTGTCTGGAGAGTCCATGTCAACTCAACCCCCTTGGTTTCTCCCCCAGGGCCTGCAGATCAAACCTGCCTTGTTGCTAGGAGACAACTAGAATGGGAGGCGGGCTGCCCAGGCATCCATCCTTAGAACCCTACTCTGGAGTCGTTCCACATGGGACATCCTAGAGCCATCCAACAGGTCTCAAGTGTCCCACAGAAGGAATCTTTGCAGTCTGGAGCATCTCACAACTCCCATTGTGGGAAAATCTACATGGCCTCTTGAGACGCTCCACTTTATAAAGGGGCCATCATGGACAGAAACTCCAACCTGAGCAAACGTCTGATATTCGCCCTGACTTCAGGTGCATGAGATCTTGATTCAGCTCTGCAGAGTGTGCCTTCTGTGCACTCACCCCCAAAACTAAGCCTAGCTTGTGTTCTCAGACTACCGTCCTCACACCCCTGCCCGAAAAGCCCTACAGATTGGCAATACTGGGGCCATAATGCAGCACACTGCCTGCCCTCCAGAAGAAAAACGTTGCCTTATGGAGCTACCTAGAAACCCGAATAAGGATCAACTGAACGCCACTCGACTGCACCCCAAATATGCAGTCTACCCTGTCTAATGCCTTGTCTGACACAGCATGAGCCCACACCTCCAGACCTACGCTCAACAGCTGGCCACACACTGAGCTCATTGGACCCATCAGGTCCTTAGGTCTTCATCCCTTCCCAACCTCAGTTTTCGGGTTTCAGAACCTAGACCTAAACTCCAAAGACTGTCCAGGGGTGAACGTGATGCAGAAATCACAACTCTTCCTTCGCCATGGCTGGAAACCTTGTGGTTGGCATATTCTCCAACGTTCAGTGTAGGAGAATACAGCGTGGCCCATGAGGCACTTCCCATGCTTGAGGGCCTTGTTGGGCACAAATAGGCATTGTGACCCTCAGCATGAGCCCTGTCCTCAAGGAAGGCCTCTCAGTGTCTGAATCAAGAGCCCGCCTATTGGACTTGCCATGCACCTAGGCCCCCAAACTTAAACAGAGGTGGGGATATCCAGTTGTCCCTCCCAAGGTCTCTGCTCTGGAATCCCTCTTTTATTGGGACACTTGAGGTACATAAAATAAAATATAAAATAAAATAAAATAAAAAACAGAAAAGACTCCACCCATCCCACAGAATGTACCCAAACTCTTGGGATCGGGTCAAATCCTCAGAGAAGGAAAGCCATCCACAACCCATGAGGCCACGCCAGCATTCCACCCACATTGTTGACACAAATCCAGAGACAAAACCTGAGCAAGCACCTCAAACTCACCCTTTTTCATATCCCTAAGTGTTATCACGGTCTGTAGATTGGGCGTGCCATACCTATGTCCCCAATCCTAAGCAGAGTTTGTGTTTTCAGACTTTTGTCCCCACAGGCCTGGCCCACACAGCCTCAAGGCTGGGCCCCTAGAGCCAAACTCAGAACTGTGCTTGCCCTCTCCAGGGGATTTCTTCCCATTCCATTGGCCACAACCCTATAGATTAGGAGAAACTCCAAAGTCCTGAGGCCATCCCAATATAATAGGCTGCCCAGGACAAACAGGGGCGATCTGACACAAGCTGAGCAACTACATGCCCTCAGATCCTTAGACACGTATCCGCAGGAAAGAGATTGAACCGGACAGGCACCTAGGACCTAATCATCTCGATTGCTTTTGTTTCCAGTCATCTCTCCTCAGAGTCCTGGTTTCCAATACCAGCATATGGGAGATTCCTTAGGCACTCATCAAAACAATTCTCTTCTCTACATAGGAAACGTACTCTTTAGAGGCCATCAAAACCTCCGGTTATGAACATCCCTCAAGGCCCCGGATCAAGCACCCCATTCCAAGGTCTACATCGACACAAATGCACATTATGACCCATCCTCAACTCACCCATTTCAACACACCCGCCTCGGTTGCTCCCCTAGATCCAGCAGTCGAACTTGCCTTGGCGCTATGAGACACCTGGAATGGGAGGCAGGCTGCCCAGGCATCCATCCTTAGAACCCTGCTCTGGATAACTTCCTTATGGGATGTCCTGGAGCCATCCCACAGGTCTCGACTGTCCCACAGAAGGAATCATTGCGGTTTGGAGCATCTCACAATTCCCATCGTGGGAAAACCTCCATGTCCTCGCGACACCGTCCCCTTCATGAAGGGGCCGTCATGGACAGAAACTCCGACGTAAGCCAACGTCTGATCCTAGCTCTGTCTTCAGGCATACGGGATCTTGAATCATCTCTGCAGAGGGTGCCTGCCGTCCCCTCACCCCGAAATCTAAGTCTGGCTTGTGTTCTCAGAATTCTTTTCTCACACTCCTGGCCCACAAGCCTTCCAGTTTGGGAATTCTGGAGCCACTATGTGGCACTGTGTCTTCCCTCCAGAAGAAAAACGTTGCCCTCTGGGGCTACCCAGTAACCACAAATGAGTACCATCCTGCACGAAACTCGACTGCACCCCAATGATACAGTCTAGCCTGGGCACTAATTCCCTGTCTGTCACAGCCTGAGCCTGCACCTCCCAATCCACACTCAACAGCTGGCCGAACACTGAGCACATCAGCCACACCATGGCCTTAGGTCTTCATCTCTTCCCAACCTCAGTTTTCAGGCTTCAGAACCTAGACCTTAAATCCAATCACAGTCCAGGAGTGAAAGTGTTGCAGAAATTAGAACTCCTTCTTCCCCATGGCCATTAAACTTGTGGTTACCATATTGTCCAACGTTCCGTGTAGGAGAAACCAGCATGGTACATTAGGCCACGCCCTGACTTGAGGGGCTCCTTGGGCACAAAATCACATTGTGAAACTCAGTGTGAGACCTAACCTCAAGGAAGGCCTCTCAGTGTCTGGACCAAGAGCCCACATATGGGGCTTGCCATGTTCTTAGGTCCCAATGTTAACCAGAGGTCTGGTTGTCCAGTCGCCCCTCCCCAGGACTCTGCTCTGGAATCCCTATTTTGGTGGGCCACCTGAGGTAAAAAAAAAAATAAATAAATAAACAAAAAAACCAGAAAGGCCTCCTGCCTTACCACAGAATGACCCCAAACTCTTGGGATCAGGTCAAATCCCCAGAAAAGGAGCCTCATCGATGGCCCATGAGGACACCCCGACATTCCATGGCAATCGGTGACACATTTCCAGAAAAAAAAAAAAAAAAGCATGAGCAAGCACCTCACATTCGCCCTTTCTTCATATCCCGAAGAGTTCTCCTCACGGTCTATAGATCGGGCCGGCCATACCTACATCCCCCAACCTAAGTGGAGTTTGTGTTTTCAGACTTTTGTCCAAATAGCCCTGGACCACACACGCTCCACACTTGGGTCCCTGGAGCCACACCTCAGGACTGTGCTTCCCTTTCAAGGGAATTCTTCCCATTCCATTGGCCACAACCTTGCAAATGAGGAAAAACCTCCAAAGTCACCGAGGCCATCCCAATAGTGTAGGCCGTCCAGGACAAACAGGGGTGAACTCAAACCAGCTGAGCAACTACCTCCACTCAGACAACAGATGTCCCCAGAAAAGAATATTGAACCGGACAGGCCCCTAGGCCCTAATCAGATCCATTGCTTTGGTTTCCAGGCATCTCTCCTCAGAGGCCTCGTTTCCAATACCAGCATATGGTGGTTTCCTGAGGCACCATTAAGAACAAATCTCGTCTCCCCATGGAAAACTTGCTCATTGGAGCTTTGTCATAACCTCTGGTTAGGAGAATCCTTCAGGGCCCTGGTGCCACTGCCCCATACCAAGGTCTCCATGGACTCAAACCAACATTAAGACCATCCTCAGGAAAGTCCATTTCAACTCAGCCCCCTCTGTTGCTACCCCAAGACAGCAGATCAAACGTTTTTTGTTGCTAGGAGACAATTGGAATGTGAGGCTGGCTGCCCAGGCATCCATACTTAGAACCCTGTTCTGGAAAAATACCTTATAAGACGTCCTGGAGCCATCCAACAAATCTTAATTGTCCCACAGAAGGAATCCTTGCGGTTTGGAGCATCTCACAACTCCAATAGTGGGAAAACCCCCATGGCCTCATAATGCCCCCCCTTAATGAAGGGGCCCACATGGACAGAAACTCAAACCTGAGCCAAAGTCTGAACCTCGACCTGACTTCAGACGCATGAGATCTCAATTCAGCTCTGCAGAGTGTGCCTGCCATGTCCTTGCCCCGAAACCTAAGCCTAGCTTGTGTTCTCAGACTTCCGTCCACACTCTCCTGGCCCACAAGCCCTCCAGTTTGGGAATTCCGATGCCACAATGCAGCACTCTGCCTGCCCTCCAGAAGAAAAACTTTGCCCTATGCTGCTAATAAGAAACCCCAAATGATTTTCTAATGCATGCCACTCGATTGTAAAGCAATTATACAGCCCACCCTGTATTCTAATGCCCTGTCTGGCACAGCCTGAGACAAGACTTCCCAAACGACACCCAGACAGCTGGCCCCAACCTGGAAACATAGGACCCGCTATGGCTGTAGGTCGTCATCTCTTCCCAACCTCGGTTTTCAGGCTTCAGAACCTAGACCTTTTCTCCAATCACTGCCCAGGGGTGAACGTGATGCAGAAATTAGAATTCCTCCTTCCCCATGGCCAGAAACCTTATGGTTGGCATGTTGTCCAACGTTCATTGTGGGAAAACCTGCATTGTCCGAAAGGCCACGCCAGTGCTTGAGGGCCGCCTAGAGCACAGACATGCATTGTGACCTGCAGCGTGTGAGTCCCGTATTAAAGTAACGCCTCTGAGTGGCTGGACCAAGATCCTGCATATGGGGCTTGTCATATCCATAGGCCCCCAGGCTTAACCAGAGGGCGAGTATTCCAGTTGTCAGTACCCACTGCTATGCTCTAGAATCCCTTACTGGGGGGACACATGAAGCAGAAAACAGGACACTTCCCTTCCCACAGAATGACCCCAAACTCTTGGGGGCTGGACAAACTACCAGAGAGGGAGACTTCTACGACCCATGAGGCAACTCCTACATTAAACGGCCATTGTGGACAAAACATCCAGAGACAAAAGCCTGAGCGACTGCCTCCCTCTCACCCTTCTTTCATATCCAGAGGAGCTCCCCTCATGGACTGTAGATCAGGCCTGCCGTAACCTCGGCCCCAAACCTGAGCTGAGTTAGGGTTTTTGGATGTCTGTCTGCACAGCCATGGCCCACGCAGCCTCCAGGCTGGGGTCTCTGAGCCACACCACAGAACTGTGCCTGCTCTCTCCTAAGAAACTGCCCATTCCATTGGCCACAACTCTACAAAATAGTAGAAACCTCAAGGTCCCCAAGGACATCCCACTCCCGCAAGCCGCACTGGACAAATAGGGGCATTATGACACAAGCTGAGCAACTACTACCTCCATGCAGACACACAGACAGATATCCGCAGAGACAGAAGATTGAACCAGACAGGCCCCTAGGCCCTATTATAAACTCTTGCTTTGGTGTCCAGGTATCACTCCTCAGAGGCCTGGGTTCGAAGACCAGCATACGGGGCTTTCCTGAGGCACCAGACAGAAGACCTCTCATCTCCACATGGGAAGCTTCCTTGTTGGAGTTGTGTCAAGCCCTTCGGGTTGGAGAATCCTGCCGAGTCCCTTAGCTACTGCCACATTCCAAGGTCTCCATGGCCACCAACCCACATTATGACTCATCCTCAGGAGAGTCCATTTAAACTCAGCCTTCTGGGTAGCTCACCCAAGAGCCCGCAGATTGAGCGTGCCTTGTCTCGACCAGGCAATGGGAAGGTGAGTTGGCGTGTCTCGGCATCCATGCTTAGGCCCCTGCTCTCGAGTCTTTCTGTATGGGGCATCAAGGGACCATCCAATTGTACTCGACTGTCCTGAAGAAGGAAACTTTGAAGTTTGGAGCAGCTCACAACTCCCAGCATAGGGAAACCTCCCTGGCCTCATGACGCCCCCACCCCCTTCAGGAAGGGGCCGTCATGGACACAAACTCCAGCTTGAGGCAACATCTGATACTCGCCCTGACCTCACCTGCAGGAGATCTCGATTCAGCCTCTGCAGAGTGAGCCTGCCATGCTCTTGGCCCCAAAACTCGTGCTAGCTTGTGTTTTCAGACTTCCTTCCTCACAATCCTGGCCACACCCCTCCAGTTTGGCAATTCTGGAGACACAATGCAGCACTCTGCCTACCCTCCAGAAGAAAAATGTTGCCCTATAGGGCTAACCGGAAACGCCAAATGAGTAACAACCTGCATGCCACTCGACCATACCCCAATTATACAGTCTAGCCTGTGCACTAAAGCCCTGTCTGACACAGCCTGAGGGCAGACCTCCAGTCCAACACCCAGAAAGCTGGCCGTACACAGAGCATATCACACCCACAATGGCTTTAGGCCATCATCTCTACCCAACCTCAGTTTTCACCTTCAGAACCTAGGCCTTATCTACACTCACTGCTCAGGAGTGAACGTGATGCAAGAATCAGAACTTCTCCTTCGCCTTGGCAAGTAACCTAGTGGTTGGCATGTTGTCCATTGTTCATAGTAGGAGAAAGCAGCATGGACTATGAGGCCCCACCTATCCCTGGGGGCCACAATTTGCACAAACACACATTGTGACCCTCAGCGTGAGCCCTATCCTCATGTAAAGCCTCTTAGTGACTGGAACAACAGCCCACATATGGGGCTTGACAAGCCCCTAGTCCCCCAATCTCAACCAGAGTTCGAGATGTCTAGTCACCCCTACTCAGGGCTCTACTCTGGAATCCCTATTTGGTGGAACACCTGAGGTAAAAAAAAAAAAAATACAGAAAGGACTCTTCCCATCCACAGAATGATCCCAACCCCTTGGGATCAGGCCAAATCACCAGAGAAAGAATTGTCCATGGCCCTTGAGGACACCCCGACATTCCACGGCCACCGTTGACACAAAATCCAGAGACAAAAGCTTGAGCAAGCGCCACATACTCGCCCTTTGGTCATAGCACGGAAAATTCTCACGGTCTGTAGATCGAGCCTTCATACATACATCCCCAAACCTAAGCTGAGTTTGTGTTTTCAGACTTCTGTCCCCACAGTCCTGGCCCACACACCGTCCAAGCTGGGGCCCCTGGAGACACACCTCAGGACTGTGGCTTCCCTCTCCAGGGGAATTCTGCCATTTCCATTGGCCACAACCCTATAGATTAGGAGAATCCTCCAAACTCCCCGAGGCCATCCCAATAGTGTTGGCTGCCCAGGACAAACAGGGATGATCTTTCACAAGTTAGGAAACTACCTCCACTCAGACCCAGAGACAGATATCCCCATAGAATAAAATTGAACTGGACAGGCACTTAGGCTCTAATCAGATCCATTGCTTTTGTTTCCAGGCATCTCTCCTCAGAGGCCTGGTTTCCAATACCAGAATACGGGGGATTACTGAGGCACTCATCAGAAAAATCTCATCTCCACATAGGAAATGTACTCTTTGGAGCTCTATAAAAACCTCTGTTTAGGAGAATCTTTCAGGGCCCCGGATCAAGCGCCCCATTCCAAGGTCTCCATGGACTTAAACCCACATTATGATCTATTGTCTGGAGAGTCCATGTCAACTCAACCCCCTTGGTTTCTCCCCCAGGGCCTGCAGATCAAACCTGCCTTGTTGCTAGGAGACAACTAGAATGGGAGGCGGGCTGCCCAGGCATCCATCCTTAGAACCCTACTCTGGAGTCGTTCCACATGGGACATCCTAGAGCCATCCAACAGGTCTCAAGTGTCCCACAGAAGGAATCTTTGCAGTCTGGAGCATCTCACAACTCCCATTGTGGGAAAATCTACATGGCCTCTTGAGACGCTCCACTTTATAAAGGGGCCATCATGGACAGAAACTCCAACCTGAGCAAACGTCTGATATTCGCCCTGACTTCAGGTGCATGAGATCTTGATTCAGCTCTGCAGAGTGTGCCTTCTGTGCACTCACCCCCAAAACTAAGCCTAGCTTGTGTTCTCAGACTACCGTCCTCACACCCCTGCCCCAAAAGCCCTACAGATTGGCAATACTGGGGCCATAATGCAGCACACTGCCTGCCCTCCAGAAGAAAAACGTTGCCTTATGGAGCTACCTAGAAACCCGAATAAGGATCAACTGAACGCCACTCGACTGCACCCCAAATATGCAGTCTACCCTGTCTAATGCCTTGTCTGACACAGCATGAGCCCACACCTCCAGACCTACGCTCAACAGCTGGCCACACACTGAGCTCATTGGACCCATCAGGTCCTTAGGTCTTCATCCCTTCCCAACCTCAGTTTTCGGGTTTCAGAACCTAGACCTAAACTCCAAAGACTGTCCAGGGGTGAACGTGATGCAGAAATCACAACTCTTCCTTCGCCATGGCTGGAAACCTTGTGGTTGGCATATTCTCCAACGTTCAGTGTAGGAGAATACAGCGTGGCCCATGAGGCACTTCCCATGCTTGAGGGCCTTGTTGGGCACAAATAGGCATTGTGACCCTCAGCATGAGCCCTGTCCTCAAGGAAGGCCTCTCAGTGTCTGAATCAAGAGCCCGCCTATTGGACTTGCCATGCACCTAGGCCCCCAAACTTAAACAGAGGTGGGGATATCCAGTTGTCCCTCCCAAGGTCTCTGCTCTGGAATCCCTCTTTTATTGGGACACTTGAGGTACATAAAATAAAATATAAAATAAAATAAAATAAAAAACAGAAAAGACTCCACCCATCCCACAGAATGTACCCAAACTCTTGGGATCGGGTCAAATCCTCAGAGAAGGAAAGCCATCCACAACCCATGAGGCCACGCCAGCATTCCACCCACATTGTTGACACAAATCCAGAGACAAAACCTGAGCAAGCACCTCAAACTCACCCTTTTTCATATCCCTAAGTGTTATCACGGTCTGTAGATTGGGCGTGCCATACCTATGTCCCCAATCCTAAGCAGAGTTTGTGTTTTCAGACTTTTGTCCCCACAGGCCTGGCCCACACAGCCTCAAGGCTGGGCCCCTAGAGCCAAACTCAGAACTGTGCTTGCCCTCTCCAGGGGATTTCTTCCCATTCCATTGGCCACAACCCTATAGATTAGGAGAAACTCCAAAGTCCTGAGGCCATCCCAATATAATAGGCTGCCCAGGACAAACAGGGGCGATCTGACACAAGCTGAGCAACTACATGCCCTCAGATCCTTAGACACGTATCCGCAGGAAAGAGATTGAACCGGACAGGCACCTAGGACCTAATCATCTCGATTGCTTTTGTTTCCAGTCATCTCTCCTCAGAGTCCTGGTTTCCAATACCAGCATATGGGAGATTCCTTAGGCACTCATCAAAACAATTCTCTTCTCTACATAGGAAACGTACTCTTTAGAGGCCATCAAAACCTCCGGTTATGAACATCCCTCAAGGCCCCGGATCAAGCACCCCATTCCAAGGTCTACATCGACACAAATGCACATTATGACCCATCCTCAACTCACCCATTTCAACACACCCGCCTCGGTTGCTCCCCTAGATCCAGCAGTCGAACTTGCCTTGGCGCTATGAGACACCTGGAATGGGAGGCAGGCTGCCCAGGCATCCATCCTTAGAACCCTGCTCTGGATAACTTCCTTATGGGATGTCCTGGAGCCATCCCACAGGTCTCGACTGTCCCACAGAAGGAATCATTGCGGTTTGGAGCATCTCACAATTCCCATCGTGGGAAAACCTCCATGTCCTCGCGACACCGTCCCCTTCATGAAGGGGCCGTCATGGACAGAAACTCCGACGTAAGCCAACGTCTGATCCTAGCTCTGTCTTCAGGCATACGGGATCTCGAATCATCTCTGCAGAGGGTGCCTGCCGTCCCCTCACCCCGAAATCTAAGTCTGGCTTGTGTTCTCAGAATTCTTTTCTCACACTCCTGGCCCACAAGCCTTCCAGTTTGGGAATTCTGGAGCCACTATGCGGCACTGTGTCTTCCCTCCAGAAGAAAAACGTTGCCCTCTGGGGCTACCCAGTAACCACAAATGAGTACCATCCTGCACGAAACTCGACTGCACCCCAATGATACAGTATAGCCTGGGCACTAATTCCCTGTCTGTCACAGCCTGAGCCTGCACCTCCCAATCCACACTCAACAGCTGGCCGAACACTGAGCACATCAGCCACACCATGGCCTTAGGTCTTCATCTCTTCCCAACCTCAGTTTTCAGGCTTCAGAACCTAGACCTTAAATCCAATCACAGTCCGGGAGTGAAAGTGTTACAGAAATTAGAACTCCTTCTTCCCCATGGCCATTAAACTTGTGGTTACCATATTGTCCAACGTTCCGTGTAGGAGAAACCAGCATGGTACATTAGGCCACGCCCTGACTTGAGGGGCTCCTTGGGCAATAAAACACATTGTGAAACTCAGTGTGAGACCTATCCTCAAGGAAGGCCTCTCAGTGTCTGGACCAAGAGCCCACATATGGGGCTTGCCATGTTCTTAGGTCCCAATGTTAACCAGAGGTCTGGTTGTTCAGTCGCCCCTCCCCAGGACTCTGCTCTGGAATCCCTATTTTGGTGGGCCACCTGAGGTAAAAAAAAAAAATAAATAAATAAACAAAAAAACCAGAAAGGCCTCCTGCCTTACCACAGAATGACCCCAAACTCTTGGGATCAGGTCAAATCCCCAGAAAAGGAGCCTCATCGATGGCCCATGAGGACACCCCGACATTCCATGGCAATCGGTGACACATTTCCAGAAAAAAAAAAAAAAAAGCATGAGCAACACCTCACATTCGCCCTTTCTTCATATCCCGAAGAGTTCTCCTCACGGTCTATAGATCGGGCCGGCCATACCTACATCCCCCAACCTAAGTAGAGTTTGTGTTTTCAGACTTTTGTCCAAATAGCCCTGGACCACACACGCTCCACACTTGTGTCCCTGGAGCCACACCTCAGGACTGTGCTCCCTTTCAAGGGAATTCTTCCCATTCCATTGGCCACAACCTTGCAAATGAGGAAAAACCTCCAAAGTCACCGAGGCCATCCCAATAGTGTAGGCCGTCCAGGACAAACAGGGGTGATCTCAAACCAGCTGAGCAACTACCTCCACTCAGACAACAGATGTCCCCAGAAAAGAATATTGAACCGGACAGGCCCCTAGGCCCTAATCAGATCCATTGCTTTGGTTTCCAGGCATCTCTCCTCAGAGGCCTCGTTTCCAATACCAGCATATGGTGGTTTCCTGAGGCACCATTAAGAACAAATCTCGTCTCCCCATGGAAAACTTGCTCATTGGAGCTTTGTCATAACCTCTGGTTAGGAGAATCCTTCAGGGCCCTGGTGCCACTGCCCCATACCAAGGTCTCCATGGACTCAAACCAACATTAAGACCATCCTCAGGAAAGTCCATTTCAACTCAGCCCCCTCTGTTGCTACCCCAAGACAGCAGATCAAACGTTTTTTGTTGCTAGGAGACAATTGGAATGTGAGGCTGGCTGCCCAGGCATCCATACTTAGAACCCTGTTCTGGAAAAATACCTTATAAGACGTCCTGGAGCCATCCAACAAATCTTAATTGTCCCACAGAAGGAATCCTTGCGGTTTGGAGCATCTCACAACTCCAATAGTGGGAAAACCCCCATGGCCTCATAATGCCCCCCCTTAATGAAGGGGCCCACATGGACAGAAACTCAAACCTGAGCCAAAGTCTGAACCTCGACCTGACTTCAGACGCATGAGATCTCAATTCAGCTCTGCAGAGTGTGCCTGCCATGTCCTTGCCCCGAAACCTAAGCCTAGCTTGTGTTCTCAGACTTCCGTCCTCACTCTCCTGGCCCACAAGCCCTCCAGTTTGGGAATTCCGATGCCACAATGCAGCACTCTGCCTGCCCTCCAGAAGAAAAACTTTGCCCTATGCTGCTAATAAGAAACCCCAAATGATTTTCTAATGCATGCCACTCGATTGTAAAGCAATTATACAGCCCACCCTGTATTCTAATGCCCTGTCTGGCACAGCCTGAGACAAGACTTCCCAAACGACACCCAGACAGCTGGCCCCAACCTGGAAACATAGGACCCGCTATGGCTGTAGGTCGTCATCTCTTCCCAACCTCGGTTTTCAGGCTTCAGAACCTAGACCTTTTCTCCAATCACTGCCCAGGGGTGAACGTTATGCAGAAATTAGAATTCCTCCTTCCCCATGGCCAGAAACCTTATGGTTGGCATGTTGTCCAACGTTCATTGTGGGAAAACCTGCATTGTCCGAAAGGCCACGCCAGTGCTTGAGGGCCGCCTAGAGCACAGACATGCATTGTGACCTGCAGCGTGTGAGTCCCGTATTAAAGTAACGCCTCTGAGTGGCTGGACCAAGATCCTGCATATGGGGCTTGTCATATCCATAGGCCCCCAGGCTTAACCAGAGGGCGAGTATTCCAGTTGTCAGTACCCACTGCTATGCTCTAGAATCCCTTACTGGGGGGACACATGAAGCAGAAAACAGGACACTTCCCTTCCCACAGAATGACCCCAAACTCTTGGGGGCTGGACAAACTACCAGAGAGGGAGACTTCTACGACCCATGAGGCAACTCCTACATTAAACGGCCATTGTGGACAAAACATCCAGAGACAAAAGCCTGAGCGACTGCCTCCCTCTCACCCTTCTTTCATATCCAGAGGAGCTCCCCTCATGGACTGTAGATCAGGCCTGCCGTAACCTCGGCCCCAAACCTGAGCTGAGTTAGGGTTTTTGGATGTCTGTCTGCACAGCCATGGCCCACACAGCCTCCAGGCTGGGGTCTCTGAGCCACACCACAGAACTGTGCCTGCTCTCTCCTAAGAAACTGCCCATTCCATTGGCCACAACTCTACAAAATAGTAGAAACCTCAAGGTCCCCAAGGACATCCCACTCCCGCAAGCCGCACTGGACAAATAGGGGCATTATGACACAAGCTGAGCAACTACTACCTCCATGCAGACACACAGACAGATATCCGCAGAGACAGAAGATTGAACCAGACAGGCCCCTAGGCCCTATTATAAACTCTTGCTTTGGTGTCCAGGTATCACTCCTCAGAGGCCTGGGTTCGAAGACCAGCATACGGGGCTTTCCTGAGGCACCAGACAGAAGACCTCTCATCTCCACATGGGAAGCTTCCTTGTTGGAGTTGTGTCAAGCCCTTCGGGTTGGAGAATCCTGCCGAGTCCCTTAGCTACTGCCACATTCCAAGGTCTCCATGGCCACCAACCCACATTATGACTCATCCTCAGGAGAGTCCATTTAAACTCAGCCTTCTGGGTAGCTCACCCAAGAGCCCGCAGATTGAGCGTGCCTTGTCTCGACCAGGCAATGGGAAGGTGAGTTGGCGTGTCTCGGCATCCATGCTTAGGCCCCTGCTCTCGAGTCTTTCTGTATGGGGCATCAAGGGACCATCCAATTGTACTCGACTGTCCTGAAGAAGGAAACTTTGAAGTTTGGAGCAGCTCACAACTCCCAGCATAGGGAAACCTCCCTGGCCTCATGACGCCCCCACCCCCTTCAGGAAGGGGCCGTCATGGACACAAACTCCAGCTTGAGGCAACATCTGATACTCGCCCTGACCTCACCTGCAGGAGATCTCGATTCAGCCTCTGCAGAGTGAGCCTGCCATGCTCTTGGCCCCAAAACTCGTGCTAGCTTGTGTTTTCAGACTTCCTTCCTCACAATCCTGGCCACACCCCTCCAGTTTGGCAATTCTGGAGACACAATGCAGCACTCTGCCTACCCTCCAGAAGAAAAATGTTGCCCTATAGGGCTAACCGGAAACGCCAAATGAGTAACAACCTGCATGCCACTCGACCATACCCCAATTATACAGTCTAGCCTGTGCACTAAAGCCCTGTCTGACACAGCCTGAGGGCAGACCTCCAGTCCAACACCCAGAAAGCTGGCCGTACACAGAGCATATCACACCCACAATGGCTTTAGGCCATCATCTCTACCCAACCTCAGTTTTCACCTTCAGAACCTAGGCCTTATCTACACTCACTGCTCAGGAGTGAACGTGATGCAAGAATCAGAACTTCTCCTTCGCCTTGGCAAGTAACCTAGTGGTTGGCATGTTGTCCATTGTTCATAGTAGGAGAAAGCAGCATGGACTATGAGGCCCCACCTATCCCTGGGGGCCACAATTTGCACAAACACACATTGTGACCCTCAGCGTGAGCCCTATCCTCATGTAAAGCCTCTTAGTGACTGGAACAACAGCCCACATATGGGGCTTGACAAGCCCCTAGTCCCCCAATCTCAACCAGAGTTCGAGATGTCTAGTCACCCCTACTCAGGGCTCTACTCTGGAATCCCTATTTGGTGGAACACCTGAGGTAAAAAAAAAAAAAATACAGAAAGGACTCTTCCCATCCACAGAATGATCCCAACCCCTTGGGATCAGGCCAAATCACCAGAGAAAGAATTGTCCATGGCCCTTGAGGACACCCCGACATTCCACGGCCACCGTTGACACAAAATCCAGAGACAAAAGCTTGAGCAAGCGCCACATACTCGCCCTTTGGTCATAGCACGGAAAATTCTCACGGTCTGTAGATCGAGCCTTCATACATACATCCCCAAACCTAAGCTGAGTTTGTGTTTTCAGACTTCTGTCCCCACAGTCCTGGCCCACACACCGTCCAAGCTGGGGCCCCTGGAGACACACCTCAGGACTGTGGCTTCCCTCTCCAGGGGAATTCTGCCATTTCCATTGGCCACAACCCTATAGATTAGGAGAATCCTCCAAACTCCCCGAGGCCATCCCAATAGTGTTGGCTGCCCAGGACAAACAGGGATGATCTTTCACAAGTTAGGAAACTACCTCCACTCAGACCCAGAGACAGATATCCCCATAGAATAAAATTGAACTGGACAGGCACTTAGGCTCTAATCAGATCCATTGCTTTTGTTTCCAGGCATCTCTCCTCAGAGGCCTGGTTTCCAATACCAGAATACGGGGGATTACTGAGGCACTCATCAGAAAAATCTCATCTCCACATAGGAAATGTACTCTTTGGAGCTCTATAAAAACCTCTGTTTAGGAGAATCTTTCAGGGCCCCGGATCAAGCGCCCCATTCCAAGGTCTCCATGGACTTAAACCCACATTATGATCTATTGTCTGGAGAGTCCATGTCAACTCAACCCCCTTGGTTTCTCCCCCAGGGCCTGCAGATCAAACCTGCCTTGTTGCTAGGAGACAACTAGAATGGGAGGCGGGCTGCCCAGGCATCCATCCTTAGAACCCTACTCTGGAGTCGTTCCACATGGGACATCCTAGAGCCATCCAACAGGTCTCAAGTGTCCCACAGAAGGAATCTTTGCAGTCTGGAGCATCTCACAACTCCCATTGTGGGAAAATCTACATGGCCTCTTGAGACGCTCCACTTTATAAAGGGGCCATCATGGACAGAAACTCCAACCTGAGCAAACGTCTGATATTCGCCCTGACTTCAGGTGCATGAGATCTTGATTCAGCTCTGCAGAGTGTGCCTTCTGTGCACTCACCCCCAAAACTAAGCCTAGCTTGTGTTCTCAGACTACCGTCCTCACACCCCTGCCCCAAAAGCCCTACAGATTGGCAATACTGGGGCCATAATGCAGCACACTGCCTGCCCTCCAGAAGAAAAACGTTGCCTTATGGAGCTACCTAGAAACCCGAATAAGGATCAACTGAACGCCACTCGACTGCACCCCAAATATGCAGTCTACCCTGTCTAATGCCTTGTCTGACACAGCATGAGCCCACACCTCCAGACCTACGCTCAACAGCTGGCCACACACTGAGCTCATTGGACCCATCAGGTCCTTAGGTCTTCATCCCTTCCCAACCTCAGTTTTCGGGTTTCAGAACCTAGACCTAAACTCCAAAGACTGTCCAGGGGTGAACGTGATGCAGAAATCACAACTCTTCCTTCGCCATGGCTGGAAACCTTGTGGTTGGCATATTCTCCAACGTTCAGTGTAGGAGAATACAGCGTGGCCCATGAGGCACTTCCCATGCTTGAGGGCCTTGTTGGGCACAAATAGGCATTGTGACCCTCAGCATGAGCCCTGTCCTCAAGGAAGGCCTCTCAGTGTCTGAATCAAGAGCCCGCCTATTGGACTTGCCATGCACCTAGGCCCCCAAACTTAAACAGAGGTGGGGATATCCAGTTGTCCCTCCCAAGGTCTCTGCTCTGGAATCCCTCTTTTATTGGGACACTTGAGGTACATAAAATAAAATATAAAATAAAATAAAATAAAAAACAGAAAAGACTCCACCCATCCCACAGAATGTACCCAAACTCTTGGGATCGGGTCAAATCCTCAGAGAAGGAAAGCCATCCACAACCCATGAGGCCACGCCAGCATTCCACCCACATTGTTGACACAAATCCAGAGACAAAACCTGAGCAAGCACCTCAAACTCACCCTTTTTCATATCCCTAAGTGTTATCACGGTCTGTAGATTGGGCGTGCCATACCTATGTCCCCAATCCTAAGCAGAGTTTGTGTTTTCAGACTTTTGTCCCCACAGGCCTGGCCCACACAGCCTCAAGGCTGGGCCCCTAGAGCCAAACTCAGAACTGTGCTTGCCCTCTCCAGGGGATTTCTTCCCATTCCATTGGCCACAACCCTATAGATTAGGAGAAACTCCAAAGTCCTGAGGCCATCCCAATATAATAGGCTGCCCAGGACAAACAGGGGCGATCTGACACAAGCTGAGGAACTACATGCCCTCAGATCCTTAGACACGTATCCGCAGGAAAGAGATTGAACCGGACAGGCACCTAGGACCTAATCATCTCGATTGCTTTTGTTTCCAGTCATCTCTCCTCAGAGTCCTGGTTTCCAATACCAGCATATGGGTGATTCCTTAGGCACTCATCAAAACAATTCTCTTCTCTACATAGGAAACGTACTCTTTAGAGGCCATCAAAACCTCCGGTTATGAACATCCCTCAAGGCCCCGGATCAAGCACCCCATTCCAAGGTCTACATCGACACAAATGCACATTATGACCCATCCTCAACTCACCCATTTCAACACACCCGCCTCGGTTGCTCCCCTAGATCCAGCAGTCGAACTTGCCTTGGCGCTATGAGACACCTGGAATGGGAGGCAGGCTGCCCAGGCATCCATCCTTAGAACCCTGCTCTGGATAACTTCCTTATGGGATGTCCTGGAGCCATCCCACAGGTCTCGACTGTCCCACAGAAGGAATCATTGCGGTTTGGAGCATCTCACAATTCCCATCGTGGGAAAACCTCCATGTCCTCGCGACACCGTCCCCTTCATGAAGGGGCCGTCATGGACAGAAACTCCGACGTAAGCCAACGTCTGATCCTAGCTCTGTCTTCAGGCATACGGGATCTCGAATCATCTCTGCAGAGGGTGCCTGCCGTCCCCTCACCCCGAAATCTAAGTCTGGCTTGTGTTCTCAGAATTCTTTTCTCACACTCCTGGCCCACAAGCCTTCCAGTTTGGGAATTCTGGAGCCACTATGCGGCACTGTGTCTTCCCTCCAGAAGAAAAACGTTGCCCTCTGGGGCTACCCAGTAACCACAAATGAGTACCATCCTGCACGAAACTCGACTGCACCCCAATGATACAGTATAGCCTGGGCACTAATTCCCTGTCTGTCACAGCCTGAGCCTGCACCTCCCAATCCACACTCAACAGCTGGCCGAACACTGAGCACATCAGCCACACCATGGCCTTAGGTCTTCATCTCTTCCCAACCTCAGTTTTCAGGCTTCAGAACCTAGACCTTAAATCCAATCACAGTCCGGGAGTGAAAGTGTTACAGAAATTAGAACTCCTTCTTCCCCATGGCCATTAAACTTGTGGTTACCATATTGTCCAACGTTCCGTGTAGGAGAAACCAGCATGGTACATTAGGCCACGCCCTGACTTGAGGGGCTCCTTGGGCAATAAAACACATTGTGAAACTCAGTGTGAGACCTATCCTCAAGGAAGGCCTCTCAGTGTCTGGACCAAGAGCCCACATATGGGGCTTGCCATGTTCTTAGGTCCCAATGTTAACCAGAGGTCTGGTTGTTCAGTCGCCCCTCCCCAGGACTCTGCTCTGGAATCCCTATTTTGGTGGGCCACCTGAGGTAAAAAAAAAAAAATAAATAAATAAACAAAAAAACCAGAAAGGCCTCCTGCCTTACCACAGAATGACCCCAAACTCTTGGGATCAGGTCAAATCCCCAGAAAAGGAGCCTCATCGATGGCCCATGAGGACACCCCGACATTCCATGGCAATCGGTGACACATTTCCAGAAAAAAAAAAAAAAAAAGCATGAGCAACACCTCACATTCGCCCTTTCTTCATATCCCGAAGAGTTCTCCTCACGGTCTATAGATCGGGCCGGCCATACCTACATCCCCCAACCTAAGTAGAGTTTGTGTTTTCAGACTTTTGTCCAAATAGCCCTGGACCACACACGCTCCACACTTGTGTCCCTGGAGCCACACCTCAGGACTGTGCTCCCTTTCAAGGGAATTCTTCCCATTCCATTGGCCACAACCTTGCAAATGAGGAAAAACCTCCAAAGTCACCGAGGCCATCCCAATAGTGTAGGCCGTCCAGGACAAACAGGGGTGATCTCAAACCAGCTGAGCAACTACCTCCACTCAGACAACAGATGTCCCCAGAAAAGAATATTGAACCGGACAGGCCCCTAGGCCCTAATCAGATCCATTGCTTTGGTTTCCAGGCATCTCTCCTCAGAGGCCTCGTTTCCAATACCAGCATATGGTGGTTTCCTGAGGCACCATTAAGAACAAATCTCGTCTCCCCATGGAAAACTTGCTCATTGGAGCTTTGTCATAACCTCTGGTTAGGAGAATCCTTCAGGGCCCTGGTGCCACTGCCCCATACCAAGGTCTCCATGGACTCAAACCAACATTAAGACCATCCTCAGGAAAGTCCATTTCAACTCAGCCCCCTCTGTTGCTACCCCAAGACAGCAGATCAAACGTTTTTTGTTGCTAGGAGACAATTGGAATGTGAGGCTGGCTGCCCAGGCATCCATACTTAGAACCCTGTTCTGGAAAAATACCTTATAAGACGTCCTGGAGCCATCCAACAAATCTTAATTGTCCCACAGAAGGAATCCTTGCGGTTTGGAGCATCTCACAACTCCAATAGTGGGAAAACCCCCATGGCCTCATAATGCCCCCCCTTAATGAAGGGGCCCACATGGACAGAAACTCAAACCTGAGCCAAAGTCTGAACCTCGACCTGACTTCAGACGCATGAGATCTCAATTCAGCTCTGCAGAGTGTGCCTGCCATGTCCTTGCCCCGAAACCTAAGCCTAGCTTGTGTTCTCAGACTTCCGTCCTCACTCTCCTGGCCCACAAGCCCTCCAGTTTGGGAATTCCGATGCCACAATGCAGCACTCTGCCTGCCCTCCAGAAGAAAAACTTTGCCCTATGCTGCTAATAAGAAACCCCAAATGATTTTCTAATGCATGCCACTCGATTGTAAAGCAATTATACAGCCCACCCTGTATTCTAATGCCCTGTCTGGCACAGCCTGAGACAAGACTTCCCAAACGACACCCAGACAGCTGGCCCCAACCTGGACACATAGGACCCGCTATGGCTGTAGGTCGTCATCTCTTCCCACCTCGGTTTTGAGGCTTCAGAACCTAGACCTTTTCTCCAATCACTGCCCAGGGGTGAACGTGATGCAGAAATTAGAATTCCTCCTTCCCCATGGCCAGAAACCTTGTGGTTGGCATGTTGTCCAACGTTCATTGTGGGAAAACCTGCATTGTCCGAAAGGCCACGCCAGTGCTTGAGGGCCGTCTAGGGCACAGACATGCATTGTGACCTGCAGCGTGTGAGTCCCGTATTAAAGTAACGCCTCTCAGTGGCTGGACCAAGATCCTGCATATGGGGCTTGTCATATCCATAGGCCCCCAGGCTTAACCAGAGGGCGAGTATTCCAGTTGTCAGTACCCACTGCTATGCTCTAGAATCCCTTACTGGGGGGAAACATGAAGCAGAAAACAGGACACTTCCCTTCCCACAGAATGACCCCAAACTCTTGGGGGCTGGACAAACTACCAGAGAGGGAGACTTCTACGACCCATGAGGCAACTCCTACATTAAACGGCCATTGTGGACAAAACATCCAGAGACAAAAGCCTGAGCGACTGCCTCCCTCTCACCCTTCTTTCATATCCAGAGGAGCTCCCCTCATGGACTGTAGATCAGCCCTGCCGTAACCTCGGCCCCAAACCTGAGCTGAGTTAGGGTTTTTGGATGTCTGTCTGCACAGCCATGGCCCACGCAGCCTCCAGGCTGGGGTCTCTGAGCCACACCACAGAACTGTGCCTGCTCTCTCCTAAGAAACTGCCCATTCCATTGGCCACAACTCTACAAAATAGTAGAAACCTCAAGGTCCCCAAGGACATCCCACTCCCGCAAGCCGCACTGGACAAATAGGGGCATTATGACACAAGCTGAGCAACTACTACCTCCATGCAGACACACAGACAGATATCCGCAGAGACAGAAGATTGAACCAGACAGGCCCCTAGGCCCTATTATGAACTCTTGCTTTGGTGTCCAGGTATCACTCCTCAGAGGCCTGGGTTCGAAGACCAGCATACGGGGCTTTCCTGAGGCACCAGACAGAAGACCTCTCATCTCCACATAGGAAGCTTCCTTGTTGGAGTTGTGTCAAGCCCTTCGGGTTGGAGAATCCTGCAGAGTCCCTTAGCTACTGCCACATTCCAAGGTCTCCATGGCCACCAACCCACATTATGACTCATCCTCAGGAGAGTCCATTTAAACTCAGCCTTCTGGGTAGCTCACCCAAGAGCCCGCAGATTGAGCGTGCCTTGTCTCGACCAGGCAATGGGAAGGTGAGTTGGCGTGTCTCGGCATCCATGCTTAGGCCCCTGCTCTCGAGTCTTTCTGTATGGGGCATCAAGGGACCATCCAATAGTACTCGACTGTCCTGAAGAAGGAAACTTTGAAGTTTGGAGCAGCTCACAACTCCCAGCGTAGGGAAACCTCCCTGGCCTCATGACACCCCCACCCCCTTCAGGAAGGGGCCGTCATGGACACAAACTCCAGCTTGAGGCAACATCTGATACTCGCCCTGACCTCACCTGCAGGAGATCTCGATTCAGCCTCTGCAGAGTGGGCCTGCCATGCTCTTGGCCCCAAAACTCGTGCTAGCTTGTGTTTTCAGACTTCCTTCCTCACAATCCTGGCCACACCCCTCCAGTTTGGCAATTCTGGAGACACAATGCAGCACTCTGCCTGCCCTCGAGAAGAAAAATGTTGCCCTATAGGGCTAACCGGAAACGCCAAATGAGTAACAACCTGCATGCCACGCGACCATACCCCAATTATACAGTCTAGCCTGTGCACTAAAGCCCTGTCTGACACAGCCTGAGGGCAGACCTCCAGTCCAACACCCAGAAAGCTGGCCGTACACAGAGCATATCACACCCACAATGGCTTTAGGCCATCATCTCTACCCAACCTCAGTTTTCACCTTCAGAACCTAGGCCTTATCTACACTCACTGCTCAGGAGTGAACGTGATGCAAGAATCAGAACTTCTCCTTCGCCTTGGCAAGTAACCTAGTGGTTGGCATGTTGTCCATTGTTCATAGTAGGAGAAAGCAGCATGGACTATGAGGCCCCACCTAACCTGAGGGCCACAATTTGCACAAACACACATTGTGACCCTCAGCGTGAGCCCTATCCTCATGTAAAGCCTCTTAGTGACTGGAACAACAGCCCACATATGGGGCTTGACAAGCCCCTAGTCCCCCAATCTCAACCAGAGTTCGAGATGTCTAGTCACCCCTACTCAGGGCTCTACTCTGGAATCCCTATTTGGTGGAACACCTGAGGTAAAAAAAAAAAATACAGAAAGGACTCTTCCCATCCACAGAATGAACCCAACCCCTTGGGATCAGGCCAAATCACCAGAGAAAGAATTGTCCATGGCCCTTGAGGACACCCCGACATTCTACAGCCACCGTTGACACAAAATCCAGAGACAAAAGCTTGAGCAAGCGCCACATACTCGCCCTTTGTTCATAGCACGGAAAATTCTCACGGTCTGTAGATCGAGCCTTCATACATACATCCCCAAACCTAAGCTGAGTTTGTGTTTTCAGACTTCTGTCCCCACAGTCCTGGCCCACACACCGTCCAAGCTGGGGCCCCTGGAGACACACCTCAGGACTGTGGCTTCCCTCTCCAGGGGAATTCTGCCATTTCCATTGGCCACAACCCTATAGATTAGGAGAATCCTCCAAACTCCCCGAGGCCATCCCAATAGTGTTGGCTGCCCAGGACAAACAGGGATGATCTTTCACAAGTTAGGAAACTACCTCCACTCAGACCCAGAGACAGATATCCCCATAGAATAAGATTGAACTGGACAGGCACTTAGGCTCTAATCAGATCCATTGCTTTTGTTTCCAGGCATCTCTCCTCAGAGGCCTGGTTTCCAATACCAGAATACGGGGGATTACTGAGGCACTCATCAGAAAAATCTCATCTCCACATAGGAAATGTACTCTTTGGAGCTCTATAAAAACCTCTGTTTAGGAGAATCTTTCAGGGCCCCGGATCAAGCGCCCCATTCCAAGGTCTCCATGGACTTAAACCCACATTATGATCTATTGTCGAGAGAGTCCATGTCAACTCAACCCCCTTGGTTTCTCCCCCAGGGCCTGCAGATCAAACCTGCCTTGTTGCTACGAGACAACTAGAATGGGAGGCGGGCTGCCCAGGCATCCATCCTTAGAACCCTACTCTGGAGTCGTTCCACATGGGACATCCTAGAGCCATCCAACAGGTCTCAAGTGTCCCACAGAAGGAATCTTTGCAGTCTGGAGCATCTCACAACTCCCATTGTGGGAAAATCTACATGGCCTCTTGAGACGCTCCACTTTATAAAGGGGCCATCATGGACAGAAACTCCAACCTGAGCAAACGTCTGATATTCGCCCTGACTTCAGGTGCATGAGATCTTGATTCAGCTCTGCAGAGTGTGCCTTCTGTGCACTCACCCCCAAAACTAAGCCTAGCTTGTGTTCTCAGACTACCGTCCTCACACCCCTGCCCCAAAAGCCCTACAGATTGGCAATACTGGGGCCATAATGCAGCACACTGCCTGCCCTCCAGAAGAAAAACGTTGCCTTATGGAGCTACCTAGAAACCTGAATAAGGATCAACTGAACGCCACTCGACTGCACCCCAAATATGCAGTCTACCCTGTCTAATGCCTTGTCTGACACAGCATGAGCCCACACCTCCAGACCTACGCTCAACAGCTGGCCGCACACTGAGCTCATTGGACCCATCAGGTCCTTAGGTCTTCATCCCTTCCCAACCTCAGTTTTCGGGTTTCAGAACCTAGACCTAAACTCCAAAGACTGTCCAGGGGTGAACGTGATGCAGAAATCACAACTCTTCCTTCGCCATGGCTGGAAACCTTGTGGTTGGCATATTCTCCAACGTTCAGTGTAGGAGAATCCAGCGTGGCCCATGAGGCACTTCCCATGCTTGAGGGCCTTGTTGGGCACAAATAGGCATTGTGACCCTCAGCATGAGCCCTGTCCTCAAGGAAGGCCTCTCAGTGTCTGAATCAAGAGCCCGCCTATTGGACTTGCCATGCCCCTAGGCCCCCAAACTTAAACAGAGGTGGGATTATCCAGTTGTCCCTCCCAAGGACTCTGCTCTGGAATCCCTCTTTTATTGGGACACTTGAGGTACATAAAATAAAATATAAAATAAAATAAAATAAAAAACAGAAAAGACTCCCCCCATCCCACAGAATGTACCCAAACTCTTGGGATCGGGTCAAATCCTCAGAGAAGGAAAGCCATCCACAACCCATGAGGCCACGCCAGCATTCCACCCACATTGTTGACACAAATCCAGAGACAAAACCTGAGCAAGCACCTCAAACTCACCCTTTTTCATATCCCTAAGTGTTATCACGGTCTGTAGATTGAGCGTGCCATACCTATGTCCCCAATCCTAAGCGGAGTTTGTGTTTTCAGACTTTTGTCCCCACAGGCCTGGCCCACACAGCCTCAAGGCTGGGCCCCTAGAGCCAAACTCAGAACTGTGCTTACCCTCTCCAGGGGATTTCTGCCCATTCCATTGGCCACAACCCTATAGATTAGGAGAAACTCCAAAGTCCTGAGGCCATCCCAATATAATAGGCTGCCCAGGACAAACAGGGGCGATCTGACACAAGCTGAGCAACTACATGCCCTCAGATCCTTAGACACGTATCCGCAGGAAAGAGATTGAACCGGACAGGCACCTAGGACCTAATCATCTCGATTGCTTTTGTTTCCAGTCATCTCTCCTCAGAGTCCTGGTTTCCAATACCAGCATATGGGAGATTCCTTAGGCGCTCATCAAAACAATTCTCTTCTCTAAATAGGAAACGTACTCTTTAGAGGCCATCAAAACCTCCGGTTATGAACATCCCTCAAGGCCCCGGATCAAGCACCCCATTCCAAGGTCTACATCGCACAAATGCACATTATGACCCATCCTCAACTCACCCATTTCAACACACCCGCCTCGGTTGCTCCCCTAGATCCAGCAGTCGAACTTGCCTTGGCGCTATGAGACACCTGGAATGGGAGGCAGGCTGCCCAGGCATCCATCCTTAGAACCCTGCTCTGGATAACTTCCTTATGGGATGTCCTGGAGCCATCCCACAGGTCTCGACTGTCCCACAGAAGGAATCATTGCGGTTTGGAGCATCTCACAATTCCCATCGTGGGAAAACCTCCATGTCCTCGCGACACCGTCCCCTTCATGAAGGGGCCGTCATGGACAGAAACTCCGACGTAAGCCAACGTCTGATCCTAGCTCTGTCTTCAGGCATACGGGATCTCGAATCATCTCTGCAGAGGGTGCCTGCCGTCCCCTCACCCCGAAATCTAAGTCTGGCTTGTGTTCTCAGAATTCTTTTCTCACACTCCTGGCCCACAAGCCTTCAAGTTTGGGAATTCTGGAGCCACTATGTGGCACTGTGTCTTCCCTCCATAAGAAAAATGTTGCCCTCTGGGGCTACCCAGTAACCACAAATGAGTACCATCCTGCACGAAACTCGACTGCACCCCAAAGATACAGTATAGCCTGGGCACTAATTCCCTGTCTGTCACAGCCTGAGCCTGCACCTCCCAATCCACACTCAACAGCTGGCCGAACACTGAGCACATCAGCCACACCATGGCCTTAGGTCTTCATCTCTTCCCAACCTCAGTTTTCAGGCTTCAGAACCTAGACCTTAAATCCAATCACAGTCCGGGAGTGAAAGTGTTACAGAAATTAGAACTCCTTCTTCCCCATGGCCATTAAACTTGTGGTTACCATATTGTCCAACGTTCCATGTAGGAGAAACCAGCATGGTACATTAGGCCACGCCCTGACTTGAGGGGATCCTTGGGCACAAAAACACATTGTGAAACTCAGTGTGAGACCTATCCTCAAGGAAGGCCTCTCAGTGTCTGGACCAAGAGCCCACATATGGGGCTTGCCATGTTCTTAGGTCCCAATGTTAACCAGAGGTCTGGTTGTCCAGTCGCCCCTCCCCAGGACTCTGCTCTGGAATCCCTCTTTTGGTGGTCCACCTTAGGTACAAAAAAAAAATAATAATAAAAAAATAAACAAAAAACAAGAAAGGCCTCCTCCCTTCCCACAGAATGACCCCAAACTCTTGGGATCGGGTCAAATCCCCAGAAAGGGAGCCTCATCGATGGCCCATGAGGACACCCCGACATTCCATGGCAATCGGTGACACATTTCCAGAAAAAAAAAAATAAAAGCATGAGCCAGCACCTCATATTCGCCCTTTGTTCATATCCCGAAGAGTTCTCCTCACGGTCTATAGATCGGGCCGGCCATACCTACATCCCCCAACCTAAGTGGAGTTTGTGTTTTCAGACTTTTGTCCAAATAGCCCTGGACCACACACGCTCCACACTTGGGTCCCTGGAGCCACACCTCAGGACTGTGCTTCCCTTTCAAGGGAATTCTTCCCATTCCATTGGCCACAACCTTGCAAATGAGGAAAAACCTCCAAAGTCACCGAGGCCATCCCATTAGTGTAGGCCGCCCAGGACAAACAGGGGTGATCTCAAACCAGCTGAGCAACTACCTCCACTCAGACAACAGATGTCCCCAGAGAAGAATATTGAACCGGACAGGCCCCTAGGCCCTAATCAGATCCATTGCTTTGGTTTCCAGGCATCTATCCTCAGAGTCCTCGTTTCCAATACCAGCATATGGTGGTTTCCTGAGGCACCAAAAAGAACAAATCTCGTCTCCCCATGGAAAACTTGCTCATTGGAGCTTTGTCATAACCTCTGGTTACGAGAATCCTTCAGGGCCCTGGTGCCACTGCCCCATACCAAGGTCTCCATTGACTCAAACCAACATTAAGACCATCCTCAGGAAAGTCCATTTCAACTCAGCCCCCTCTGTTGCTACCCCAAGACAGCAGATCAAACGTTTCTTGTTGCTAGGAGACAATTGGAATGTGAGGCTGTCTGCCCAGGCATCCATACTTAGAACCCTGTTCTGGAAACATACCTTATAAGACGTCCTGGAGCCATCCAACAAATCTTAATTGTCCCACAGAAGGAATCCTTGCGGTTTGGAGCATCTCACAACTCCAATAGTGGGAAAACCCCCATGGCCTCATAATGCCCCCCCTTAATGAAGGGGCCCACATGGACAGAAACTCAAACCTGAGCCAAAGTCTGAACCTCGACCTGACTTCAGACGCATGAGATCTCAATTCAGCTCTGCAGAGTGTGCCTGCCATGTCCTTGCCCCGAAACCTAAGCCTAGCTTGTGTTCTCAGACTTCCGTCCTCACTCTCCTGGCTCACAAGCCCTCCAGTTTGAAAATTCCGATGCTACAATGCAGCACTCTGCCTGCCCTCCAGAAGAAAAACTTTGCCCTATGCTGCTAATAAGAAACCCCAAATGATTTTCTAATGCATGCCACTCGATTGTAAAGCAATTATACAGCCTACCCTGTATACTAATGCCCTGTCTGTCACAGCCTGAGACAAGACATCCCAAACGACACCCAGACAGCTGGCCCCAACCTGGACACATAGGACCCGCTATGGCTGTAGGTCGTCATCTCTTCCCAACCTCGGTTTTCAGGCTTCAGAACCTAGACCTTATCTCCAATCACTGCCCAGGGGTGAACGTGATGCAGAAATTAGAATTCCTCCTTCCCCATGGCCAGAAACCTTATGGTTGGCATGTTGTCCAACGTTCATTGTGGGAAATTCTGCATTGTCCGAAAGGCCACGCCAGTGCTTGAGGGCCGCCTAGGGCACAGACATGCATTGTGACCTGCAGCGTGAGTCCCGTATTAAAGTAACGCCTCTCACTGGCTGGACCAAGATCTTGCATATGGGGCTTGTCATATCCATAGGCCCCCAGGCTTAACCAGAGGGCGAGTATTCCAGTTGTCAGTACCCACTGCTATGCTCTAGAATCCCTCTACATGGGGGACACATGAAGCAGAAAACAGGACACTTCCCTTCCCACAGAATGACCCCAAACTCTTGGGGGCTGAACAAACTACCAGAGAGGGAGACTTCTACGACCCATGAGGCAACTCCTACATTAAACGGCCATTGTGGACAAAACATCCAGAGACAAAAGCCTGAGCGACGGCCTCCCTCTCACCCTTCTTTCATATCCAGAGGAGCTCCCCTCATGGACTGTAGATCAGGCGTGCCGTAACCTCAGCCCCAAACCTGAGCTGTGATAGGGTTTTTAGATGTCTGTCTGCACAGCCATGGCCCACACGGCCTCCAGGATGGGGTCTCTGGAGCCACACCAGAGAACTGTGCCTGCTCTCTCCTCAGAAACTGCCCATTCCTATGGCCACAACTCTACAAAATAGTAGAAACCTCAAGGTCCCCAAGGACATCCCACTACCGCAAGCCGCACTGGACAAATAGGGGCATTATGACACAAGCTGAGCAACTACTACCTCCATGCAGACACACAGACAGATATCCGCAGAGACAGAAGATTGAACCAGACAGGCCCCTAGGCCCTATTATGAACTCTTGCTTTGGTGTCCAGGTATCACTCCTCAGAGGCCTGGGTTCGAAGACCAGCATACGGGGCTTTCTTGAGGCACCAGACAGAAGACCTCTCATCTCCACATGGGAAGATTCCTTGTTGGAGTTGTGTCAAGCCCTTCGGGTTGGAGAATCCTGCAGAGTCCCTTAGCTACTGCCACATTCCAAGGTCTCCATGGCCACTAAACCACATTATGACTCATCCTCATAAGAGTCCATTTAAACTCAGCTTTCTGGGTATCTCACCCAAGAGCCCGCAGATTGAGCGTGCCTTGTCTCGACAAGGCAATGGGAAGGTGAGTTGGCGTGTCTCGGCATCCATGCTGAGGACCCTGCTCTCGAGTCTTTCTACATGGGGCATCAAGGGACCATCCAATAGTACTCGACTGTCCTGAAGAAGGAAACTTTGAAGTTTGGAGCAGCTCACAACTCCCAGTGTAGGGAAACCTCCCTGGCCTCATGAAGCCCCCACCCCCTTCATGTAAGGGCCGTCATAGACACAAACTCCTGCTTGAGGCAACATCTGATACTCGCCCTGACCTCACTGCAGGATATCTCGATTCAGCCTCTGCAGAGTGGACCTGCCATGCTCTTGGTCCCAAAACTCGTGCTAGATTGTGTTTTCAGACTTCCTTCCTCACAATCCTGGCCACAACCCTCCAGTTTGGCAATTCTGGAGACACAATGCAGCACTCTGCCTGCCCTCCAGAAGAAAAATGTTGCCCTATAGGCCTAACCAGAAACGCCAAATGAGTAACAACTTGCATGCCACTCGTCCATACCCCAATTATACAGTCTAGCCTGTGCACTTAAGCCCTGTCTAACACAGCCTGAGGGCAGACCTCCAGTCCAACACCCAGACAGCTGGCCGTACACAGAGCATATCACTACCACAATGGCTTTAGGCCATCATCTCTACCCAACCTCAGTTTTCACCTTCAGAACCTAGACCTTATCTCCACTCACTGCTCAGGAATGAATGTGATGCAAGAATCAGAACTTCTCCTTCGCCTTGGCAAGAAACCTAGTGGTTGGCATGTTGTCCAATGTTCATTGTAGGAGAAAGCAGCATGGACTATGAGGCCCCACCTATCACTGAGGGCCACAATTTGCACAAACACACAGTGTGACCCTCAGCGTGAGCCCTATCCTCATGTAAAGCCTCTTAGTGACTGGAACAACAGCCCACGTATGGGGCTTGCCAAGCCCCTAGTCCCCCAATCTCAACCAGAGTTCGAGATGTCTAGTCACCCCTACTCAGGGCTCTACTCTGGAATCCCTCTTTGGTGGAACACCTGAGGTAAAAAAAAAAAAAAATACAGAAAGGACTCTTCCCATCCACAGAATGATCCCAACCCCTTGGGATCAGGCCAAATCACCAGAGAAAGAATTGTCCATGGCCCTTGAGTGCACCCCGACATTCCACGGCCACCGTTGACACAAAATCCAGAGACAAAAGCTTGAGCAAGCGCCACATACTCGCCCTTTGTTCATAGCTCGGAAAATTCTCACGGTCTGTAGATCGAGCCTTCATACATACATCCCCAAACCTAAGCTGAGTTTGTGTTTTCAGACTTCTGTCCCCACAGTCCTGGCCCACACGCCATCCAAGCTGGGGCCCCTGGAGACACACCTCAGGACTGTGGCTTCCCTCTCCAGGGGAATTCTGCCATTTCCATTGGCCACAACCCTATAGATTAGGAGAAACCTCCAAACTCCCCGAGGCCATCCCAATAGTGTTGGCTGCCCAGGACAAACAGGGATGATCTTTCACAAGTTAGGAAACTACCTCCACTCAGACCCAGAGACAGATATCCCCATAGAATAAGATTGAACTGGACAGGCACTTAGGCTCTAATCAGATCCATTGCTTTTGTTTCCAGGCATCTCTCCTCAGAGGCCTGGTTTCCAATACCAGCATACGGGGGATTACTGAGGCACTCATCAGAAAAATCTCATCTCCACATAGGAAATGTACTCTTTGGAGCTCTATAAAAACCTCTGTTTAGGAGAATCTTTCAGGGCCCCGGATCAAGCGCCCCATTCCAAGGTCTCCATGGACTTAAACCCACATTATGATCTATTGTCGGGAGAGTCCATGTCAACTCAACCCCCTTGGTTTCTCCCCCAGGGCCTGCAGATCAAACCTGCCTTGTTGCTAGGAGACAACTAGAATGGGAGGCGGGCTGCCCAGGCATCCATCCTTAGAACCCTACTCTGGAGTCGTTCCACATGGGACATCCTAGAGCCATCCAACAGGTCTCAAGTGTCCCACAGAAGGAATCTTTGCAGTCTGGAGCATCTCACAACTCCCATTGTGGGAAAATCTACATGGCCTCTTGAGACGCTCCACTTTATAAAGGGGCCATCATGGACAGAAACTCCAACCTGAGCAAACGTCTGATATTCGCCCTGACTTCAGGTGCATGAGATCTTGATTCAGCTCTGCAGAGTGTGCCTTCTGTGCACTCACCCCCAAAACTAAGCCTAGCTTGTGTTCTCAGACTACCGTCCTCACACCCCTGCCCCAAAAGCCCTACAGATTGGCAATACTGGGGCCATAATGCAGCACACTGCCTGCCCTCCAGAAGAAAAACGTTGCCTTATGGAGCTACCTAGAATCCCGAATAAGGATCAACTGAACGCCACTCGACTGCACCCCAAATATGCAGTCTACCCTGTCTAATGCCTTGTCTGACACAGCATGAGCCCAAACCTCCAGACCTACGCTCTACAGCTGGCCGCACACTGAGCTCATTGGACCCATCAGGTCCTTAGGTCTTCATATCTTCCAACCTCAGTTTCAGAACCTAGACCTAAACTCCAAACACTGTCCAGGGGTGAACATGATGCAGAAACCACAACTCTTCCTTCGCCATGGCTGGAAACCTTGTGGTTGGCATATTCTCCAACGTTCAGTGTAGAAGAATCTAGCGTGGCCCATGAGGCACTTCCCATGCTTGAGGGCCTTGTTGGGCACAAATAGGCATTGTGAACCTCAGCATGAGCCCTGTCCTCAAGGAAGGCCTCTCAGTGTCTGAGTCAAGAGCCCGCCTATTGGACTTGCCATGCCCCTAGGCCCCCAAACTTAAACAGAGGTGGGGATATCCAGTTGTCCCTCCCAAGGACTCTGCTCTGGATTCCCTCTTTTATTGGGACACTTGAGGTACATAAAATAAAATATAAAATAAAATAAAATAAAAAACAGAAAAGACTCCCCCCATCCCACAGAATGTACCCAAACTCTTGGGATCGGGTCAAATCCTCAGAGAAGGAAAGCCATCCACAACACATGAGGCCACGCCAGCATTCCACCCACATTGTTGACACAAATCCAGAGACAAAACCTGAGCAAGCACCTCAAACTCACCCTTTTAAATATCCCTAAGTGTTATCACAGTCTGTAGATTGGGCGTGCCATACCTATGTCCCCAATCCTAAGCAGAGTTTGTGTTTTCAGACTTTTGTCCCCACAGGCCTGGCCCACACAGCCTCAAGGCTGGGCCCCTAGAGCCAAATTCAGAACTGTGTCTGCCCTCTCCAGGGGATTTCTGCCCATTCCATTGGCCACAACCCTATAGATTAGGAGAAACTCCAAAGTCCCAAAGCCATCCCAATATTATAGGCTGCCCAGGACAAACAGGGGCGATCTGACACAAGCTGAGGAACTACATCCCCTCAGATCCTTAGACACGTATCCTCTGGAAAGAGATTGTACCGGACAGGCACCTATGCCCTAATCATCTCGATTGCTTTTGTTTCCAGTCATCTCTCCTCAGAGGCCTGGTTTCCAATACCAGCATATGGGAGATTCCTTAGGCACTCATCAAAACAATTCTCTTCTCTACATAGGAAACGTACTCTTTAGAGGCCATCAAAACCTCCGGTTATGAACATCCCTCAAGGCCCCGGATCAAGCACCCCATTCCAAGGTCTACATGGACACAAATGCACATTATGACCCATCCTCAACTCACCCATTTCAAAACACCCGCCTCGGTTGCTCCCCTAGATCCAGCAGATCGAACTTGCCTTGGCGCTATGAGACACCTGGAATGGGAGGCAGGCTGCCCAGGCATCCATCCTTAGAACCCTGCTCTGAATAACTTCCTTATGGGATGTCCTGGAGCCAACCAACAGGTCTCGACTGTCCCACAGAAGGAATCATTGTGGTTTGGAGCATCTCACAATTCCCATCGTGGGAAAACCTCCATGTCCTCGTGACACCGTCCCCTTCATGAAGGGGCCGTCAGGGACAGAAACTCCGACGTAAGCCAACGTCTGATCCTAGTTCTGTCTTCAGGCATACTGGATCTCGAATCATCTCTTCAGAGGGTGCCTGCCATCCCCTCACCCCGAAATCTAAGTCTGGCTTGTGTTCTCAGAATTTTTTTCTCACACTCCTGGCCCACAAGCCTTCTAGTTTGGGAATTCTGGAGCCACTATGTGGCACTTGTCTTCCCTCCAGAAGAAAAACGTTGCCCTCTGGGGCTACCCAGTAACCACAAATGAGTACCATCCTGCACGAAACTCGACTGCACCCCAATGATACAGTCTAGCCTGGGCACTAATTCCCTGTCTGCCACAGCCTGAGCCTGCACCTCCCAGCCCACACTCAACAGCTGGCCGAACACTGAGCACATCAGACACACCATGGCCTTAGGTCTTCATCTCTTCCCAACCTCAGTTTTCAGGCTTCAGAACCTAGACCTTAAATCCAATCACAGTCCAGGAGTGAAAGTGTTGCAGAAATTAGAACTCCTTCTTCCCCATGGCCAGAAAACTTGTGGTTGCCATATTGTGCAACGTTCAGTGTAGGAGAAACCAGCATGGTACATTAGGCCACGCCCTGAATGAGGGGCTCCTTGGGCACAAAACCACATTGTGAAACTCAGTGTGAGACCTATCCTCAAGGAAGGCCTCTCAGTGTCTGGACCAAGAGCCCACATATGGGGCTTGCCATGTTCTTAGGTCCCAATGTTAACCAGAGGTCTGGTTGTCCAGTCGCCCCTCGCCAGGACTCTGCTCTTGAATCCCTCTTTTGGTGGTCCACCTTAGGTAAAAAAAATAATAATAATAAAAAAATAAACAAAAAAACAAGAAAGGCCTCCTCCCTTCCCACAGAATGACCCCAAACTCTTGGGATCGGGTCAAATCCCCAGAAAGGGAGCCTCATCAATGGCCCATGAGGACACCCCGACATTCCATGGCAATCGGTGACACAATTCCAGAAAAAAAAAAAAAAAGCATGAGCCAGCACCTCACATTCGCCCTTTGTTCATATCCCGAAGAGTTCTCCTCACGGTCTATAGATCGGGCCGGCCATACCTACATCCCCCAACCTAAGTGGAGTTTGTGTTTTCAGACTTTTGTCCAAATAGCCCTGGACCACACACGCTCCACACTTGGGTCCCTGGAGCCACACCTCAGGACTGTGCTTCCCTTTCAAGGGAATTCTTCCCATTCCATTGGCCACAACCTTGCAAATGAGGAAAAACCTCCAAAGTCACCGAGGCCATCCCAATAGTGTAGACCGCCCAGGACAAACAGGGGTGATCTCAAACCAGCTGAGCAACTACCTCCACTCAGACAACAGATGTCCCCAGAGAAGAATATTGAACCGGACAGGCCCCTAGGCCCTAATCAGATCCATTGCTTTGGTTTTCAGGCATCTCTCCTCAGAGGCCTCGTTTCCAATACCAGCATATGGTGGTTTCCTGAGGCACCAATAAGAACAAATCTCGTCTCCCCATGGAAAACTTGCTCATTGGAGCTTTGTCATAACCTCTGGTTAAGAGAATCCTTCAGGGCCCTGGTGCCACTGCCCCATACTAAGGTCTCCATTGACTCAAACCAACATTAAGACCATCCTCAGGAAAACCGTTTCAACTCAGCCCCCTCTGTTGCTACCCCAAGCCAGCAGATCAAACGTTTCTTGTTGCTAGGAGACAATTGGAATGTGAGGCTGGCTGCCCAGGCATCCATACTTAGAACCCTGTTCTGGAAAAATACCTTATAAGACGTCCTGGAGCCATCCAACAAATCTTAATTGTCCCACAGAAGGAATCCTTGCGGTTTGGAGCATCTCACAACTCCAATAGTGGGAAAACCCCCATGGGCTCATAATATCCCCCCTTCATGAAGAGACCAACATGGACAGAAACTCAAACCTGAGCCAAAGTCTGATCCTCGACCTGACTTCAGACGCATGAGATCTCAATTCAGCTCTGCAGAGTGTGCCTGCCATGTCCTTGCCCCGAAACCTAAGCCTAGCTTGTGTTCTCAGCCTTCCGTCCTCACTCTCCTGGACCACAAGCCCTCCAGTTTGGGAATTCCGATGCCACAATGCAGCACTCTGCCTGCCCTCCAGAAGAAAAACTTTGCCCTATGCTGCTAATAAGAAACCCCAAATGATTTTCTAATGCATGCCACTCGATTGTAAAGCAATTATACAGCCTACCCTGTATACTAATGCCCTGTCTGGCACAGCCTGAGACAAGACATCCCAAACGACACCCAGACAGCTGGCCCCAACCTGGACACATAGGACCCTCTATGGCTGTAGGTCGTCATCTCTTCCCAACCTCGGTTTTCAGGTTTCAGCAATGTGGGAAAACCTGCATTGTCCGAAAGGCCATGCCAGTGCTTGAGGGCCGCCTAGGGCACAGACATACATTGTGACCTGCAGCTTGAGTCCCGTATTAAAGTAACGCCTCTCAGTGGCTGGACCAAGATCCTGCATATGGGGCTTGTCATATCCATAGGCCCCCAGGCTTAACCAGAGGGCGAGTATTCCAGTTGTCAGTACCCACTGCTATGCTCTAGAATCCCTCTACTGGGGGGACACATGAAGCAGAAAACAGGACACTTCCCTTCCCACAGAATGATCTCAAACTCTTGGGGGCTGGACAAACTACCAGAGAGGGAGACTTCTACGACCCATGAGGCAACTCCTACATTAAACGGCCATTGTGGACAAAACATCCAGAGACAAAAGCCTGAGCGACTGCCTCCCTCTCACCCTTCTTTCATATCCAGAGGAGCTCCCCTCATGGACTGTAGATCAGGCCTGCCGTAACCTCGGCCCCAAACCTGAGCTGAGTTAGGGTTTTTGGATGTCTGTCTGCACAGCCATGGCCAACACAGCCTCCAGGATGGGTTCTCTGGAGCCACACCACAGAACTGTGCCTGCTCTCTCCTAAGAAACTGCCCATTCCATTGGCCACAAATCAACAAAATAGTAGAAACCTCAAGGTCCCCAAGGACATCCCACTACCACAAGCCGCACTGGACAAATAAAGGCATTATGACACAAGATTAGCAACTACCTCCTCCATGCAGACACATAGACAGATATCCGCAGAGACAGAAGATTGAACCAGACAGGCCCCTAGGCCCTATTATGAACTCTTGCTTTGGTGTCCAGGTATCACTCCTCAGAGGCCTGGGTTCGAAGACCAGCATACGGGGCTTTCCTGAGGCACCAGACAGAAGACCTCTCATCTCCACATGGGAAGCTTCCTTGTTGGAGTTGTGTCAAGCCCTTCGGGTTGGAGAATCCTGCAGAGTCCCTTAGCTACTGCCACATTCCAAGGTCTCCATGGCCACCAACCCACATTATGACTCATCCTCAGGAGAGTCCATTTAAACTCAGGCTTCTGGGTAGCTCACCCAAGAGCCCGCAGATTGAGCGTGCCTTGTCTCGACCAGGCAATGGGAAGGTGAGTTGGCGTTTCTCGGCATCCATGCTTAGGCCCCTGCTCTCGAGTCTTTCTGTATGTGGCTTCAAGGGACCATCCAATAGTACTCGACTGTCCTGAAGAAGGAAACTTTGAAGTTTGGAGCAGCTCACAACTCCCAGCGTAGGGAAACCTCCCTGGCCTCATGACGCCCCCACCCCCTTCATGTAAGGGCCGTCATAGACACAAACTCCTGCTTGAGGCAACATCTGATACTCGCCCTGACCTCACTGCAGGATATCTCGATTCAGCCTCTGCAGAGTGGACCTGCCATGCTCTTGGTCCCAAAACTCGTGCTAGCTTGTATTTTCAGACTTCCTTCCTCACAATCCTGGCCACAACCCTCCAGTTTGGCAATTCTGGAGACACAATGCAGCACTCTGCCTGCCCTCCAGAAGAAAAATGTTGCCCTATAGGCCTAACCAGAAACGCCAAATTTGTAACAACCTGCATGCCACTCGACCATACCCCAATTATACTGTCTAGCCTGTGCACTAAAGCCCTATCTGAAACAGCCTGAGGGCAGACATCCAGTCCAACACCCAGACAGCTGGCCATAAACAGAGCATATCACACCCACAATGGATTTAGGCCATCAACTCTACCCAACCTCAGTTTTCACCTTCAGAACCTAGACCTTATCTCCACTCACTGCTCAGGAGTGAACGTGATACAAGAATCAGAACTTCTCCTTCGCCTTAGCAAGAAACCTAGTGGTTGGCATGTTTTTCCAAAGTTCAGTGTAGTTGAAACCAGTGTGGCCCATGAGGCCCCGCCCATGTTTATGGGCCACATTGGTCACAAACACACATTGTGTCCCTCAGCCTGATCCCAGGCCTCAGGTAAGGCCTCTCAGTGGCTGGATGAAGAGTCAGCATATTGGGCTTGCCATGCCCCTAGGCCCCAAATTTTACCCATAGTTCGGGTTCTCCCTTCACTTTTCCCCAGGGCTCTTCTTTGGAATTCCTCTTTTGGCGGGACACCTGAGGTAACAAACCTGAAAGGAGTCCTCCCATTCCACAGATTGACGAAAAACAATTGGGATCGGGCCTAATCCATAGAGAGGAAGATTCATCCATGGCCCATGAGGCCTCCCCGACATTCCACGGCCATCTATGATACAAAATCCGGAGACAAAAGCCTGAGCAAGTGCCCCGACTCGCTCTTTCTTTATATCCGGAAGAGTTCTTCTCATGGTTTATAGATCGGGCCTGCTATACCTACCTCCCCAAAGCTAAGCTGAGTTTGTGTTTTCAGACTTCTGTCCCCAAAGTCCTGGGCCACACACCTTCCAGGCTGGGGCCCCAGGTGTCACATATTAGGACTGTGTCTACCCAATCCATGGGAATTCTGCCCATTCCATTGTCCAAATCCGTAAAATTAGGAGAACCCTCCAAATCCCTGAGGCCATCCCAATAGTGCAGGTCGCCAGGGACAAACAAGGGCGGTCTTATACCAGCTGAGCATCTACCTCCACTCATACCATAGATGGATGTCCCCTGAGAAGCAGATTGAACCAGACAGGACCCTAGGCCATAATCGGATACATTGCTTTGGTTTACAGGCATGTCTCCTCAAAAGCCTGGATTCCAATACCAGCATAGGTGTTTTTCTGAGGCACCCATCAGAACAAATCTCGTCTCCACAAGGAGACTTTTGCATCGAGCTATGTCAAAAGCTTAGGAGAATACTTCAGGGTCCCGTTGCCACCGCCCCATTTTAAGGCCCTCATGGACAAAAACACACATTAGGACGCATCCTCAGGAAAGTCCATTTCAAGTCAGTCACTCCTGTTGCTCACACAGAGTCATCAGATCTAAACTCTCTTGTTGCTAGGAGAAAATTGGAATGCGAGGCCTGCTTCCCAGTCATCCATCCTCGAATTGTGCCCTGGAGTCATTCCATATGGGATGTCCTGAAGCTGCCCAACAGGTCTCAATTGTCCCGCAGAAGGTATCCTTGAAGGGGGCATCCCACAACACCCAACGTGGGAAAACCTCCATGGCCTCGAGATTCCGCTCCCTTCATGAAGGGGCCGTCATGCACATAAACTCCAACGTGAGCCAACGTCTGATCCTCGCCCTGACTTCAGATGCATGAGATATTGGTTCAGATCTACAGTGGTCCCTGCCGTGTCCTCGCCCTGATACACAAGTCTAGCTTGTGTTCTCAGACTTCCGTCCTCACACTCCTGGACACGAAGCCCTCAAGTTTGGCAATTCCGGACCGACAATGAAGCACTCTGCCTGCCCTCTAGAAAACAAATTTGCCTAATGAGCTGCCCAGACAACTTATATGAGGATAAATCTACATGGCACTCGACTTTACCCAAATTATATAGTCTACGGGGGCACTAATGCACTGTCTGACACAACCTGAGCCCGGACCTCCTGACCAACACCCAGACAGTTGACCGCACACTGAGCACAGCAGACCCGCCATGGCCTTAGGTTATCATCTCTTCTCTACCTCCGTTTTCAGGCTTCAGAATCTAGACCTTATCTCCAATCACTGCCCAAAGGGTGACTGATGCAGAAATCAGAACTCTTCCTTACCCATGGCAAGAAATCTTGTCGTTGGCAGGTTGTCCAACGTTCAGTGTAGGAGAAACCAGGATTCACCATGAGGCCCCACCCATTCTTGTTTGCGAAGTGGGCATAAACACGCATTGTGACCCTCAGTGTGAGTCCTGTCCTCTAGTAAGTCCTCTCAGTCACTCGACCATTAGATGTCATAATGGGCTTGACATGTCCCTAAACCCAAATTTGTAACCAGATTTCTGGTTGTACAGTCGGCCCCCCCCCCAGGGCTCTACTCTGGAATCCCTCATTTGGTGGGACACCTGAGGTTAAAAAACAAAACAAGGCAAATCACAACAACAACAAAACGGACTTCTTCCATCCCACAGAATTACCCAAAAATCTTGCGATGGGGACAAACCTCCAGAGAGTAAGACTCGTCCATTTCCCATGAAGTCAACCGGAAATTTCATGACCATGAGTGACACGATATCCAGAGACAAAAACTTGAGCAAGAGCCTGACACTCGCCCTTTTTTCATATCCCGAAGAGTTCTCCTCATGGTCTGTAGATCAATCCTGCCATACCTATTACCCGAAACATAAGCTGCGTTTGTGTTTTCAGACAACTGTCCAAACAGCTCTGCCTACACACCCTACAGGCTCAGGCCCCTGGAGCCAAACCTGAGGACTGTACTTGCCCTCTCCAAGGGAATTGTATGTGCCCATTCCAATGGCCACAACCTACTAATAAGATAAACCTCCAAACTCCCTGAGCCCATCCCAATAGTGGTGGCTCTCCAGGAGAAACAGGAGCAATCTGAGCCCATCTGACACCTACATGCACTCAGATGCATAGACTGATGTCCCCAGAGGTAAAAAGGTACGAACAGGCCCCTAGGCACTATTGGATTCATTGTTGTGCTATCCAGTCATCTCTCCTCAGAGGCCTGGATTTCAATACCAGCATATGGCTGTTTCCTGACTCATCCTCAGAACAAATCTCATCTACATATGGGAAACTTGCACGTTGGAGCTGTGTCAAAGCCTCTGTTTGAAAAAACCCTTCAGGGCCCCAGTGCCACCGCTTCATTCCAAGATCTCCATACACACAAAAACATATTAGGATCCATCCACAGGAGAGTCCATTTCAACTCAGCCTCCTGGGTTGCTCCCCCAGATCCAGCAGATCTAATCTGTCTTGTTGCTAGGACACAATTGGAATGCGAGGTGGGCTACCCAGTCATCCATCCTTAGAACCCTGCTCGGAATCGTTGCCCTGGAGCCAACCAACAGGTCTCAATTGTCCTGCAGAAGAATCTTTGCAGTTTGGAGCTTCTCACAACTAACATAGTGGGAAAACCCCCACGGCCTCATGACCCCCCCGCCTCTTCATGAAGGGCCATCAGGGACAGAAACACCAACCTGAGCGATCTTCTGATCCTCGCCCTGACATCATAAGCACGAGATCTCGATTCAGGTCTGTAGATTGTTCCTGCCTTGTCCTCACCCAGAAACCTAAGCCTAGCTTGCTCTCAGATTTCCTTCCTCAGACTACTGGCCCACAAGCCTCCAGTTTGAAAACCAGAACTATAATGCAGCACTCTTCCTGCCCTCAGGAAGAAAAACATTGCCCTCTGGGGCTACCCAGAAACTCCAAAAGAGGATCAACCTGCACGCCATACGACTGTACCCCAAATATATAGGCTGACCTGGGCACTATTGCCCTTTTTGACACAGCCTGAGCCTGGATTACCTGGCCCCACACAGAAAGCTGGCCGCTCACTGAGCACATCGGACCTGCCATGGTCTTAGGTCGTCATCTCTTCCCAACCTCGGTTGTCAAGTTTCAGAACCTAGACCTTATCTCCAATCACTGCCCAGGCTTGAAAGTGATGCAGAAAACACAACTCCTTCCCCGTGGCAAGAAACCATGTGGTTGGCATGTTGTCCAACGTTCAGTGTAGTTGAAACCAGTGTGGCCCATGAGGCCCCGCACATGTTTGCGGGCCACATTGGTCAAAACCACACATTGTGACCCTCACCCTGATCCCAGTCCTCAATAAGGCCTCTCAGTGGCTGGATGAAGAGATAGCATATTGGGCTTGCCATGCCCCTAGGCCCCAAATTTTACCCATAGTTCGGGTTCTCCCTTCACTTTTCCCCAGGGCTCTTCTTTGGAATTCCTCTTTTGGCGGGACACCTGAGGTAACAAACCTGAAAGGAGTCCTCCCATTCCACAGATTGACGAAAAACAATTGGGATCGGGCCAAATCCACAGAGAGGAAGATTCGTCCATGGCCCATGAGGCCTCCCCGACATTCCACGGCCATCTCTGATACAAAATCCAGAGACAAAAGCCTGAGCAAGTGCCTCAGACTCGCTCTTTCTTCATATCCGGAAGAGTTCTTCTCATGGTTTATAGATCGGGCCTGCCATACTTACGTCCCCAAATCTAAGCTGAGTTTGTGTTTTCAGACTTCTGTCCTCAAAGTCCTGGGCCACACACCCTCCAGGCTGGGGCCCCTGGAGTCACACATTAGGACTGTGCCTACCCAATCCATGGGAATTCTGCCGATGCCATTGTCCAAAACAGTAAAATTTGGAGAACCCTCCAAAGCCCTGAGGCCATCCCAATAGTGCAGGTCGCCAGGGACAAACAAGGGCGGTCTGATACCAGCTGAGCATCTACCTCCACTCATACCATAGATGGATGTCCCCTGAGAAGAAGATTGAACCAGACAGGACCCTAGGCCATAATCGGATACATTGCTTTGGATTACAGGCATGTCTCCTCAAAAGCCTGGATTCCAATACCAGCATAGAGGTTTTCCTGTGGCACCCATCAAAACAAATCTCGTCTCCACAAGGAACCTTGTGCATCGAGCTATGTCAAAAGCTTAGGAGAATACTTCAGGGTCCCGGTGCCACCGCCCCATTTTAAGGCCCTCATGGACACAAACACACATTAGGACCCATCCTCAGGAAAGTCCATTTCAAGTCAGCCACCCCGGTTTCTCCCGCAGAGCCATCAGATCTAAACTGTCTTGTTGCTAGGAGACAATTGGAATGCGAGGCGGGCTTCCCAGGCATCCATCCTCGAACGGTGCCCTGGAGTCATTTCATATGGGATGTCCTGGAGCTGCCCAACAAGTCTCAATTGTCCCGCAGAAGGAATCCTTGAAGGGGGCATCCCACAACTCCCAACGTGGGAAAACCTCCATGGCCTCGAGATTCCACTCCCTTCATGAAGGGGCCGTCATGCACAGAAACTCACACCTGAGCCAATGTCTGATCCTCGCCCTGACTTCAGATGCATGAGATATAGGTTCATATCTACAGGTGTACCTGCCGTGCCCTGGCCCTGAAACCCAAGTCTAGCTTGTGTTCTCAGACTTCCCTCCTCACACTCCCGGCCCCGAAGCCCTGAAGTTTTGCAATTCCAGACCTACAATGCAGCACTCTGCCTGCCCTCTAGAAAAAAAAATTTGGCCTAATGAGCTGCCCAGGCACCTTATATGAGGATAAATCTACATGGCATTCGACTGTACCCAAAGTATATAGTCTAACCTGGGCACTAATGCACTGTCTGACACAACCTGAGCTCGGACCTCCTGACCAACACCCAGACAGCTGACCGCACACTGAGCACATCAGAACCGCCATGGCCTTAGGTCATCATCTCTTCCCAACTGCGGTTTTTCAGGCTTCAGAACCTAGACCTTATCTCAACCACTGCCCAGGGTTGCCTGTGATGTAGAAATCAGAACTCGTCCTTACCCATGGCAAGAAACCTTGTGGTTGGCATGTTGTCCAACGTTCAGTGTAGGAGAAACCAGCATTCACCCGGAGGCCCCGCCAATTCTTGAGTGCGAAGAGGGCATAAACACGCATTGTGACCCTCAGCGTGAGTCCTGTGCTCTAGTAAGTCCTCTCAGTGGCTCGACCATTAGATGTCATAATGGGCTTGACATGTCCCTAGGCCACAATTTTTAACCAGATTTCTGGTTGTCCGGTCGGCCCTCCCATGGGCTCTACTCTGGAATACCTCATTTGGTGAGACACCTGAGGTTAAAAAACAAAACAAAGCAAATCAACAACAACAACAAAACGGACTTCTTCCATTCCCAGAATGACCCAAAAATCATGGGATGGGGCAAAATCCCAGAGAGTAAGACTCGTCCATTTCCCATGAAGTCACCCGGAAATTTTACGACCATGAGTGACACGATATCCAGAGACAAAAACTTGAGCACGAGCCTCACACTCGCCCTTTTTTCATATCCCGAAGAGTTCTCCTCATGGTCTGTAGATCAATCCTGCCATACCTATGACCCGAAACATAAGCCGCGTTTGTGTTTTCAGACAACTGTCCAAACAGCTCTGGCCTACACACCCTACAGGCTCAGGCCCCTGGAGCTAAACCTGAGAACTGTAATTGCCGTCTCCAAGGGAATTGTATGTGCCCATTCCAATGGCCACAACCCTACTAATAGGATAAACCTCCAAACTGCCGGAGGCCATCCCAACAGTGGTGGCTTCCCAGGACAAACAGGGGCAATCTGAGCTCATCTGAGCACCTACCTGCACTCAGACGCATAGACTGACGTCCCCAGAGGTAAAAAGGAACGAACAGGCCCCTAGGCACTAAACGGATCCATTGCTGTGGTATCCAGTCATCACTCCTCAGAGGCCTGGATTCCAATACCAGCGTATGGCTGTTTCTTGACTCACCCATCAGAACAAATCTCATCTACATATGGGAAACTTGCACGTTGGAGCTGTGTCAAAGCCTCTGTTTGGAAAAACCCTTCAGGACCCCAGTGCCACCGCTACATTCCAAGGTCTCCATAGACACAAAAAGACATTAGGACCCATCCACAGGAGAGTCCATTTCAACTCAGCCTCCTGGGTTGCTCCCCCAGATGCAGCAGATCTAACCTGTCTTGTTGCTAGGACACAATTGGAATGCGAGGTGGGCTACCCAGCCATCCATCCTTAGAACCCTGCTCGGAATCGTTGCCCTGGAGCCAACCAACAGGTCTCAATTGTCCTGCAGAAGAATCTTTGCAGTTTGGAGCTTCTCACAACTAACCTCGTGGGAAAACCCCACGGCCTCGTGAACCCCCCGCCCCTTCATGAAGGGCCATCAGGGACAGAAACACCAACCTGAGCGATCTTCTGATCCTCGCCCTGACATCATAAGCACGAGATCTCGATTCAGGTCTGTAGATTGTTCCTGCCTTGTCCTCACCCAGAAACCTAAGCCTAGCTTGCTCTCAGATTTCCTTCCTCAGACTACTGGCCCACAAGCCTCCAGTTTGAAAACCAGAACTATAATGCAGCACTCTTCCTGCCCTCAGGAAGAAAAACATTGCCCTCTGGGGCTACCCAGAAACTCCAAAAGAGGATCAACCTGCACGCCATACGACTGTACCCCAAATATATAGGCTGACCTGGGCACTATTGCCCTTTTTGACACAGCCTGAGCCTGGATTACCTGGCCCCACACAGAAAGCTGGCCGCTCACTGAGCACATCGGACCCGCCATGGTCTTAGGTCGTCATCTCTTCCCAACCTCGGTTGTCAAGTTTCAGAACCTAGACCTTATCTCCAATCACTGCCCAGGCTTGAAAGTGATGCAGAAAACACAACTCCTTCCCCGTGGCAAGAAACCATGTGGTTGGCATGTTGTCCAACGTTCAGTGTAGTTGAAACCAGTGTGGCCCATGAGGCCCCGCACATGTTTGCGGGCCACATTGGTCAAAACCACACATTGTGACCCTCACCCTGATCCCAGTCCTCAATAAGGCCTCTCAGTGGCTGGATGAAGAGATAGCATATTGGGCTTGCCATGCCCCTAGGCCCCAAATTTTACCCATAGTTCGGGTTCTCCCTTCACTTTTCCCCAGGGCTCTTCTTTGGAATTCCTCTTTTGGCGGGACACCTGAAGTAACAAACCTGAAAGGAGTCCTCCCATTCCACAGATTGACGAAAAACAATTGGGATCGGGCCAAATCCACAGAGAGGAAGATTCGTCCATGGCCCATGAGGCCTCCCCGACATTCCACGGCCATCTCTGATACAAAATCCAGAGACAAAAGCCTGAGCAAGCGCCTCAGACTCGCTCTTTCTTCATATCCGGAAGAGTTCTTCTCATGGTTTATAGATCGGGCCTGCCATACCTACGTCCCCAAACCTAAGCTGAGTTTCTGTTTTCAAACTTCTGTCCTCAAAGTCCTGGGCCACACACCCTCCAGGCTGGGGCCCCTGGAGTCACACATTAGGACTGTGCCTTCCCAATCCATGGGAATTCTGCCGATGCCATTGTCCAAAACAGTAAAATTTGGAGAACCCTACAAATCCCTGAGGCCATCCCAATAGTGCAGGTCGCCCGGGACAAACAAGGGCGGTCTGATACCAGCTGAGCATCTACCTCCACTCATACCATAGATGGATGTCCCCTGAGAAGAAGATTGAACCAGACAGGACCCTAGGCCATAATCGGATACATTGCTTTGGATTACAGGCATGTCTCCTAAAAGCCTGGATTCCAATACCAGCATCAAGGTTTTCCTGAGGCACCCATCAAAACAAATCTCGTCTCCACAAGGAACCTTGTGCATCGAGCTATGTCAAAAGCTTAGGAGAATACTTCAGGGTCCCGGTGCCACCGCCCCATTTTAAGGCCCTCATGGACACAAACACACATTAGGACCCATCCTCAGGAAAGTCCATTTCAAGTCAGCCACCCCGGTTTCTCCCGCAGAGCCATCAGATCTAAACTGTCTTGTTGCTAGGAGACAATTGGAATGCGAGGCAGGCTTCCCAGGCATCCATCCTCGAACAGTGCCCTAGAGTCATTCCATATGGGATGTCCTGGAGCTGCCCAACAAGTCTCAATTGTCCCGCAGAAGGAATCCTTGAAGGGGGCATCCCACAACTCCCAACGTGGGAAAACCTCCATGGCCTCGAGATTCCGCTCCCTTCATGAAGGGGCCGTCATGCACAGAAACTCCAACCTGAGCCAACGTCTGATCCTCGCCCTGACTTCAGATGCATGAGATATAGGTTCAGATCTACAGGTGTACCTGCCGTGCCCTGGCCCTGAAACCCAAGTCTAGCTTGTGTTCTCAGACTTCCGTCCTCACACTCCAGGCCCCGAAGCCCGGAAGTTTCGCAATTCCAGACCAACAATGCAGCACTCTGCATGCCCTCTAGAAAGAAAATTTGGCCTAATGAGCTGCCCAGGCACCTTATATGAGGATAAATCTACATGGCATTCGACTGTACCCAAAGTATATAGTCTAACCTGGGCACTAATGCACTGTCTGACACAACCTGAGCTCGGACCTCCTGACCAACACCCAGACAGCTGACCGCACACTGAGCACATCAGAACCGCCATGGCCTTAGGTCATCATCTCTTCCCAACTGCGGTTTTTCAGGCTTCAGAACCTAGACCTTATCTCCAACCACTGCCCAGGGGTGCTTGTGATGTAGAAATCAGAACTCGTCCTTACCCATGGCAAGAAACCTTGTGGTTGGCATGTTGTCCAACGTTCAGTGTAGGAGAAACCAGCATTCACCCGGAGGCCCCGCCAATTCTTGAGTGCGAAGAGGGCATAAACACGCATTGTGACCCTCAGCGTGAGTCCTGTGCTCTAGTAAGTCCTCTCAGTGGCTCGACCATTAGATGTCATAATGGGCTTGACATGTCCCTAGGCCCCAATTTTAAACCAGATTTCTGGTTGTCCGGTCGGCCCTCCCCAGGGCTCTACTCTGGAATACCTCATTTGGTGAGACACCTGAGGTTAAAAAACAAAACAAAGCAAATCAACAACAACAACAAAACGGACTTCTTACATCCCCAGAATGACCCAAAACTCTTGGGACGGGGCAAAACTCCAGAGAGTAAGACTCGGCCATTTCCCATGAAGTCACCCGGAAATTTTACGACCATGAGTGACACGATATCCAGAGACAAAAACTTGAGCACTAGTCTCACGCTCGCCCTTTTTTCATATCCTGAAGAGTTCTCCTCATGGTCTGTAGATCAGTCCTGCCATACCTATGACCCGAAACATAAGCCGCGTTTGTGTTTTCAGACAACTGTCCAAACAGCCCTGGCCTACACACCCCAAAGGCTCAGGCCCTTGGAGCCAAACCTGAGGACTGTACTTGCCCTCTCCAAGGGAATTGTGTGTACCCATTCCAATGGCCACAATCCTACTAATAGGATAAACCTCCAAAGTTACTGAGGCCATCCCAATAGTGGTGGCTTCCCAGGACAAACAGGAGCAATCTGAGCACATCACAGCACCTTCCTGCACTCAGACCCATAGACTGATGTCCCCAGAGGAAAAAAGGAATGAGCAGACCACTAGGCACTAATCGGATCTATTGCTATGGTTTCCAGGCATGTCTCCTCAGAGGCCTGGATTTCAATACCAGCATATGGCTGTTTCTTGACTCACCCATCAGAACAAATCTCATCTACATATGGGAAACTTGCACGGTGGAGCTGTGTCAAAGTCTCTGTTTAGAAGGACCCATCAGGGACCCAGTGCCACCGCTTCATTCCAAGGTCTCCATAGACACAAAAACATATTAGGACACATCCACAGGAGAGTCAATTTCAACTCAGCCTCCTCAGTTGCCCCCCCAGATCCAGCAGATCTAAACTTTCTTGTAGCTAGGAGAAAATTGGAATGCCAGGTGGGGTACCTAGCCATCCATCCTCAGAACCATGCTTGGAATCCTTGGCCTGGCGCCAACTAACAGGTCTCAATTGTCCTGGAGAAGAATCTTTGTAGTTTGGAGCTTCTCACAATTCCCATCGTGCGAAAACCCCCAAGGCCTCGTGATTCCCCCCCTTCATGAAGGGGCTATCAGGGACAGAAAGTCCAACCTGAAGATCGTCTGATCCTCACCCTGACTTCAGATGCACGAGATCTCGATTCAGGTCTGTAGATTGTGCCTGCCATGTCCTCACCCATAAAAACTAAGCCTAGCTTGTGTTCTCAGACTTCAGTCCTCAGACTACTGGCCCACAAGCCCTCCAGTTTGGCAATCCAGAAGTACAATGCGGCACTCTGCCTGCTCCCTGGAAGAAGAACATTGCCCTCTGGGGCTACCCAGAAACCCCAAATGAGGATCAACCTGCACGCCATTTGGCTGTACACCAAATATATAGGCTGAAGTGGGCACAATTGCCCATTCTGACACAGCCTGAGCCTGGAACTCCTGGCCCCACACAGACAGCTGGCCGCACACTGAGCACATCGGACCCGCCATGGCCTTAGGTCGTCATCTCTACCCAACCTCGGTTTTCAGGCTTCAGAACCTTGACCTTATCTCCAATCACTGCCCAGGTTTGAAAATGTTGCAGAAATCCGAACTCGTTTCCTTGGCATGAAACCTCGTGGTTGGCATGTTGTCCAACTTTCAGTGTAGTTGAAACCAGTGTGGCACATGAGACCCAGCCCATGCTTGAGGGCCACATTGGTCTCAAACACACATTGTGACCCTCAGCCTGAGCCCGGTCCTCAGGCAAGGCCTCTCAGTGGCTGCATGAAGAAACAGCATATTGGGCTTGCCATGCCCCTAGACCCTAATTTTTAACCATATTTCGGGTTGTCCCTTCACTCTTGCGCAGGGCTCTGCTTTGGAATTCCTCTTTTGGTGGGACACCTCAGGTAACAAACCCTAAAGGAGTCCTCCCATCCCACAGATTCACGAAAAAGAATTGGGATAGGGCCAAATCCACAGAGAGGAAGATTCGTCCATGGCCCATGAGGCCTCCCCGACATTCCACGGCCATCGCTGATACAAAATCCAGAGACAAAAGCCTAACTAAGCGCCTTAGACTCGCTCTTTCTTCATATCCTGAAGAGTTCTTCTCATGATTTGTAGTTCTGCCGTGCCATACCTACGTTCCCAAACCTAAGCTGAGTTTGTGTTTTTTGAGTTCTGTCCTCAAAGTCCTGGGCCACACACCCTCCAGGCTGGGCCCCTGGAACCACACATTAGGACTGTGCCTAACCAATCCATGGGAATTCTGCCCATTCCATTATCCAAAACCGTACAAATTAGGAGAAACCTCCAAATTCCCTGAGGCCATACCAATGGTGTAGGTTGTCTGGGACAAAAAAGGACCATCTGACACCAGCTGAGCATCTACCTCCACTCATACTATAGATGGATGTCCCCAGAGAAGAAGATTGACCAGACAGGACCCCAGGCCATAATGGGATCCATAGCTTTGGTTTACAGGCATGTCTCCTCAAAAGCCTGGTTTCCAATACCAGCTGAGGGCTTCTCCTGAGGCACCCATCAGAACAAATCTCGTCTACACATGGGAAACTTGCATGTTGGAGCTCTCTCAAAGCCTCTGGTTAGAAGGACATTTCAGGTTCCCGGTGCCAGCGCCTCATTCCAAGGTCTCAATGGAGACACACCCACATTAGGACCCATCCACAGGAGAGTCCATTTCAACTCAGTCCCCTCAGTTGCTCCCCCTGATCCAGCAGATCTAACCCGTCTTGTCGCTAGGAGATGATTGGAATGAGAGGCAGGCTTCCCAGACATCCATACTTAGAACCATTCTCAGAATTATGCTGTATGGGAAGTCCTGGAGCCAACCAACAGGTCTCAATAGTCCCGCAAAAGAATCTTTACTGTTTGGAGCATCTCACAACTCCCATCGTGGGCAAACCTCCATGGCCTCGTGATCCCGCCCCCTGTGCTTCATGAAGGGGCCATCAGGGACAGAAGCTCCAACCTGATCGATCGTCTGATCCTCGCCCTGACTTCAGATGCAGGACATCTTGATTCAGCTCTGCAGAGTGTGTCTGCCGTGCCCTTGCCCAGAAACGTAAGTCTAGTTTGTGTTCTCAACTTCCATCCTCACATTCCTGGCCCACAAGCCCTCCAGTTTGGCAATTCCAGAACTACAAGGCAGCACTCTGCCTGCTTTCCAGAAGAAAAACATTGCCCTCTGGGGCTACCCAGATTGCCCAAATGAGGATCAACCTGCATGCCACTTGACTGGACCCCAATTATACAGGCTGCCCTGGGCACTACTGCCCTTTCTGGCACAGCCTGAGACTGAACCTCCTGGCTCGCACCCACCCAGCTAGCCACACACTGAGCACATCAGACCCGCCATGGCCTTAGGTCATCATCTCTTTCCAACCTCGGTTTTCAGGCTTCAGAACCTAAACCTTATCTCCAGTCACCACCCAGGGTTGAACATGATGCAGGAATCAGAACTCCTTCCCCATGGCAAGAAACCTTGTGGTTGGCATGTTGTCCAACGTAAAATGTAGTTGAAACCAGTGTGGCCCATGAGGCCCTGCAGATGCTTGAGGACCAAGTCGTTCACAAACATGCATTCTGACCCTCAACGTGAGCCCAGTTCTCAAGTAAGGCCTCTCAGTGGCTGGACCAAAAGACAGCATATTGGGCTTGCAATGCCCCTAGGCCCCAATTTTTAACCAGATTTCTGGTTGTCCAGTCTCCCCTCCCCAGGGCTCGGCTTTGGAATCCCTCTTTTGGTGGGACACCTGAGGTAACAAAACTGAAAGGACTCCTCCCATCCCACAGTTTGACCCAAAACAATTGGAATCGGGCCAAATCCACAGAGCGGAAGACTCGTCCATGGCCCATGAGGCCTCCCTGACATTCCACGCCCATCGTTGACACAAAATCCAGAAACAAAAGCCTGAACAAGTGCCTCACAATCTCTCTTTCTTCATATCTGGAAGAATTCTCCTCACGGTCTGTAGATCGGGCCTGCCATACCTACGTCCCTAAACCTAAACTGAGTTTGTGTTTTAGACTTCTGTCTCCACAGTCCTGAGGCACACACCCTGCAGGCTGGGGCCCCTGGAGCCACATCAAAACTGTGCCTTCCCTCTCCACGGGAATTCTGCCCATTCCATTGTCCATAATCATAAAATTAGGAGAAACCTCCAAAGTCCCCAAGGCCTTCACAATAGTGTAGGCCGTCTGGGACAAACAAGGGCCATCTGACACCAGCTGAACATCTAACTCCACTAATACCTTAGATGGATGTACACAGAGAAGAAGATTCAACCGGACAGGCCCCTAGGCTCTAAACGGAGCCATTGCTTTGGTTTCCAGTTATCTCTCTTCAGAGGCCTATATTCCAATAACAGTATATGGGGGTTTCCTGAGGCACGAATTAGAACAAATCTCGTCTCCACATGGGAAACTTGTCCTTTGGAGATGTCTCAAAACCTCCGGTTAGGAGAATCCTTCAGGGCCCATGCACCAACGCCCCATTCCAAGGTCTCCATGGACACAAACCCACATTACCATCCATCCTCAGGAGAGTCCATTTCAACTCAGCCCCCTTGGTTGCTCTGACAGAGCCAGCATATCAAACCTGTCTATTTGCTAGGAGACAACTGCAATGTGAGGCGGGCTTCCCATGCATCCATCCTAAGATCCCTGCTCTGGTGTCATTCTGTATGGTATGTACTGGAGTGATACAAAAGGTCTCAATTGTTGATCAGAAGGAATCTTTGTTGTTTGGAGCATCTCACAACTTCCATTGTGGGTAAACCTCCATGGACTGGAGATGCTGTCCCCTTCATAAAGTGGCCAGAATGGACAGAAATTCAAACCTAAGCCTAGGTTTGAACCTCGCCCTGACTTCAGATTCATGATATCCCGATTCAGATCTGCAGAGTGTGCCTGCCGTGCCCTCGCCCAGAACCTACGCCTAACATGTTTTCTCAGACTTCCGTCCTCACACTCCGCGTCCACAAGGCATCCACTTTGGAAATTCTGGAGCCACAATGCAGCACTCTGCCTGTTCTCCAGAAGAAAAACATTGCCCTTGGGGCTAACCAGAAATACCAAATAAAGATCAACCTGCACGGCACTCAGTTGTACCCCAATTATACAATCTACCCTGGGCACTAATGCCCTGTCTGACACAGCCCAAGCTTGGACCTCCCGACCAACACCCAGACAGCTGGCTCCACGCTGAGCATATCGGACCTAACATGGTCTTAGGTCGTCATCTCTTCCCAACCTCGGTTTTCAGACTTCACAACCTAGACCTTATCTCCAATCACTGCCCAGGGGTGAATGACATGCAGAAATCAGAATTAATACTTCTCCATGGCAAGAACTCATGTGGTTGACATGTTGACTATCATTCAGTGTAGGAGAAACAAGCATGCACCATGAGTCCCCACCCATGCTTGAGTACCACGAGGGCATAAACACGCATTGTGACCCTCAGCATGAGTTCTGTCCTCAATGAAGGCCTCTCAGTGGCTGGACCATTAGAAGGCATATTGGGCTTGCCATGCCCCTAGGCCCGTATTTTTAGTTAGATTTCTTGTTGTCCAGGGTTCTGCTCTGGAATCCCTCTTTTGGTGGGACACCTTAGTTAACAAAACTAAATCCCACAGATTAACCCAAAACAATTGGTATCTGGCCAAATCCACAGAGAGAAAGACTCTTCCATGGCCCATGAGGACTCCTCGACATTCCACAGCCATCATTGACACAAAATCCAGGGGCAAAAGCCTGACAAGTGTCACACTTTCACCCTTTATTCATATCCCAAAAAGTTCTCCTCATAGTCTGTAAATCGGACCTGCCATACCTACGTCCCCAAAGCTAAGCTGAGTTTGTGTTTTCAGACATCTGTCCCCACAGTCCTTGCCCACACACCCTCAAGGCTGGGCCCTTGGAGCCACACATCAGGTCTGTGCCTGCCCACTCCACAGGAATTCTGCCCATGCCATTGTCCATAATCATACAATTTAGGAGAAACCTCCAAAGTCCCCGAGGCCATCCCTATAGTGTAGGCCGCCCGGACAAACAGGAGCGGTCTGACACCAGCTGAGCAACTACCTCCATTTCATAAAATAGACAGATGTCGACAGAGAAGAAGATTGAACCAGAGAGGCTCCTAGGACCTAATTGGATGCATTGCTGTGGTTTCTATGTATCTCTCCTCAGAGGCCTGGTTCTAATACCAGCATATGTGGGTTTCCTGAGGCACCAATTAGAACAAATCTTGTCTCCACATGGAAAACTTGCTCTTTCGAGTTGTTTCAAAATCTCCGGTTAGAATCCTTTAGAGCCCTGGGGCCACCACCCCATTCCAACGTCCTCATGGACACAAACACACATTAAGACCCAACTTCAGGAGAGTCCATTTCAACTCAGCTCCCACGATTGCTCCTGCATAGCCATCAGATCGTACCTGTCTTGTGGCAGGGAGACAATTGGTGTAAGAGGCAGTCTGCTCAGGCATCCATCCTTAGAACCCGGCTCTGGAGTCATTCCATATGGGATGTCCTGGAGCCATCCAACAGTTCTCAATTTTCCCGCAGAAGGAATCCTTGCAGTTTGGAGCATCCCACAACTCCCAACGTGGGAAAACCTCCATGGCCTCGAGATTCCACCCCTTTGATGAAGGGGCCATCATGGACAGAAACTCCAACCTGCGCCTAAGTCTGATCCTCGTCCTGACTTCAGATGAATGATATTTTGATTCGGATCTGCAGAGGGTGCCTGCCGTGCCCTCGCCCTGAAACTTAAGTCTAGCTTATGATCTCAGACTTACGTCCTCACACTCCTGGTCCCGACGCCCTCAAGTTTTGCAATTCTGGACCCACAATGCTGCACTCTGCCTGCCCACCAGAAGAAAAATGTTGCCCCAGTGAGCTTCCCTGACACAATAAATGAGGATGAACCTACATGGAACTCAACTGTACCCAAATTATACATTCTAACCTGGGCACTAATGCACTGTCTGACACAGCCTGAATCCATACCTCCTGAACAACACCCAGAAAGCTGACCGCACACTGAGCACATCGGACCCTCCATGACCTTAGGTTATCATCTCATCCCAACCTCGATTTTCTGGATTCAGAACTTAGATCTTATCTCCAGTCACTGCCCAGGGGTGAACATGATGCAGAAATCAGAATTCCTCCTTCCCCATGGAAAGAAACCTTGTGGTTCGTATGTTGTCCAAAGTTCAGTGTAGGAGAATCAAGCATGGCCCATGAGTCCCCGCCCATGCTTGATGCCTACATTGGGCACAAACATGCATTGTGACCCTCAGTGTGAGCACTGTACTCAAGTAAGACCTCTCAGTGGCTGGACCAAGGTACCCCATATGGGGATTGCCATGCCCTTAGGCCCCCAATCTTATACAGAGTTCGGGTTGTCCAGTCGCCCCTTCCCAGGGTTCTGCTCTGGAATCCCTCTTTAGTGGCACACCTGAGGTAAAAAAAAAAAAAAAAAAAAAAAAAAAAAAAAAACAAACAGAATGGACTCCTCCCATCCCACGGAATGACCCCAAAATATTGGGATCATCCAAATCCCCATAGAGGAAGTCTCACCCATGGTCCATGAGGACGCCCCTACATTCCACGGCCATCAGTGACACAAAATCCAGAGTCAAAAGCCTGAGCAAGTGCCTCACACTCACTCTTTGTTCATATCCTGAAGAGTTCTGCTCAAGGTCTGTAGATCGGGCCTCCCATACCTATGTCCCCAAACCTAAGACGAGTTTCTGTTTTCAGACTTCTGTCCCCACAGCTCTGACCCACACACCCTCCATGCTTGAGCCCCTAGAGCCACACCTCAGGATTGTGCCTTCCCTCCCCAAAGGAATTCTGCCCATTTCATTGGCCACAAACTTGCAAATTAGGAGAAACCTCCAAAGTCAAAGTGGCCATCCCAATAGTGTAGACTGCCCAGGACAAATAGGGGCAATCTGACACCAGCTGAGGAACTACCTCCACTCAATCCCATAGACAGATGAACCGAGAGAAGAAGATTAAACCAGACAGGCCCCAGGCCCTAATCAGATCCATTGCCTTGGTTTCCAGGCATCTCTCCTCAGAGTTCTGGTTTCCAATACCAGCATATTGGGGGTTACTGAAGCACCAATGAGAACAAATCTTGTTTCCCCATGGGAAAAATGCTTCTTGGAGCTGTGTCAAAACCTCTGGTTAGGAGCATCCTTCAGAGCCCTGGTGCCACTGCCCCATTCCAAGGTCTCCATGGACACAATCCCACATTATGACCGATCCTCAGGAGAATGCATTTCAACTCAGCCCCCTCGGCTGCTACATCATAGGCAGCAATCAAACGTGCCGTTTCGCTAGGAGACAATTGGAATGCAAGGCCGGATGCCCAGGCATCCATCCTTAGAACCCTGCTCTGCAATTGTTCCATATGGGATGTCCTGGAGCCATCCAACAGGTTTCAACTGACCCGCAGAAAATCCTTGTGGTTTGGAGCATCTCACTACTGCCATCATGGGAAAACACCAATGGCGGTGTGATAACCCCCCTTCATGAAGGGGCCATCATGGACAGAAACTCCAACCTGAGCCAATATATGAACCTCGCCCTGACCTCAGATGCATGAAATCTAAATTCAGCTCTGCAGAGTGTGCCTGCCATTTCCTCGCCCTGAAACCAAAGCAAAGCTTCAGTTCTCAGACTTACATCCTTGCATTCCTGGCCGCAAGGCCTCCAGTTTGGCAGTTCCGGAGCCAGAATGCAGCACTCTGTCTGCCCTCCAGAAGAAAGACTTTGCCTTATGGGGCTACGGAGAAACCCCAAATAATTATCTTCTGCATGCCACTCAACTGTACCCCAATTATACAGCGTATCTGGGCACGAATGCCCTGTCTGGCACAGCCTGAGTGCAGACCTCCTGAACGACACCTAGAAAGCTGGCCCCAAACTGAACACATCGGACCCGCCGTGGCCTTAGGTCGTCATCTCTTCCAAACCTCGGTTTTCAGGCTTCAGAACCTAGACCTTATCTCCAATTAGTGCCCAGAGGTGAACGTGATGCAGAAATCAAAACTCCTCCTTCCCCATGGCAAGAAACCCTGAGGTTGGCATGTCCAAGGTTCACTGTAGGAGAAACCTGCAAGCTCAATGAGGTCCCGCCCAATATTGAGGACCACCTTGGGCACAAACACACATTGTGACCCTCAGCATGAGTCCACTATTCAAGTAACGTCTCTCAGTGGCTGGACCAAGAATCTGCATATGGGCTTGCCATGCCCATAGGACCCCAGGCCTAACCAGAGGGTGGGTATTCCAGTTGTATGTACCCAGTGCTCTGCTCTAGAATCCCTCTATTGTGGGGACACATGAGGCAGAAAACAGGACTCCTCCCTTCCCACAAAATGACCCCAATCTCTTGGGAGCTGGACAAATCACCAGAGAGGGAGACTTCCATGGCCCATGAGACCATGCTTACATTAAATGACCATCATGAATACAACATCCAGAGACATAAGCCTGAACGACCGCCTCTCACTCGCCTTACTTTCTAATCACAATGAGCTCCCCTCACGGACTGTAGATCACTCCTGCCATAACCTCAGCCCCAAACCTCAGCCGAGTTTGTGTTTTTGGATGTCTGTCCCCACAGCCCTGGCCCACACAGCCGCCAGGCTGGGGCCTCTGGAGCCACACCACAGGACTGTCCTGCTCTCTCCAAGGAGACTATGCCCATTCCATTGCCCATAACCCCACAGAATAGGAGAAACCTCAAGGCCCCCGAGGACATCCCACTACTATAAGCCTCTCTGGACAAAGGCATCCTGACACAAGCTGAGCAACTACCTCCATGCAGAAACACAGACAGATGTCGGCAGAGACATTAGATTGAACCAGACAGGCCCCTGGGCCCTAATCTAAACTCTTGCTTTGGTTTCCAGGTGTCACTCCTCAGAGGCCTGGGTTTGAAGACCAGCATCTGGGGCTTTCCTGAGACACCAAACAGAACAACTATCATCTCCACATGGGAAGCTTCATTGTTGGAGCTGTGTCAAACCCTTCGGTTTGGAGAAACCTGCAGAGTCCCTGAGACCCCGCCACATTCCAAGGTCTCCATGGCCACCAACCCACAGTATGACTCATCCTCAGGAGAGTCCATTTCTACTCAGCCCTCTGAGAAACCCGCCCAAGAGCCTGCAGATTGAGCCTGCCTTGCCCCAAGCAGCCAGTGGGAATGTGAGGTGGCATTTGCAGACATTCATGCTTAGACCCCTTCTCTCGAGTCTTTCTGTAGGGGTCATCCTAGAACCATCTCATAGTACTCGACTGTCCTACAGAGGAAACCTTGATGTTTGGGGCAGCTCATAACTCCCAGCGTTGGGAAACTTCCCTGGCCTCATGACGCCCCCACCCCCTTCAGGAAGGGGCCATAATGGACACAAACTCCAACCTGAGGCAACGTCTGATACTCGCCCTGACCTCAGATGCAGGAGATCTCGATTCAGTCTCTGCAGAGAGGGCCTGCCATGCCCTCGGCCCCAAACCTAACGCTAGCTTGTGTTTTCAGACTTCCCTCTTCACACTCCTGGCAAACAAGCCCTCCAGACTGGGAATTCCAGAACCACAACACAGTTTTCTGCCTGCCCACCAGAAGAAAAACGTTGCCCTATGGGGCTCTCCAGAAACCACAAATGAGAACCAACCTGCTCTGGCCTCGACCGCACCCTAACTGGAAAGGCTACCCTGGTCAGTAATGCTCTGTCTGACACAGCCTGACGTCCCGACAGACAAGGAAACAGCTGGCTGCACACTAAGCACATCAGACAGGCCATGGCCTTATGCCGTCATCTCTTCCCAACCTGGGTTTTCAGACATCTGACCCTAGATATTATATCAAATCCTGGCAAACGTGGGTAACTGAAGCACCAATCAGATCTTCTCCTTCCCCATGGCTGGAAAGCTTGCTGTTGGCATGGAGTCATACCTTCAGTGTAGGAGAAACCTTCATGGCCCCTGAGGCCAAGCCTAAACTTGAGTGCCTCCTTGGGTACAAACTCGCATTGGGACCATCAGCATGGGCCCCATGTCGAAGTAAGGTCTCTCAGGGCCTGGACCAAGAGCCCGCATATGGGGCTTGCCAAGCCCCTATGATCCCAATCTTCACAAGAGCTCGAGTATTCCATTTGCTAGAACCCAGGACTGTGATCTGGAGTCCCTCTCCTGGAAGAACACCTGAGCCAGACAGCAGGACTCCACCCTTCCCACAAAATGTCCCCAAAATCTTAAGAGCTGGACCAACTCCTCAGAGAGGGAGACTCTTCCATAGCCCCTGAGGTCACCCCTACATTCCACGGCTATGGGAGACAAAACATCCAAAGACAAAAGCTTGCGTGACTGCCTCCCATTTGCCCTTATTTCATAAGCTGAGGATCTCCTCTCACGGTCTGTGGGTCCATCCTGCCATGCTCTCGGCTCCACACCCAAGCCGAGTTTGTGTTTTCAGACTTCTGTACCCACAGCCCGGACCCACACACCCTCCAGGCTAGGGCCTATGGAGACACACTGAAGGACTGTGCCAGTCCTCTCCAAGAAAACTGTACCCAATCCATTGGCCACAACCCTAGAGATTAGGAGAATCCAATAAATAAGGTCTCCAAGGCCATGCCTCGGCCATGGACTAAGAGGGGCACTCTGACACCAGCTGAGCAACTATCTCCACTTAGATACTCAGACAGTGTCCCCAGAGACAAAACATTGAAACGGACAGGCATCTAGGCTCTAATCTGAACCCTAGCTTTGGTTTCCAGGTGTCTCTACTCAGAGAACTGGTTTGAAGACCAGTATCTGGGGCTTTTCTGAGGCACCAAAGAGAACCTGTCTCATCTCCACATAGGGATCTCTTTTTAATTGGAGCAATATTACACCCTTCGGTTAGGCGAATACTTCATGGCCCCTGAGCTGCCAACATATTCCAAGGTCTCCATGCACACAAACCCACATTATGACCCATCCGCAGGAGAGTCCATTTCAATTCAGCACCCTAGTTAGCTCGCCCCAGAGCCAGTAGTTCAAACATGTCTTGTCACAAAGAGCCAATGGGAATGTGAGGTATGCTGTACAGGCATCCATCCTTCGAATCCTGCTCTCCAGTCTTTCCGTATGGGACATCCTGGAGCCATTCAACAGGACTCGACTGTCCATCAGATGGAAAGCTTGTGGTATGGGTCAACGCACAAACTAGAGTTTGTGCTGGTGTCTAAGGTGCTGTGCAGGATTCTCCAATCTTGAGGGTTTGGCACAGGTCGAAGGGCATGGTTTCCTACTGGGGACAGGAGATATTCTATTGTGTGGCTCAGGGACCACATGTTGTATCCTAAGTTGGTATTTCAGAACAGGACCCTGAGGACAGATGCCTGAAAACCTAATCTAGTGTTCCAATGACGTCCTAGGAGCATATCAGGTACAATCTTCTGACCCAGGAACATTGAAATGGCTGTCTGCTTGGATGTAGGTGATCAGGGCGTTTCAGACTGGCATTTGTGTCCAGTGCTGCCGACAATATTGGGTCGGGCTCAGGGCTCTTGCGTGTTTCTCCTAAACTGGAAGGTTTGGGCAGGTTTGACGGGCACAGTTTCCTTGGGGATGGCAGGCCCAGTCATGTGTTGTGGATCCAGAGACCCTGTCCTGGAGGGCATATGAGCCATGGTTTTGGGAGAGAAGTCTGCAAACACAAATGTGGGTTATGGTTAGTGGAAAGGTGATCACAGGCCCAATGAGTAGACCTGGAGTGCAGCTTGTCAGGAGTAATTAGGGTGACTGAAAGGCAGTAGCACAGGCTTTTCTCTCTATATTGTGTGTCCAGGATGGCCTTGGAATGCAGGTATAGTCTCATGGGTCCATGGGAAACTTTTCCTCTCTATGGATCTGTGCAGCTCATAGTTTGGTGGCTTTTTTGGGGAAGGGAAGAGTATTGTTTTCCATCTTATGGGTGCCCCAAAACAGGGATTCCAGATACAGGCTCTTTTTCTGGGCATCTGGGACTTCCCACCAAGGGTTAGGATTTGCACCTAGGGGTGTATGAGGCCTGCAATGCGGGATCATGATGGTGCAACTGAGAGGGATTGTTTGAAAGCTTGCTCAGGCTGAGTCTCACTATGCCTGTTTGCTCCCATGGCGGCCCTCAGGAGTGGGAGTGGTCTCATTGGTCATATATCTGGCTCGCTCTTAGAGAGTTGGACACCCAACCCAACAGCCAAATGTCCTGCCATGAGGAAGGATGAGTTCTCTTCTGTCAGGTTCCTCTGTGCTTCAGGTTGCCCCATTGGCAGGGTTTCCAGCAAGGTCTTGAGATAGGTGCCTGAATACCAAGGATGGGTGGAGATGACGTACTTGGGCCATAGCAATCCCAAATGCTAGATATGAGGCCTAAAACTCGGTCGGGGCTCAGGCTCTGTCAGACACAGCGCTAGTGGCCATGGCAGCCTTTATATCAGAGTAGATTCGAGGGCAGAGCAGATTGATCCTCATGTGGAGTTTCTTGGGAAGATTCCCAGGCATTTGTTCATTCAATAGGGAAGGCAGAATGCTGTGTTGTGGCTCCAGGTTTCCCAATCACGAGAGCTTGGGAACCAGTCAGTTTTGGGTGGAATTGTAAACAAAAGCTATGGTTCAATTCAGTGCCAAGCAGAAGGCAGTTCCAATTTGTAGCAGTTTACTCGAGACATCCAGCACTGGAATAAGGGTGGATGTCAGATGCTTGCTCACACTAGAGTTTTTGTCTATGATGACCGACAAGTGGAGGGGTGGTATAAAGAGGCCATGGAGGAGTTCACATGCTGAGGCCTGTGAACTGCTGCAAAAAGTAACATTTCTTTGTACAGTGTAGGTGAAGTCTGGTTTGTTTACTCTAGGTTTCCCCATGTGGAAAGTTTGTGAAGAAGAGCTCTCCGGCATGGATGCCAGGAAAGCACACCTCCATTGACAATTGCAGCTGAGGAACATGGCAGATTCGTTCTGGTGGCTCTGGGACAAAGTGCCAAGGCCTTGAGTTGACATGGGATCTCTTGCAGATGGGTCACAATGCTTGTTTGTTACCAGGGAGAACTTAGAATGTGCTGGTTGCTAAGGTGCCATGCAGGATTCTCCTACCCTGAGGGTTTGGCACAGGTCGAAGAGCATGGTATTCTTCTGGGGACAGGGGATGTTCTGTCGTGTGGCTCAGAGACCACATGATGTGTCATAGATTGGTATTTCAGAACAGGCCCCTGAGGACAGATGCCTAAAAACCTAATGGGGTTCCATTGAGAGCCTAGGGGCATTTTAGGTTCAATCGTCTATCTCACGATCATTGACTTGGCTCTTTCCCTGGATGTAGGTGATAAGGGTGTTTCAGACTGCACATTTCCATCCCGAGTGGCCGGCAATATTGGTGTGGGCTCAGGGGCCACACAGGTTTCTCCTAATTTGGAAGGTTTGGGCAAATCTGATATGCACAGTGTCCTTGGGGTTGGCAGCCAGAGTTCTGTGGTGTGGCTTCAGAGATAACATTCTGGTGGGCATGTGAGCCATGGTTTTGGGAGAGAAGTCTGCAAACACAAATACAAATTAGGGTGAATGGCGAGGTGATCACAGGCCCAATGCGTAGACCTGGAGGGAAGCTCTTCATGAACTATAATTAGGGAGACTGGAAGGCAGTAGCACAGGCTTTTCTCTTTGGATTGTGTGTCCAGCATGGCCTTGGAATGCAGGTGTGGTCTCATGGGTCCATGGGAGTCTTTTCCTCTCTATGGATCCTGGTGGCTCTCCATAGTTTGGTGGCTTTTTCGGGGAAGGGGAGAGTGATGTTTTCCACCTTATGGGTGCCCCAAAACAGGGATTCCAGAGACGGGCTCTGGTTCATGGCATCTGGGACATCACAACATGTGCTAGGATTTGGGCTTAGGGGCATATTAGGCCTGCAATGCGGGTTCATGGTGGTGCAACAGAGAAGGATTGTTTGAAAGCATGCTCAGGCTGAGGGTCACAAGGCCTGTTTGCCTCCAGGGCATCCCTGAGGAGTTTGTGTGGTCTCACTGGACTTGTAAATGACTCCCCCTTTCAGGGTTGAACACCCATCCTAACAGCCAAGTTTCCTGATATGAAGAAGGAGGAGTTCTCTATTGTGCTTCAGGATGCCCCATTGTCAGGAATTCCAGCAAAGGTCTGGGGACAGGTGCCTGAATACCAAGGATGGGTAGAGATGAAATACTTGAGCCATGGCAATCCCAAATGCTAGATGTGGGGCTCAAACTCTGGTGACTGACACTAGGTCTGGGCTCAGGCTCTGTCAGACACAGCACTAGTGGCCAGGGCAACCTATAAATCAGGGTCCCTCCGATATAGGGCCGAGCATATTGATCTTCATGTGGGGTTTCTGGCCAGACTCACCAGGCACTTGTTTCTACCGGGAAGGCAGAATGCTGTGTTGTGTCTCCATAATTCGCTATCAAGAAGGCTTGGGGACCAGTCGGGTGAGGAAGGAATTGTAAACACAAGCTACAGTTCAATTCACTGCCAAGCAGAAGGCAGTTCCTGTGTCCAGCAGCTTTTTCGAGATATCCAGCACCTTAGTAAGGGAGGACGTCGGATATTTGCTCACACTGGAGTTTGTGTCTATGATGTCTGACAAATGGAGGGGTGGCGTCAAGAAGCCATGGAGGGATTTTCACGTTGAGACTCATGAGCTGCTCCAAATAGCAAGGTTTCGTTCTACTGGACAGGTGGAGTGTGGTTTATTTGCTCCAGGGTCCCCCATGTGGAAAGTTTGGGTAGCAGAGCTCTACCGCATGGATGCCTGGAATGTTCAACTTCATTGACCATTGCAACTGAAGAACATGGCAGCTTTATTCTGGTGTCTCTGTAGCAAAGTACCAAGTCCTTGATTTGACATGGAATCTCTTGCAGATGGGCCACACAGCTGGTTTGTTACCAGGTAGATCTTAGAATGTGCTGGTGGCTTATTAGTTGTGCAGGAATCTACTACTCTGGGATTTTGCACAGATTGTAGGGCACGGTTTCCTTCTGGGGACAGGAGATGTTCTGTTGTGTGGCCCAGGCACCACATGTTGTATCATAAGTTCGCATTCTAGAACAGGCCTCTGAGGACACATGTCTGAAAACCGAATCAATGGTTCCAATGACGTCCTAGGGGCATGTTAGGTTCATTATTCTGACTCAGGAACATTGACTTGGCTGTGTTCCTGGATGTAGGGGATCAGGGTATTTCAGACTGTGCATTTGTGTTCAGAGCGGCCGCCGAAATTGGGGTAGGCCCAGAGGCCTTGTAGGTTTCTCCTAATCTAGACAGTTTGGGCAACTGTGATGGAAACAGTTTCCTTGTGGATGGCAGGGACAGTCCTGCAGTGTGGATCCAGAGACCCCATCCTGGAGGGCATGTGTGCCATGGTTTTGGTAGATAAGTCTGCAAACACAAATTCGAATTAGGGTGAGTGGCGAGGTGATCACAGGCCCAATGCATATACCTTGAGAGCAGCTCATCTGGAACTGTAATTAGGGTGAATAGAAGGCAGTAGCACAGGCTTTTCTCTCCGGATTGTGTGTCCAGGATGGCCTCGGAATGCAGGTGTGTTCTCATGGGTCCATGGGAGACATTGCCTCTCTATGGATCCTGGTGGCTCCTCATAATTTGGTGACATTTTTGGGGAAGGGATGAGTGCTGTTTTCCATCTGAAGGGTGCACCAAAACAAAAATTCCAGAGATGGTCTCTGGGTCTGGGCACCTCGAAAATCCCACCAAGTTTTATGATTTGAACCTACAGGCATACCAGGCCTGAAATGAGGGATCATTGTGGTGAATCTGAGAGGGATTTTTTGAAAGCATGCTCAGGGTGAGGGTCACAATGCCTGTTTGTGCCAAGGGTAGTCCTCAGGAGTGTGTGTGGTGTCATTGATGTTGTAACTGGCTCCCCCTTTGAGGGTAGAACACCCATCCCAAAAGCCAGGTTTATTGCCATGGGGAAAGAAGAGTTCTCTATTGTGCTTCAAGTTCCCTAATTGGCAGGGATCCCTGCCAAGGTCTGGGGACAGGTGCCTGAATATCAAGGATGGGTAGAGATGACATACTTGGGCCATGGCAATCCCAAATGCTAGATATGGGGCCTGCTCTCTAGTGGCTGAAACTCAGTCGAGCTCAGGCTCTGTCAGACACGGCACTAGTGGCCATGGCAGCCTATAAATCGGTGTTGACTCGAGGGCCGACCTGATTGATCCTCATGTGGGTTTTCAGGGCAGACTCACCAGGCATTTCTTCATTCGATGGGGAAGGCAGAATGCTGCGTTGTGGCCCCAGATTTCCCTATCAAGAGGGCTTAGGGACCAGTCAGGTGAGGATGGAATTGTAAACACAAGCTATGGTTCAATTCAGTGCCAAGTGGAAGGCAGATCCAATGTGCAGTGGTTTATTCAAGACATCCAGCACCGGGATAAGGGTGCATGTCAGATGTTTGCTTAGACTGGAGTTTGTGTCTATGATGACCGACCAATGGAGTGGTGGCATCAAGAGGCCATGGAGCAGTTTACACGCTGAGGCCTGTGAGTTGATCCAAACATAAGGTTTCCTTCTACTGGACAGGGGAGGTCTGGTTTGTTTACACCAGGTTCCCCCATGTGCAAAGTTTGGGTAGCATAGTACTCGCACGTGGATAAGGGAAAGCACACCTACATTGACCATTGCACCTAAGGAACATGGCAGGTTCTTTCTGGTTGCTCTAGGGCAAAGTACCAAGGCCTGGTTTCTAATGAAGTTGGGTCACAATGCAGTTTTGTTACCACGGAAATCTTACTATGTGCTGGTGGCTAAGGGGCCATGTATGATTAGTCTATCCTGATGGTTTGACACCGGTCGAAGAACACGGTTTCTTTCTGGGTATCGGAGATGTTCTGTTGTGGGGCTCACGGACCAAATGTTGTATCATAAGTTGGAATTCCAGAACAGGCCTCTGAGGACAGATGCCTAAAAACTTCATCTAGGGTTCCAATGAAGTCCAAGGGGAATTTCAGGTTCAATCATCAGACTCAGGACCATTGACTTCGGTGTCTGCCTATATGTAGGCAATCAGGGTGTTTCTGACTGTGCCTTTGTGTACAGAGTGGCCTCCAATATTGGCGTGGGCTCTGGGGCCTTGCAGGTTTCTCCTAATCTTGAAGGTTTAGGCAAATTTGTGGGCACGGTTTCCTTGGGGGTGGCAGGCACAGTCCTGTGGTGTGGCTCCAGAGACTCCATCGTGGAGGGCATGTAAGCCATGGTTTTGGGAGAGAAGTCTGCAATCACAAACTCGGATTAGGTTGAGTTGCGAGGTGATCGTAGGCCCAATGCATAGACCTGGAGGGCAGATCGTCAGGAACTGTAAATCACGTACCTCGAAGGCACTAGCACTGGCTTTTGTATCTGGATTGTGTGTCCATGATAGCCTTGGAATGCAGGTGTGTTCTAATGTTTCCATGAGAGTATTTTCCTCTCTACAGATCCTGGAAGCTCCCAATAGTATGGTGGCTTTCTCGTTTGAATGGAAGAGTGCTGTTTTCAATCTTAGATGTTCCCTAAAAAGGGATTCCAGAGAAGGGCTGTGAGTCTGGGTGCTTGGAAAATCCCACCAGGATTAGGATTTGGGCCTAGGGGAGTACCAGGCCTACAATGTGTGACTTGGAGGTACAACTGAGAGCGTTTGTTTGAAAGCATGCTAGTCTGAGTGTCACAATGCCTGATGTGATTAGGGCAGCCCTTATGAGTGGGAGTTGTCTCCTTGGCCATGCAGCTGGCTACCACTTTAATGTAGGACACCCATCCCAACTACCAGGATTCCTGCCATGGAAAAGGAAGAATTCTCTATTGTGCCTCAGGTTCCCCCATTAGCAGGTATTCTAGCAAATGTCTGGGGACAGATGCCTGAATACCAAGGATGGGTAGAGATGAGGGACCTGAGACATGGCCAGTCTCACATGCCTGACTCTCTGAGTAGCTGACATGAATTGAGCACTCAGGCTCTGTCAGAAACAGAACTAGTGGTCAGGGCTGAGTATGAATCAGGGATCCCTCAAGGGCTGAGCAGATTGATCCTCATGCAGAGTTTCTGGGCAGAATCACCATGCCCTTCTTCTTTCTAAGGGGAAGGCAAAAAGCTGCGTTGTGGCCCCAGAATTCCCTATCAAGCGGGCTTGGGGACCAGTAGGGTGAGGATGAAATTGTAAACTCAAGCTAAGGTTCAATTCAGTGCCAAGCAAAAGGCAGTTCCATTGTGCAGTGTCTGATTCCAGATATCCAGCACCTGAGTAAAGGTGAAAGTCAGACATTTCCTCATGCTGGAGTTTATGTCTATGATGACCGATGAATGGAGGGGTGGCGTCAAGAGGCCATGGAGGATTTCACATGCTGGGGCTTGTGAGATGCTTCAAACAGCAAAGTTTCCTTCTACCACACAGGGGGAGTCTGGTTTATTTGCTCCAGGGTCCCCCATGTGGAAAGTTTGGGTAGCAGAGCACTCCCACGTGGATGCCTGAAAAGCACACCTCCATTAAAATTGCAGCTGAGAAACATGGCCAATTCGTTCTGGTGGCTCTTGGGCGAATTACCAAGGCCTGGAGTTGACATGAAGTCTCATGAAGATGGGTCAGAATGCAGGTTTGTTACCATGGAGACCTTACAGTGTGCTGGTGGCTAAGGGACCATGTAGGATTCATCTACCCTGAGGGTTTGACACTGGTCAAAGGGCACGGTTTCCTTCTCGGACCAGAGATGTTCTGATGTGGGGCTAACGGACCAAATGTATCATAATTTGGTATTGCAGAACAGGCCTCTGAGGATAGATGCCTGAAAATTTAATCTAGGTTTCCAATAAAATCCTAACGGAATGTCAGGTTCAATCCTCTGACTCAGTATCATTGACTTCAAAGTCTGCCTAGATGTAGGTGATCAGGGTGTTCCAGACTGTGCATTTGTGTACAGAGTGGCAACCAGTATTGGGGTGGGCTCAGGGGCCTTGCAGGTTTCTCCTAATCTGGAAAGATAGGGCAATTTGATGGGCACAGTTTCCTTGGCAATGGTGGGCACAGTCCTGTGGTGTGGCTCCAGAGACCCCATGCTGGAGGGCATGAGAGCCATGGTTTTGGGAGGGAAGTCTGCAAACACAAATGCGGGTTAGGTTTAGTGGCGAAGTGATTGTAGGCCCAATGCATACTCCTGGAGGGAAGCTCCGTGTGAAATGTAAATCGCATGCCTCAAAGGAGGTAGCACAGGCTTTTTTATCTGGATTGTGTATCCACGATGGACTAAGAATGCAGGTGTGGTCTCAGGTGCCCATGGGTGATATTTCCTCTCAAGTATCCTGGCGGCTCCTTATAATGTGGTGGCTTTCTCAGAGAGGAAAGAGTTCTGTTTTCCATATTCAGGGTGTCCCATAACAGGGATTGCAGAGAAGTGCTCTGGCTCTGGGCACCTGGAAATACCCACCAAGGGTTATGATTTGGGCATAGGGGCTTACCAGGCCTCCAATGCAAGTCCTGGAGATACAACTGAGAGCGTTTGTTTGAAAGCATGCTCAGGCTGAGGGTCACTATGCAAGCTTTTGCATAGGGTGGCCCTCAGGAATGGGGGTGGTCTCAATGGCCATTCAGTAGGCTAACACTCTGAGTGTTGGACACCCTTCCGAACTTACAGGAATCCTGCCATGGGGAATGAGGATTTCTCTATTGTGATTCAGGTTCCCTCATTGGTAGGGATTCCAGGAAAAGTCTGGGGACACATGCCTGAATACCAAGGATGGGTAAAGATGACGGCTCTGTTCCGTGGCCAGTCTAACATGCGGGATATGGGCCCCGCCTTCTAGGTGGCTGACACGAGGTCGGGGCTTAGGCTCTGTCAGACACAACACTAGGGGCCAGGGCTGTCTATAATTCAGGGTTCCCTCAAGGGACAAGTAGATTGATCATAATGTGGAGTTTCTGGGCAGACTCACCAGGCCCTTCTTCTTTCTATTGGGAAGGCAGAATGCTGTGTTGTGGCTGCAGAATTCCCTATCATGAGGGCTTGTGGACCAGTAGGGTGAGGATGGAATTGTAAACCCAAGCTATGAATAAATTCAGTGACAAGCGAATGGCATTTCCAGTGTGCAGCGGCTGATTCGAATATCCAGCACCTGAGTAAGCGCAGACGTCAGATGTTTGCTCAAGCTGGAGTTTGTGTCTATAATGACCGACAAATGGAGAGGAGTTGAAAAGAGGTCATAGAGGATTTCCCACACTTGAGCTTGTGAGATGCTCCAAACAGCCAGGTTTCCTTCTACAGGACAGGGCAGTCAGATTTGTTTGCTCGAGAGTCCCCCATGTGGAAAGTTTGGGTCCAGAGCACTCCCACATGGATGCCTGGAAAGCACACTTCCACTGAACATTGCAGCTGAGGAACATGGCAGGTTCTTTCTGAAGGCTCTGGGGTGAAGTACCAAGGCCTGTAGTTGACATGGAATCTCATGAAGATGGCTCACAATGCTGGCTTGTTACCAGTGAGATCTTAGATTCTGCTGGTGGCTACGGGCCAAGTAGGATTCATCTACCCTGAGGGTTTGACACAGTTCCAAGAGCACGGCTTCCATCTAGAGAAAGGAGATGTTCTGTTGTGGGGATCAGGGACCATATGTTGTATCTTAAGTTGGTACTCCAGAACAGGTCTCTGATTACAGATGCCTGAAAACCTAATCAGGGGTTACAATGAGGTCATAGGAGCATGTCAGGTTCAATCTTCTGACTGAGAAACACTGACTTGGGTATCTGCCTGGATTCAGGTGATCAGCGTATTTCAGACTGCACATTTGTGTCCAGAGGGGCCTCCAGTATTGGGGTGGGCTCAGGGGCCTTGCAGGTTTCTCCTTATCTCGAAGTTTTAGGCAAATGTGACGGACACATTTTCCTTGGGGATGGCAGGCACAGTCCTTTGGTGTGGCTCCAGAGACCCCATCCTGGAGGAAATATGAGCCATGGTTTCGGGATAGAAGTCTGTAAGCACAAACTCGGGTTAAGGTTAGCGGTGAGGTGATCGCAGGCCCAATGCATAGACCTGGAGGGCAGCTCGTCTGGAACTATAAATTAGTTGCCTTGAAGGTGGTAGCACAGGCTTGTGTATCTGGCTTTTGTGTCCAGGATGGCCTCGGAATACAGGTGTGGTCTCATGGATCCATGGGAGATTTTTCCTCTCAAGGATCCTAGCGGCTCCCTATACTATGGTGGCTTTCTTGGCGAAGGGGAGAGTGCTATTTTCCATCTTAGGGGTGTCCCAAAACAGGGATTCCAGAGACAGGCTGTGTTTCTGGGCCCCTGAAAAATCCCACCAGGTGTTAGGATTTGTGCTTAGGGGCATATCAGGCCTGCAAATTTGGATTCTGGAATGCAACTGAGAGTGTTTGTTTGAAAGCATGCTCATGTTGGGGGTCACAATGCCTGCTTGTGTCCAGGGCGGCCCTCATGAGTGGGCGGGTTATCATTGGCCATTCAGCTGGCTACCACTCTGAGGTCTGGAAACCCATCCCAAGAGCCATCATTCCTGCCATGGGGAAGGAGGATTTCCCTATTGTGCTTCTGGTTCCCCCATTGGCAGGGATTTCAGCAAATGTCTGGGGACAGATGCCTGAATCAAGAATGGGTAGAGATGACAGCCCTGGGACATGGCTGGTCTCACATTCTGGAGTTGGAGCCCAGTCTCTGGGTCCTGACACGAGGTCAGAGACGAGGTTCTGTCAGACTCAGCGCTAGTGGCCAGGTAAACCTATAAATGGGGTTCACTCGAGGGTCGAGTAGATTTATCCTCATGTAGGGTTTCTGGGCAGTCTCTCCAGGCTCTTTTTTCTTGCTATGGGGAAGGCAGAATGCTGTGTTGTGGCTTCAGAATTCCCTATCAAGAGAGCTTACTGAACACCAGGGTGAGGATGGAATTGCAAACCCAAGCTACTTTTTTTTTTCAAGATTTTATTTATTTGTCAGAGAGCGAGCGAGAGCAAGCACAGGCAGACAGAGTGGAAGGCAGAGTCTGACTAAGAAGCAGGCTCCCTGCGGAGCAAGGAGCCTGATGTGGGACTCGATCCCAGGACGCTGGGATCATGACCCGAGCCGAAGGCAGCTGTTTAACCAACTGAGCCACCCAGGCGTCCCGCCAAGCTACTTTTAAATTCAGTGCCAAGCATAAGGCAATTCCAGTGTGTAGCAGCTGATTCAAATATCCAGCACTTGAGTAAGTGCAGATGTCAGTTGATTGCTCACGCTGGAGTTAGTGTCTATGATGACCAACAAATGGATGGGTGGCCTCAAGAGGCCATGGAGGATTACCCACCCTCAGGCTTGAGATACTCCATACAGAAAAGATTTCTTTTACCGTACAGGGGAGTCTGGTTTGTTTCCTCCAGGGTTTCCCATGTGGAAAGTTGGTATCAGAGCACTCCCGCTGGATGCCTGGAAAGTACACCTACATTGACCATGGCAGCAGAGGAACATGGCAGTTTCATTCTGGTGGCTCTGGGCCGAAGTACCAAGGGCTGGAGTTGTCATGGAGTCTCATGAAGATGGGTCACAATGCTGGTGTTTTGTCAGGGAGATCATAGAATGTGCTGGTTGCCAGGGGGCCTTGAAGGATTCATCTACCCAGAGTGTTTGACACAGGTCCAGAGCACAGCTTTCTTCTAAGGACAGATGTTCTTTTGTGTGGCTCAGTGACCATATTGTATCATACATTGATATTCAGAACAGCCTTCTGAGTACAGATACCTGAAAACCTATTCTAGTGTTCCAGTGAATTCTAGGAGCATGTCAGGTTCAATCTTCTGTCTGAGGACCATTGACTTGGATATCAGCCTGGATGTAGATGATATGGTGTGTCAGACTGTGCATTTGCGTCCAGAGTGGCCTCCAATATTGGGCTGGGCTTAGGGGACTTGCAGGTTTCTCCTAATCTAGAGGGTTTGTTTAATAGTGACAATCACAGTTTCCTTTGGGAAGACAGGTACAATCCCGTGGTGTGGCTCCAGTTATCACAAACTGGAGGGCATGTGAGCCATGGTTTTGGGAGGGAAGTCTGAAAACACAAACTTGGGTTAGGGTTAGTGGCAAGGTTATCGCAGGCCCAATGCATAGACATGGATGGCAGCTCTTCAGGAACTGTTAATCGGGTGACTCAAAGGCAGAATCACAGGCCTTTTTCTCTGTATTGTGTGCAGGATGGCCTCAGAATGCAGTTGTGGCCTCATGGGTCCATGGGAGATTTTTCCTCTCTAAGGATCCTGGTGGCTCCCAATAGTTGGTGGCTTTTTCGGGGAAGGGAAGAGTGCTGTTTTTCATGTTAGGGGTGCCCCAAAATATGGATTCCAGAGACGGACTCTGGGTTTGGTCCCCTGTAAAATCCCACCAAGTGTTAGGATTTGGGCCTAGTGGCTTACCAGGCCTGCATGCAGGATCCTGGAGGTGCAACTGAGAGGTCTTGTTTGAAATCATTCTCAGGCTGAGGGTCACAATACTTGCTTATGCCCAGGTGGCCCTCATGAGTGGGCGTGGTCACATTGGCCATGCAGCTGGCTCCCACTTTGAGGGTTGGACAACCATCCCAACAGCCAGAATCCTGCCATGGGGAAAGAGGAGTTCTCTATAGTGCGTCAGGTTCCCCCATTAGCGGGGATTCCAGCAAAGGTCTGGGGACAGAGGCCTGAATACCAAGGATGGGTAAAGATGATGGACATGGGCCATGGCCAGTATCAAATCGTGGATATGGGCCCCGATCACTGGGTGGCTGACACTACGTCTTGGCTCAGGCTCTGTCAGACACAGCACTAGTGCCCAGGGCAGCCTATAAATTGGGGTTCCCTCGAGTGCCGAGCAGATTGATCCTCATGTATGGTTTCTGGGCAGACTCACCAGGCCCTTCTTGTTTGTAAGGGGAAGGCAGAATGCTGTTTTGTGGCTCTAGAATTCACTATCAAGAGGGCTTGTGGACCAGGAGGCTGAGGATGGAATTGTAAACCTAAGCTATGGTTACATTCTGTATCAAGCGAAAGAAATTTCCAGTGTGCAATGTTTGAATCCAATATTCAGCACTTGAGTGAGGGTGGATGTCAGATATTTGCTCATGCTGGAGTTTGTGTCTATGATGACACAAAAATGGAGGGGTGGCGTCAAGAGGTTATGGAGGATTTCCCAATCTGGTGTTTTTGAGATGCTCCAAACAGCAAGGTTTCCTTCTACCAGACAGGGGCAGTCTGATTTGTTTCCTCCATGGTTCCCCATGTCGAAAGATCGGATAACATAGATCTCCCACATGGGTGACTGGAAAGCACACCTTCATTGACCATGACAGCGAAGGAACATGGCATCTGGTGGCTTTGAGGCGAAGAAATAAAGACTGGATTGGACATGGAACCTCATGAAGATGGGTCAAAATGTTGGTTTGTTACCAGGGAGATCTTAGAATGTGCTGGTGGTTAATGGGCCATGCAGGATTCATCTAGCCTGAGGATTTGACACAGGCCCAAGAGCCTGGATTGCTTCTGGGGGCAGGAGATATTCTGTTGTGGGGCTCAGCGGCCATATGTTGTATCATAAATTGGTAATCCAGAACAGGTCTCTGAGGACAGAAGCCTGAAAACCTAATAAAGGGTTTGAATGAGGCCCTAGGGGAATGTCATTCAATCTTCTGACTCAGGATCATTGACTCTGGTGTCTGACTGGATGCAGGTGATGAGGGTGTTTCAGACTGTGCATTTGTGTCCAGAGTGGCATCCAATACCGGGTTGGCTCAGGTTCCTTGCAGGTTTCTCCTTATATGGGGTTTTTGGACAACTGTGATGGGTAGTTTCATTGGGGATTGCAGGAACTGTCCTGTGGTGTGACTCCAGAGACCCCATCCTGGAGGACATGTGCGCCATGATTTTGAGAGAGAAGTCTGCAAACACAAACTTAGGTTAGGGTTAGTGGCAAGGTGATCATAGTCCCAATCCATAGACCAGGAGGGCAGCAAGTCTGAAACTGTAAATCACGTAACTCAAAGGTGGTAGCACAGGTAATTGTATCTGGATTTAATTTCCAGAATGGCCTTTATTGCAGGTGTTGTCTCAAGGGTCCATGGGAGATTTCTCCTCTCAAGGATCCTGGCGGTTCTCAATAGTTTGTTGGATTTCTCCGGGAAGGGATGAGTACTGTTTTCCAGCTTAAGCGTGCCCCAAAACAGGCATTCCAGAGATGAGCTCTGGGTCTAAGTGCTTGGAAAATCCCACCAAGGGTTAATATTTAGGCCTAGGGCCATACCAGGCCTGCAATGCGGGATCCTGGAGGTGCAACTGAGAGCGTTTGTTTGAAAGTATGGTCAAGCTGAGGGTCCCAATGCCTGCTTGTGCCCCGGAGGCCATCAGGATTGGGCGATGTCTACTCAGCCATGCAGCCAGTTCCCATTCCTAGGGTTGGACACCCATCCAAAAGCCAGGATTCCTGCCATGGCGAAGGATGAATGCTCTATTGTGCTTCAGGTCCCCCCATTGGTAGGGATTCCAGCTAAGATCTAGGGGACAGATGCCTGAATACCAAGGATGGGTAGTAATGACAGCCCTGGGCCATGGCCGGTCTCACATGGTTAATGTGGGCGCCACCCCCTGGGTTCCTGACACGAGGTAGGGGCTCAGGCTCTGTCAGACACAGCACTAGTGGCTAGGGCAAACTATAAATAGGGGTTCCCTCCTGGGATGAGTATATTGATCTTCATGTGCAGTTTATGGGCAGACTCACCAGGTCCTTCTATCTATGAAGAAGGCAGAATGTTGCGTTGTGGCTCCAGAATTCCCTATCAAGAGATATGGCAGACCAGTAGGGTGAGGATGAAATTGTAGTCTGAAGCTAGGCTTAAATTCATTGCAAAGCGAAAGGCAGTTCCAGTGTGCAGCAGCTGATTCCAATATCAGCGCCTGAATATGGGCGGATGTCAGATGTTTGCTCAGGCTGGAGTTTGTGTCTACGATGACCAACAAATGGAGAGGTGGCGTCAAGAGGCCATGGAGGATTTCCCACCCTGGGGCTCAGGGGCCATAATTTGTATCATAAGTTGGTATTCCAGAAGAGGCCTCTGAGGACAGGTGCCTGAAAAGTTAATCCCTCTTCCAATGAGGTCCTAGGGCCATGTCAGGTTCAATTATCTGACTCAGGACCATTGATTTGGGTGTCTGCCTGGATGGAGGTGATCAGGGTGTTTCAGACTGTGCATTTGCATCCAGAGCAGCCTCCAATATTGGGATGTGCTCAGGAGCCTTCCGGGTTTCTCCTAATCAGGAGGGTTTGGGCAACTGTGATGGGCCCAGTTTCCTTGGGGATGGCAAGCACAGTCTTGTGGTGTGACTCTAGGGGCCCCATCCTGGAGGACATGTGAGCTATTCTTTTTAGAGAGAGATCTGCAAACACAAACTCGGGATAAGGTTAATGGAGAGGTGTTCACAGTCCCAATCCAAAGATCTGGAGGGCAGCACGTCAGGAACTGTAAATCAGGTGACTCGAAGCCAGTATCACAGTCTCTTGTATCTGGATAGCATATCCACGCTGGCCTCGGAATACAGGTGTGGACTCATGGGACCATGGGAGATTCTTCTTCTCAAGGATCCTGGGGGATCCCATTAGTTTGGTGGCTTTCTCAGGGAAGTGAAGAGTGCTGTTTTCCATCTTAGGGGTGCCTCAAAACAGGGATTCCAGTGACGGGCTCTGGGTATGTGCACATGGAACATCCCACGATGTGTTAGGATTTGGGCTTAAGGGCATATCAGGCCTGCAATGCAGGATCCTGGAGGTGCAACTAAGAGCATTTTTTGAAGGCTTGATCAAGCTGAGGGTTACAATGGCTACTTGTGCCCAGGGCAGCCCTCATGAGTGGGCATTGTCTCCTTGGCCATGCAGCTGGCTCCCACTTTGAGGTTTGGACACTCATATCAACAGCCAGGATTCCTACTATGGGGAAGGAGGAGTTCTCTATTGTGCTTTAGGTTACCCCATTGGTAGGGATTACATAAAAGGTCTGGGGACAGGTGCCTGAATACCAAGGATGGGTAGAGATGATGGACTTGGGCCCTGGCCAATCTCACATGCTGGATATGGGCTCATATCTCTGGGTGCCTGAAACTAGGTCTTGGCTCAGGCTCTGTCAGACACAGTACTAGTACTAGTACTAGTACTAGTACTAGTGCCCAGGACAGCCTATAAATCAAGGTTCCATCGAGTGCCAAGTAGATTGAACCTCATGTGGAGTTTCTGGGAAGATTCACCAGGCCCTATTTCTTTCTAGTGGGAATGGAGAATGTTGCCTTGTAGCTCCAAATTCCCTCTCTAGAGGGCTTGCAGACCAGGAGGCTGAGGATGGAATTCTAAACCCAAGCTATGGATAAATTCAGTGTCAAGTGAAACGCAGTTCTAGTGTGCAGTGGTGGAAAAGAAAGTGCAGAATCTAAATAACGGCAGATTTCAGATGTTTTCTCATGCTGGAGTTTTTGTCTATGATGACTGACAAATGGAGGGGTTGTGTCAAGGGCCATGGAGGATTTCTCCTGCTGGTGCTTCTGAGATGCTCCAAACAGAGGGTTCCCTTCTACTGGTCAGTGGCAGTCTGGTTTGTTTGCTCCAGGGTCCCACATGTGGAAAGAATAAGTAGAAGAGCACTCCCACATGGATGCCTGGAAAGCACACCTCCACTGACCATATCAGGTGAGGAACATGGCAGGTTCATTCTGGTGGCTCTGGGGCGAATTACGAAGGACTTGAAGCGACATGGAATCTCATGAAGATGGATCACAATGCTGTTTGTTTGTTACCAGAGAGATCTTAGAATGTGCTGGGGGCTAAGGGGCTGTGCATAATTCATATACCCCGACCCTTGACACAAGTTGAAGAGCACGAATTCCATCTGGGGACAGGAGATATTCTATTGTGGGGTTCAGGGACCAATCTTGTGACTCAGGACCATTGACTTGGGTGTCTTCCTGGATGGAGGTGATCAGGGTGTTGCACACTGTGCATTTGTGTCCAGAGTGGCCTCCAATATTGGACTGGGCTCAGGGGACTTGCAGGTCTCTCCTAATCTGGAGGGTTTGGGCAACTGTGATTGACACAGTTTCATTGGGGATAGCAGGATCTTTCCTGTGGTGTGGCTACAGAGACCCATCATAGAGGGCATGTGAGCCATGGTTTTGGGAAAGAAGTCTGCAAACACAAACTTGGGGTAGGGTTAATGGCGAGGTGATCACAGGCCCAATGCGTAGGTCTGTAGGGCAGCTCGTCTGGAACTGTAAACCAGGTGATTCGAAGGTGGTAGCACAGTCTCTTGTATCTGGATTGTGTGTCCCGGATGGCCTCGGAATGAAGGTGTGGTCTTATGGAGCCCTGGGAGATTTTTCTTCTCTACGCATCCTGGCAGCTCCTAATAGTTTTCTCAGGGGAGGGAAGATTGCTGTTTTCCATCATAGGGGTGCTTCAAAACAGAGATTCCAGAGACGGGCTCTGGTTATGTTGGCATGGAATATCCCACGAAGTGTTAGGATTTGGTCCTAAGGGCATACCAGGCCTGCGATGCTGGACCCTGCAGAAACAACTGAGAGCATTTGTTTGAATGCATGCTAAGCTTGAGGGACACAATGCCTGCTTTGACCCAGGCGGCCCTTATGATTGGGCGTTGTCTCATTGGCCATGCACCTGGTTCTAATTCTGAGGGTTGGGCACCCATAGCAACAGCCAGGCTTCCTGCCATGGGGAAGGAGGAGTTCTCAATTGTGCTTCAGGTTCCCCCACTGATAGGGATTCCAGCAAAGGTCTGGGATAGTTGCCGGAATACCAAGGATGGGTAGAGATGACTGGGCCATGGCCAGTCCCACATGCTGGATAAGGGCCCCACACTCTGGGTGGCTGACACGAGGTTGGGGCTCAGGCTCTCTCAGACACAGCGCTAGTGGCCAGCGCAAAGTATAAATCGGGGTTCCCTCGAGGGCCAAGTAGATTGATCTTCATGGGGAGTTTCTGGGCAGACTCACCAGGCCCTTCTTTCTATGGGGAAGGCAGAATGTTGCGTTTTGTCTCCCTAATTCCCTCTCAAGAGGACTTGCAGTCCAGTAGGGTGAGGATGGAATTGTAAACCCAAACTATGCAAGAATACAGTGTCAAGTGAAAGGTATTTCCAGTGTGCGTGACTGATTCGAATATCCAGCTCCTGAGTAAGAGCAGATGTCAGATGTTTGCTCATGCTGGAATTTGTGTCTATGATGACTAACAAATGGAGGGTTGGCATCAAGAGAATGTGGAGGACTTCCCAGGCTGGGGCTTGTGAGATGCTCCAAACAACCAAGGTTTCCTTCAACCTGACAGGAGCAGTCTTATTTGTTTGCTCTAGGGTTCCCTATGTGGAATTTTTGTGTAGCAGAGAACTACCTCTTGGATGCCTAGAAAGCACACGTCCATTGACCTTTGTACCTGAGGAACATGGCAGATTCGTTTCATGGCTCTTGGGCAAAGTACCAACACCTTGAGTTGGCATCAAGTCTCAGGAAGTTGGGTCACAATGCTGGTTTGTTACCAGGGAGATCATAGAAGGTGCTGGGGCTAATGGGTCATGCAGGATCCATCTACCCTGAAAGGTGGACATAGATCCAAGAGCACATTTTCCTTCTGGAGACAGGAGATGTTCTGTTGTGGGAATCAGGGACCACATGTTGTATCATAACTTGGTATTCCAGAACAGGACTCTGAGAACAGATATCTGAAGACCCAATCTAGGGTTCCAGTGAAGTCCTAGGGGCATGTCAGGTTCAATCATCTGACTCAGAACCATTGACTTGGCTTTCTGCCTCGATGGAGGTGCTCAGGGTGGTTCAGACTGCACGTTTGCATCCAGAGCAACCGCCAATATTGGGGTGGGTTCAGGGGCCTGGCAGGTTTCTCCTAATCTGGAGGGTTTGGACAACCTGATGGGCACTGTTTTCTTGGGGATGGCAGGAACTTTCCTGTGATGTGGCTTGAGGGACCACATCTTGGTGGGCATGTAAGCCATGGTTTTGGGAGAGAAGTCGGCAAACACAAACTGGGGTTAGGGTTAGTGTCGAGATGATCACAGGCCCAATGCATAGACATGGAGGGCAGCTCGTCAGGAAATGTAAATAGGATGACTCGAAGGCGGTAGCAAAGACTTTTCTCTCTGGATTGTGTGGACAGGATGGCCTCGGAATGCAGGTTTGTTTTCATGGGTCCATGGGAGATTTTTTCTCTCTAAGGATCCTGGCGGCTCCCAATAGTTTGGTGCCTTTCTCAGGGAAGGGAAGAGTGCTGTTTTCCATCTTAAGGGTGCCCCAAACAGGGATTCTGAGACGGACTCTGGGTCTGGGCACCTGGAAAATCCCACCAAGGGTTAGGATTTGGGCCTAGGGGCATACCAGGCCTGCAATGCTGGTACTGGAGGAGCAACTGAGAGTGTTTGTTTGAAAACATGCTCAGGCTGAGGATCACCATGCCTGCCTGTGCCCATGTCGGCCCTCAGGAGTGGGCATGGTCTCCTTGGCCATGCAGCTGGCTCCCACGCTGAGGGTTGGACAACCATCCCAACAGCCAATATTCCTGCCATGGGGAAGGAGGTGTTCTCTATTGTGTTTCAGGTTCGCCATTGGCAGGAATTCCAGCAAAGATTGGGGGACAGATGACTGGATACCAAGGATGGGTACAGATGATGGCCCAGGGCCATGGCCGATCTCTCATGCTAAATATGGGCCCTCACCTCTGGGTGGCTGACACGAGGTCGGGGCTTAGACTCTGTCAGACACAGCACTAGTGGTCAGGGAAATCTATTAATCAGGGTTGCCTCGTGGTCTGAGTAGATTGATCCTCATGTGCAGTTTCTGGGCAGACTCAACAGGTCCTTCTTCTTTCTATGTGGAAGGCAGAATACTGCGTTGTGGCTCCAGAATTCCCTATCAAGAGATATTGTGGAGCAGTGTGGTGAGGATAGTATAGTAATACAAAGCTATGGTTAAGTTCAGTGAAAAGCAAAAGGCAGTTCCAGTGTGCAGCTGCCGTTTCGAATATCCAGCACCTGAGTAAGGGTGGATGTCAGATGTTTGCTCACACTGGAGTTTGTGTCTGTGGTTACCCACAAATGGAAGGGTGGCGTCAAGAGGCCATGGAGGATTTCCCATGCTGGGGCTTGTGAGATGCTCCAAATAGCAAAGTTTCTTTCTACCGGACAGGAGAAGTCTGGTTTGTTTTCTCTGGTTTCTCCATGTGGAAAGTTTTGTAGCAGAGAACCCCACAGGGATGCCTGGAAATCACCCCTCCATTGACCATTGCATCTGAGGAACATGGCAGGTGCATTCTGGTGGCTCTGGGGCAATATATCGAGACCTTGAGTTGACATGGAGTCTCATGAAGATGGGGCACAATGATGGTTTGTTACCAGGAATATCATAGAATGTGCTGGTTGCTAAGGGGCCATTCAGGATCCAAATACCCTTAGGGTATGACACAATTCCAGGAGCATGGCTTCCTTTTTGGGGAGGACATATTCTGTTCTGTGGCTCAGGGACTATATATTTTATCATAAGTTGATATTCCAGAGCAGGCCTCTGACGACAGATACCTGTAAACCTAATCTAGTGTGCCAATGAAGTCCTCGGGGCATGTCAGGTTCAATCTTCTGACTCAGGAGCATTGACTTGGGTGTCTGCCTGTATGGAGGTGATCAGGGTGTCTCAGACTGTGCATTTGTGCCCAGAGCGGCCTCCATTATTTGGCTTCGCTCAGGGGCCTTGCAGGTTTCTCCTAATCTAAAGGTATCGGGCAAAAGAGATGGGCACAGTTTCCTTGAGGATCTCATGCACAGTCTTGTGGTGTGGCTTCAGATGCCAGAACCTGGAGGTCATGTGAGCCATGGTTTTAGGAAGGAAGTCTGCAAACACAAACTCAGTTTAGGTTAATGGCAAGGTGATTGCAGGCCCAATGCATAGACCTGGAAGGCAGCTCGTCAGGAACTGTAAATCCGATGACTCAAAGGTGATAGCACATGATATGTATCTGGATTGTATGTCCAGGATGGCCTCGGAATGCAGGTGTGTTCTCATGGGTCTATGGCAGATTTTTCCACTCAAGGATCCTGGTGGCTACCATGAGTTTGGTGACTATCTCGGGGAAGGGAAGAGTGCTGTTTTCCATCTTAAGGGTCCCCCAAAATAGGGATTCCAGAGATGGGCTCTGTGTCTGGGCCCCTGTAAAATCCCACCAGGGTTAGGATTTGGGCCTAGGTGTGTACTAGGCCTGCAATTCGGGGTCCCAGAGATGCAATTGAGAGCGTTTGGTTGAAAGCATGCTCAGGCTGAGGTCACAATGCCTGCTTGTGCCCGGGGAAGCCATCATGATTGCACATGGTCTCCTTGGCCATGGAGCTGCCTTCCACTTTGAGGGTTGAGCAACTATCCCAACTGTCAGAATACCTTCCATGGGGAAGGAGGAGTTCTCTATTGTGCTTCAGGTTCCCCCAATGGCAAGGATTTCAGCAAAGGTGTGGGTACAGATGCCTGAATACCAAGAATAGAAGAGAAGACAGACTTGGGCCATAGCTGGTCTCACATGCTGTATATGGGCCCTGATCTCTCAGTGGCTGACACTAGGTCCTGGCTCCGGCTATGTCAGACACAGCACTAGTGCCCAGGGCAGCCTATGAATCAGGGTTCCGTCTAGCACCGAGAAGATTGACCATCATATGGAGTTTCTGGGCAGACTCTCCAGGCCCTTTTTCTTTCTATGGGGAAGGCAGAATATTGTGTTGTAGCTCCAGAATTCCCTCACAATAGGGCTTGTGGACCAGTAGACTGAGGATGGAATTGTAAACCCAAGCTATGGCTTAATTCAGTCAAACTAAAGGCAGTTCCAGTGTGCAGCGATCGAATTGAAATCCATCACCTGAGTAAGGGCGGATGTCAGATGTTTGCTCATGCTGGAGTTTGTGTCTATGATGACTGACAAATGGAGTGGTGGCTTCAAGAGGAAATGGAGGATTTCCCACGCTGGGGCTTGTGAGATGCTCCAAACAGAAGGTTTCCTTCTACCGGACAGGGGCATTCTGTTTTTTTGTCTCAAGGGTCCCCGCCAATTGCAAAGTTTGTGTAGCAGAGCACCCCCGTATGGTTGCCTGGAAACCACACCTCCACTGACCATTGCAGCTTAGGAGCATGGCAAGTTCATTCTGGTGGCTCTGGGGCGAAGTACTAAGGGCTTATTTTTACATGGAATGTCATGAACATGGGTAACAATGCTGTTTTGTTACCTGGGAATTCTTAGCCTGTCATCTGTACACATCCTTGGTATTAAGGCAACTTTCCACAGACCTTTCCTGTAACCCTGCCAATGGGGGAACCTGAAGCACAATAGAGAACTCCTCTTTCCATTGCAGGAAGCCTGGCTGTTGCAATGGGTGTCCAACCCTCAAAGTGGGATCCAGCTATATGGCCAATGAGACTACGCCTTCTCCTGAGGGCCCCCCTGGGCACAAAGAGGCATGATGACCCTCAGCCTGAGCATGCTTTCAAACAAGCCCTCTCTGTTACACCATTAGGATCCTGCATTGCAGGCCTGGAATGCCCCTAGGCCCAAATCCTAACACTTGGTGGGATATCCGGGCACCCAGACCCAGAGCCCGTCTCTGGAATCTCTGTTTTGGCATAAGCCTAAGTTGGAAAACAGCATTCTTCCCTGTTTTGGGGCACCCCTAAGATGGAAAAGAGCACTCTTTTCTTCTCTAAAAAACCACCAATCTATGGAGATCCACCAGGATCCTTAGAGAAGAAAAGTCTCCCATTGAACCATGAGAACACGTCTACATTCAGAGCCCATCCTGGACACACAATCCAGATAGAAATGCCTGTGCTACCAGCTTTCAGTCACCCTAATTACAGTTCCTGACGTGATGCCTTCTAGGTCTATGCATTGGACCTGCGATCACCTTGCCACTATCCCTGACCCAAATTTGTGTTTGCAGACTTCCCTCCCAAAACCATGGCTCTCATATCCTCAAGGAGGTGGTCTCTGAAGCCTTACCACAGGACTGGGCCTGCCATCCCCAAGGAAACTGTGCCCATCACAGTTCCCCAAAGCCTCCAAGTTAGGAGAAACCTGCAAGGCCCCTGAGCCCACCCCAATATTGGAAGTGGCACTGGATGCAAATGCACAGTCTGAAACACCCTGATCACCTACATCCAGTCAGACAACCATATCAATGGTCCTTAGTAAGAAAATTGAACCTGATGGGCACCAAGGACATCATTGGATCTCTAGATTAGGTTGCCAGCATCAATCCTCAGAGGCCTGTTCTTGAATACCAAGTCAGGATACAACATATGTACCCTGAGCCACAAAACAGAACATCTCCTCTCCCAAGATGGAAACTGTGCACATCGACCTGTGCCAAACCCTCAGCGTGGCCCATAGCCACCAATACATTCTAAGAACTCCCTTGTAACAAACCAGTTTTGGGACACATCTGTAAGAGATTCCAAGTCAACTCAAGGCCTTGGTACTTGGCACCAGAACCACCAAAACGAACCTGTCATGTTCCTCAGCTGCAATGGTCATTGGACGTGTGCTTTCCAGTCATCCATGCGGGAGGGCTCTGCTACGCAAACTTCCACTTGAGGGACCCTGGAGGAAAAAAAAACAGACTCCTCCTGTCCATTAGAAGGAAACCTTGTTGTTTGGAGCATCTCACAATCTTAAGCGTGGGTAATCCTCCATTGCCTCCTGAAGCCACCCCTCCATTAGTCGTCATCCTAGACACAAACTCCAGTGTGAGCAAATATCTGACATCTGCCCTTACTCAGGTGCTGGATATCTCGTATAAGCTGCTGCACATTGAAACTGACTTCCGCTTGGCACTCAATTTAAGCATAGCTGGTGTTTACAATTGCATTCTCACCCTATTTGTCCCCAAACCCTCTTGATAGGGAATTCTGGATCCATAAGGCAGCATTCTGCCTGCCCCACAGAAAGAAGTGCTTCGTGAGTCTGGCCAGAAACCCTACATGAGGATCAATTTACTCGGCCCTGGAGAGAACCCCAATATATAGACTTCTCTGGCCACTAGTGCTGTGTCTGACACAGCCTGAGCCCAGACCTCGTGTCAGCCACCCAGAGAGCGGGGCCCATATCCAGCATGTGAGAACGGCCATGGCCCAAATCTGTCATCTCTATGCATCCTTGGTATTCAGGCATCTGTCCCCAGACCTTTGCTGTAATCCCTGCCTATGGGGGAACATGAAGCACAATAGATATTTCCTCCTTTCCCATGGCTGGAAACCTGGCCATTGGAATGTGTGTCCATCCCTCAGTGTGGGAGCCAGAAAATGGACAATGGGACCACGCCCACTCCTGAGGGCCACCCTGGGCACAAACAGGCATTGTAATGCTCAGCCTGAGCATGCTTCCAAACAAGCCCTCTCAGTTGCACCACCAAGATCCTGCATTGCAGGCCTGGTCTGCCCATAAGCCCAAATCCCAACCCTTGGTGGGATTTTCCAGGCGCCTAGACCCAGAGCCCATCTCTGGAATCCCTGTTTTGGGGCACACCTAAGATCGAAAATAGCAGTCTTCCCATCTCAAAAAGTCATCAAAATATTGGGAGCCGCCAGTATCCTAAGAGGAAAAATCTCCCATGGACCCATGAGGCCACAGCTACATTCTGACGTCACCCTAGACACACAATCCAGATATAAAAGCCTGTGCTTCCACCTTCGGGTCATTCCAGTTACTGTTCCTGACGAGTAGCCTTCCAGGTCTACACATTGCCCTGCGATAACCTAGCCACTAAACCTAACCCGAGTTTGTGTTTGCAGACTTCCCTCCCAGAACCATGGCTCACATGCCCTCCAGGGTGGAGTCTCTGGAGCCACACCACAGGACTGTGCTTGCCATCCCCATGGAAATTGTGCATGTCAGTTAACCAAACCCTCCAGAGTTGGTTGAAACATTCAAGGCCCCTGTGGCCACCCCAATATTGGAGGTTACTCTGGACATAAGTGCGCAGTCTGAAACTCCCTGATCACCTACATCCTGGCAGACACCCAAGTCAACTTTCCTAAGTCTGAAGATTGAACCTCTCATGCCCCTGGTACTCATTGGAACCCTAGATTAGGTTGTCGGGCATCTGTCTTCAGAGGCCTGTTCTTGAATAGGAACTTATGATATGGCATGTGGTCCCTGAGCCACAAAACACTACATCTCCTGTCCCCAGAAGGTAACCGTGCTCTTCGACCTGTGTTAAACCCTCAGGGTAGGAGAATCTTGCAGGCACCTTAGCCACCAACACATTCTAAGATCTACCTGGTAAAAAAAACCAGCATTGTAACCCATCTTCAAGAGATTCCATGTCAACTCAAGACCTTGGTGCTTCGCCCCAGAAGCACCGTAAAGAACCTGCATGTTCCTCAGCTGCATTGGTCAATGGAGGTGTGCTTTCCAGGCATCCATGTGGAAGGGCTCTGCTACCCATACTTTTCACATGGGGGGCCCTGCAGAAAACATACCAGACTCTAACTGTCCAGTAGAAAAAACAACCTTGCTGTTTGGAGCATCTCACATGCATCAGCCTCTTGATGCCACTCCTCCATTCGGTCATCAGAGACACAAACTCCAGTGTGCGTAAACATCTGAAATCCACCTTTACTCAGGTGCTGGATATTTCATTTGTTGGCCACGATAGATACAAACTCTATCATGAGCAGACATCTGACCCTCGCCTGTACTCAGATGCTGGAGATCTCGAAAAAACCACTGCACATTGGAACGGCCATGTTCTCGGCACTGAGATTAAGCATAGATTGTGTTTTCTGCCTTCTGTTCTCACACTCCTCGCCTTCAAGTCCCCCATATTGGGAATTTGGGAGCCACAATGCAGCCTTCTGCCTGCCCACCAGAAAAAAGAGGTGCCCTATGGGTCTGCGTGAAACTCCATATAAGGTTCCACCAGCACAGCCCTCTATAGCACCACAATATCATAGGCCACCTTGTGAACTAATGCTCTGTCTGACACAGCTCGAGCCCCGACCTCCTGGTAGCCACCTAGATAGCGGGACCCATATCTGGCAGGTGTGACCTGCCTTGACCTGAGTCCTTCATCTCAAACCAACCTGGTTATTCACGTACCAGTCCCAGAACATAGCTCAAATTACTGTGCATGGGGGAATCTGAAGCACAAAAGAGTACTCCTCCTTCCTCATAGAAGGAAAATTAAATGTTGATATGGTGGTCCAACCCTCATATTGGGATCCAGGTGCATGGAACAAGAGCCAATGCCCACTCAGGATGGGCATCTGGGCACAAACAGGCATTGTGACCCTTACCCTGAGACCCATTTCCAACAAGTCCCCATGGGAGCTGAACCAAAGCCCCACAGAGCCAGGCAGTCAAGCCTCTAGGCCCAAATACTAAGCCTTTGTAGGGTTATCCAGGCACAGGGACCTATAACCCATCTCTGGAATCCCTGTGTTGACGGGAACCCTGAAACAGTAAACCACGCTCTCTCCTTCCCAGTGAGACACCAAACTCTTGGGTGCTGGGCAGAATCCCCAGAGAGGTAGAATATTCCATGGACACATGAGGACACCCCACCATTCCAAGGCCATCCTAGACACAATCCAGACAGAAAAGCCTTTGCTCCTGCCTCCCAGCCACACGAATTTCAAATCCTGAGGAGCTGCCCTCAGCGTCTGCAGATCGGGGCTGCCATCACCTCCCTCCTAATTGATACACAATTTTGTGTCTGAAGACTTTGGTCCCAGAGCCCTTAACCACATTCCCTGCAGGATGGGGCTGACAGAACCACACTACATCACTGGGCCTGATCTCTGGATGAAATTCTGCCGTCTCAGTAGCACAAACCCTCCAGATTAGGAAAAGCCTGCAAGGCCCCTGAGCCCACCCCAATTTCATAGGCCACTCTGGAAAAAATGCACAGTCTGACACAGCCTGAGCATCTACCTCCAGGAAGACTCACAGGTCAAAGTCCCTAAGTCCGAAGGTTGAGGATGACATGCCCCTACAACCTCATAAGAACCCTAGCCTAGATATTCAGGCCTCTGTGCCCAGAGGCCTGGTCTTGAAATCCAACATATGATCCGACATGTGGTCCCTGAGCCATACAAGAGAACCCCTCCTGTCCCGAGAAGGGAACCTGGCTCCTGGGAACTGGGTCTAACCCTCAGGTAGGAGAATCCTGCATGGCCACAGACCCACAACCACATTCTTTTTTTTATATAGATTTTATTTATTTATTTGACAGAGAGAGATCACAAGTAGGCATAGAGGAAGGCAGAGAGAGAGAGAGGAAGAAGCAGGCTCCCTGCTGAGCAGAGAGCCCGATGCGGGACTCAATCCCAGGACCCTGAGATCATGACCTGAGCCGAAGGCAGCGGCTTAGCCCATTGAGCCACCCAGGCACCCTCACCACCACATTCTAAGGTCTCCCTGGACACCAAGCAGCATTGTGACTCATTAGACTGAGAACATCCGTCAACTTAGATCACTTGGAAATTTGAACAAAAACCAGCAGATCAAGCCTGCAATGTTCCTCAGCTGCAATGGTCATGCAAGGAAGACTTCCCAGGCCCCCATTCAGAGACCTCTGCTGTCGAATCTTTCTATATGGGGGACCCTGGAGCCTTGTAAGCGGACTTCCCCTGTCCCACAGTAGGACACCTTGCTGTTTGGAGCAGCTCACAAGGTCCTGCTTGGGAAAATCTCCAAGAATTCTTGAGGCCACCCCACAATTCGTTGACCATCATGGATGCAAACCCAGCGTGAGCAGACATCTGACCCTCGCCCATACTCAGGTGCTGGAAATCTCGAAACAACCACTGCACAATGGAATGGTCCTGTGGTCGGCACTGAGCTTATCCATGGCTTGTGTTTTCAGACTTCTGTCTTCACACTCCTCGCCTACAAGCCCTTCATATTGGGAATTCTGAAGCCACAGTGCAGCTTTCTGCCTGCCCACCAGAAAGAAGTGCCCTATGGGTCTTCGTAGAAACCTACATGAGGATCCTCCTGCACGGCCCTCAATGGCACCCCAATATAATAGACCGACCTCTGCATAAATTGTCTATCTGACACCGCCTGATCCCCGACCTCCTGTCAGCCACCCAGATAGTGGGCCCCATATCCTCCAGGTGGGTCCAACCTTCGCCCGAGGCCATCATCTTGAAGCAACCTGGATATTCAGGTACCTGTCCCAGACTTAGCTCAAATTCCTGCCCATAGGGGACTCGGAAGCACAAAAGAGTGCTCCTCCTTCCCCATGGCCAGAAAACTGAATGTTGAGATGGCTGTACAACCCTGAGTGGGAACCAGGTGCATGGTCCATGAGACCATGCCTACACAGGACGGGCAGCTGGGCACAAATAGGCATTGTGACCCTCAGAATGAGACCCCTTTCCAAAGATCCCCCTTGGGATCTGGACCAGGATCCCAAATCGAAGCTTTGGTTAAGTTTTCCCAGTGTCTGGACCCAGAACCCATCTCTGGAATCCCTGTTTGGACAGGATCCCAGAGATGGAATACAGTCTTTTCCTCTTCCCCAAAAAGAAATCAAACTCTTGGGTGCCAAGCAGAATCACCAGAGTGGAATAATATCCCATGGACACATGAGGTCACCCCTCCATTTAGTGGCCATCCTAGACACAAAATCCAGACAGAAAGCCTGTGCTCCTCCCTCCCAGCCACCCGAATTTCAAATCCCGAGGAGCTTCCCTCAGGGTCTTCATATTCGGACTGCCATCACCTCACTCCTATCTCTTATCCGAGGTTGTGTCTAAAGTCTTTGGTCCCAAAGTCCTGACACACATGACCTCCAGGATGGGGCCTCGAGAAACACATGACATCACTGGCCCTGCTCTCCTGAGGAAACCCTGCCCATCTCAGTTTCCCAAAATGTCCAGATTAGGAGAAAACTGCAAGGCCCCTGACTGCACCCCAATATCATAGGACACTCTGGAATAAGTGCACAGCCTGACACAGCCTCAGCACCTACCTCCAGGATGACATGCAGGCCAATGGCACTTAGTCCGAAGATTGAAACTTCCATGGCCCTAAAACCTCATCAGAACCCTAGCTTATGTTTTGAGGTCTCTCTTCCTAGAGGTCTGTTCTGGAAATTCAAGCATATGGTCCAACCTGTGGTCCGTGAGCCATACAAGAGCACACATCCTGTCCCAAGAAGGAAACCTGGCTCCTGGGTACTGGGTCTAATCCTAAGGATAGAGAATCCTCAATGGTCAGAGAGCCGCCACCACATTCTAAGGTCTCCCTGGACACCAAGCAGCATTGGGACCTGTTAGACTGAGAACTTCCATCAACGCAAATCACTTGGAACTTGGAATCAGTGTCATTGGTTCAAGCTTACCCTGTTCCTCAGCTGCAATGGTAACACGAGATTGGCTTCCCAGGCCTCCATTCAGAGAGCATTGCTATCGAATCTTCCATATGGGGGACCCTGGAGCCCTGTAAGAAGACTTCTGCTGTCCCTTAGTAGGACACCTTGATATTTGGAGCAGCTCACAAGCTCCAGCTTGGAAAAACCTCCAAGAATTCTTGAGGCCTCCCCACCATTTGTTGGCCATCATGGATACAAACTCCAGCGTGAGCAGACATCTTCCCCTCGCCCAGGTGCTGAAGATCTCAAAACAACTGCTGTACATTGGAATAGACATGTGCTCGGCACTGAGCGTAACCGTAGCTTATGTTTTCATACTTCTGTCCTCACACTCCTCGCCTGCAAACCCTCCAACTTGGATATTCTGGAGCCGTAATGCAGCCATCTGCCTGCTCACCAGATAGAAGAAGTGAAGAAAGGGTCTGTGCAAAAATCCCCCATGAGGATCCAGTTGCACAGCTCTCAAAAGCACCCCAATATCATAGGCCGAACTCTCCACGAATGTTCTGTCTGACACAGCTCGAGCCCGAGCTCCTGACAGCCACCCAGAAAGCAGGCCTCATTTTCTGCAGGTGGGTCCTGCCTTGGCCCGAGGACCTCATCTCAAAATGAACTGGGTATTCAGGCACATGTCCCAGAACTTAGCTCAAATTCCTGCCCATGGGGGAACCTGAAGCATAAAAAAGTACCCCTCCTTCCCCATGGCAGGAAAACTGAATGTTGAGATGGCAGTCCAACCCTCAGAGTGGGAGCCAAGTGCATAGCCCATGAGGTCACACCCACTCAGCATGGGCATCTGGGCAAAAACAGGCATTGTGACCCTCAGAATGAGACCCATTTCCAACAAGAACACTCGGGAGCTGTACCAGGAAAACATAGAGCAGGACCCTAGGCCCAAATCCTAAGCCTTGTTGCGGTGATCCAGGCTCCAGAACCCAGGACCCATCTCTGGAATGGCTGTTTGGACGGGATCCCTGACTCATAAAACTGCGCTCCTCCCATCCCCCGGAAATACACCAAACTCTTGGGTGCCGAGCAGAATTCCCAGAGAGGTAGAATCTCACATGGACCCATGAGGCCACCCCTCCATTTCGTGGCCATCATAGACAAAAAAGTCAGACAGAAAAGACTGTGCTCCTGCCTCACAGCCGTCCGAATTTCATATCTGGAGATGCTTCGCTCAGGGTCTGCAGATTGGGTCTGCCATCACCTCGAGCTTAACTCTTACCCGAGTTTGTGTCTGAAGACTTTGGACCCAGAGTCCTGACCCATATGCCCTCCAGGATGGGGCCTCCAGGAACACACAACAGCACTGGGCCAGCTCTCCCAAGGAATGTCAGCCTGTCTCAGTTTCCCAACCCACCAGATTAAGAGAAAATTGCAAGGCCCCTAATACCACCCCAATTCCATAGGAAGCTCCAGAAAAAATGCATAGTCTGACACAGCCTCAGAATATACCTCCAGGAAGACACCCAGGTCAATGGGAAGGGATGAAATGGCCTAACCCATGGCAGGTTCGATGTGCTGGGTGTGAAGCCAACTGTCTCAATGTCTCTCACAAGGTCTGGGCTCAGGCTATGTAAGACAGAGCATAGTGTTTAGGGTAGCCTATGCAATTGGGGTGTTGCCGAGGGCTGAGCAGGTTGATTTTCATTTGGGGTTTCTGAGCAATGCCATAGACAATGTTTTTCTTTGGGGGGCAGGCAGAGTGCTTCGTTCTGGAACCAGAATTCCCAATCATGAGGGCTTTTGGGCCAGGAGTGCTAGGGTAGAGTCTGAAAACAAAAGATAGGGTGAGGTTGGGAGCAGGCACACTCTGCAAAGGCTGAAAGGATATCTCATGCATCTGAAGTCAGGCTGAGGATCAGACATTGGCTGAGGTTGGATTGTGCCCTTGATAGCACCTTCATGAAGCAGGTGCCTCATGAGGCCAACGAAATTTTCCCACGCTGAGTTTGGAGGTTGCCACAAACCACAAGGTTTCCTTCTGCAAGACAGTCGAGTCCTGTTGAGTGGCTCCAGTACATACCATACGGAAGGACTGAAGAGGAGGGTTCAAAGGATGGATCCCTGAACAGCATGCCTCGCATTCCCTTTGGCCATTAACGACAAGATATGTTTGATCTGCTGGCTCTGGGGCAAGCTAACCAGCGGGCTGAGTTGAAATGGCCTCTCCTGAGGATGCGTCATAATGTGTGTTTCTGTCCATGGAGACCTTGGAATGTGATGGTTGTACTGTGGCCCTGCGGAATTCTCCGACCAGAAGGGTTTGATACAGATCCAGTAAGAAAGCACTCCATGTGGAGACGAGAGAGGTTTGGTTTGGAGCCTCAGAAAAACCTAATATGCTGGTATACGAAACAAGTCCTCTGAGGACAGACACATGAAAACTAAAGCTAACGTTCATATTAGGGCCTAAGGGCCTGTCCATTTCAATCTTCTGTCTCTGGGGACACTGTCTGAGAGTCTAAGTGGTGATAATGGCTCAGCTGGTGTCAGAGTGCCCCTTTTAGTCCAGGGCAGCCTACACTATCAGGATGATCTCAGGGGCCTTGGAGCTTTTCCCTAACCTGTAGGGTTGTGGTCAATGGATTGGGCACACTTTCCTTGGAGAGGGCAGGCACAATCTTTCACTGTGGCTCCAGATGCCCTAGCCTAGAGGGTGTGTGGGTCCAGGCTGTGGGCACAGAAGTCTGAAAACACAAACTCAGCTTATGAGTGGCGCCGAGGGTATGGCAGGCCGGATGTACAGATAGAGAGTGAGTTCCTTGGCTTGTGAATCAAGGGCGAGATTCCTTCAGGCTTTTGTCTCTGGATGCGTCCATGATAGCCGTAGATTGTAGGGGGTGGCCTCAGTGACTGTGGACAAGTATCCCTCTCTGGGGATTTGTCCCAGCTAACAGGAGTTTGGGGTCATTTTGGGGGAAGGGTGGAGTCCTGTTGTCTGGCTCATGTGTCTCTCCAAGAAAGTGATTCCAGAGCAGAGCCCCAGGAATGGGGGGGAGACTGGAAAACTCAAACACTGGTGAGGATTGGGTGTATAGGGGCTTGGCACGCCCCATATGCGGGCTCTTGGTCAAGGCCCTGAGAGCCCTTTCTTTGATATTGGCCTCATGCTGAGGGTCACAGAGTGAATTTGTGCCCAAGGCAGCACTCAAGTTTGGGCGTGGTTTCAGGGGAAATGAAGGTTTCTCCCACCCTGAAGGTGTGACTCCATGCCAAGAGCAAGCCTTACAGCCATGGGGAAGAAGGAGTTCTGATTTGTGATTCAGATGCCCAACTGTGTGGGGAATTGATATAATATCTGGGTTTAGATATCTGAAAACCAAGGTTAGGAAGAGATAACGGCATAAGACCATGGCGTGTCAGAAGTGCTAGGTGTGTGGCCAGCTGTCTCCTTGCCTGTCTGGACGTCTGGCATCAGGCTGTGAAAGGCAGAGCATTAGTGCCCAGAGCAGCCTATCAAATCTGAGTGCCGTCGAGGCAAGAGCAGGTTGATCCTCATCTGGGTTTTATGGAGAGCCCCACAAGGAAACGTTTTCTACCGGTGGGCAGTCACTGGGCTGGCTCGTGGTTCTGCAAATCCTACTCTGGAGGGCTTGTTTGCCAGGAGTGTGAGGAAGGAAGTCTGAAAACACAAGCTAGCACGAGGTTTGGGACCAAGGGCACGGCAGGCCACTCTGCAGAGGCTTAATCAAGATCTCCTGCATTGCGGTCATATCTACTATGAGACGTGCTTCAAGCTAGAGTTTTTGTCCATGATGGCCTCTCCCTGAAGGATATGGGGGGCTTCATGAGGCCCGGCAGGTTTGCCGTTTTCTCCTACACTGAAGGTTTGACTCACGGCCAGCAGCAAGGTTTCTTGCCATGGGGAAGGAGGGGTTCTGACTTGTGCATCAGGTTCCCCCTGTGCAGGGATTGGAGATAAGGTCTAGGTTCCGATGACTGAAAACCCAGGTTGGGAATGGATGGTGGCCTAAGGCAGTGGCGGGTCCAATGTGCTGGGTGTGCAGCCAGCTGTGTCGGTGTCTGTTGGAAGGTCTGGGCTCAGGCTATTTGCGACAGAGCATCAGTGTTTAAGGTAGCCTATGCAATTGGGGTGTTGCTGAGAGCCAAGCAGTTTGATCCTCATTTGGGGTTTCTGGGCAGCACCATAGACAATGTTTTTCTCCTGGGAGGCAGGCAGAGTGCTTCAGTGTGGCCCCAGAATTCCCAGTAGGGAGGGTTTGTGGGCCAGGAGTGTGAGGACGGAAGTCTGAAAACACAAGCTAGGGTGAGGATTGGAGCCAAGGGCAGAGCAGGCCCAATCGGCAGAGGCTGAATCAAAATCTCCTGCATCTGAAGTCAGGCTGAGGATCAGAAGTTGGCTGAGGCTGGAGTATGTGTCCATGATGGCACCTTCATGAAGCGGGGGCCTCATGAGTTTGGGGTCATTTTGTGGGAAGGGTGGAGTCGTGTTGTCTGGCTCATGTGTCTCTCCAAGAAAGGGATTCCAGAGCAGAGCCCAGGTACAGGTGGGGCGACTGGAAAACTCAAACACTGGTGAGGATTGGGTGCATAGGGGCTTGGCAAGCCCCATATGCGGGCTCTTGGTCCAGGTCCTGACAGGCCTTTCTTTGACATGGGGCTCATGCTGAGGGTCACAGTGTGAATTTGTGCCCAAGCAGCACTCAAGTTTGGGCGTGGCATCAGGGGCCATGAAGGTTTCTCCCACCCTGAAGGTGTGACTCCATGCCAAGAGCAAGCTTGACAGCCATGGGGAAGGAGGAGTTCTGTTTTGTGCTGGCGATACCCAGCTGTGTGGAGAAGTGATATAATGTCTAGGTTCAGATATCTGAAAACCAAGGTTAGGAAGAGGTGACGGCATAAGACCATGGCGTGTCCGAAGTGCTCGGTGTGTGGCCAGCTGTCTCCTTGTCTGTCTGGACGTCTGGCTTCAGGCTGTGTCAGACAGAGCATGAGTGCCCAGAGCAGCATATCCAGTTCGGGGACCGTCGAGGCCCGAGCAGGTTGATCCTCATCTGGGTTTTCTGGAGAGCCCCACAGGGAAACGTTTTTCTTCCGTTGGGCAGACACTGGGCTGGGTTGTGGTTCTGGAGTTCCTAGTCCGTAGGGCTTGTTGCCAGGAGTGTGAGGAAGGAAGTCTGAGAACAAAAGCTAGCGTGAGGTTTGGGACCGAGGGCATGGCAGGGCCACTCTGCAGAGGCTGAATCGAGATCTCCTGCACTGAGGTCATGTCAACTATGAGACGTGCCTAAGGCTAGAGTTTTTGTCCAGCATGGCCTCTTCCTGAAGGGTGTGGGGGCTTCATGAAGCCAGGGAGGTTTGCCTACGATGGGATTTGTGAACTACTCCAAACCTCAAGCTTTCCTTCTACACGACAGTCGAGTCCTATTGGATGGTTCCAGGAGGCCCCATACGGAAAGACTCGAGAGCATGTGTCTAAGCATGGATGCCTGGGAACGCCACCTCATATTCCCACTCTTTAAGCAGGACAAGGCAGGCTCAATCTGCAGGCTCCTGGGTGAGCTACCCAGAGCGGAGAGTTGAAATGGACTCTCCTGAAGATGAGTCCTACTGTGGCTTGGTGGCCTGGGAGACCTTGGAATGTGTAGGTGGCTCAGGGACTCTGCAGGGTTCTCCAAACTGAGGTGTTTGACACAGCTCCAACAGGGAAGCTTCCCATGTGGAGAGGAGAGGAGTTCTGTTAAGTGCCTCAGGAAAGCCCCATATCCTGTTCTTCGAACCAAAGCCTCTGAGGAGTAACACCTGGAACCCAAAGCAAGAGTTGAGATTACGGCCTAAGGGCCTGTCCGGCTCAACCTTCTATCTCTGTTGACATCTGTGGGCATGCCTTCGTGGAGGTAGCTGCTCAGCTTGTGTCCGAATGCCCCTGTGTGTCCAAGGAGCCTCCCAGTAGTGGGATGTCCTCGGGGGCCTTGAGGTTTCTCATATTCTGGAGGTGTGTGTCCAAAGGAATGGACACAGTTTCCCAGGGAGAGCAGGCACGGTCCTGTGGTATGGCTCCAGAGGACCCAGCCTAGAGGCTGTGTTTGCCAGGGCTGTGGGGACAGATGTCTGAAAAAGCAAACTTGGCTCAGCTAGTGGCCAAGGTAATGGCAGGACTGATCTCCAGTCCGTGAGGGGAGATCCTCTGGATATCAAAGGAGGGCAAGTGGGAGGCAGTCACTCAGGATTTTGTCTCTGGGTGTTGCATTCACAGTGTCCGGTCAGGGTAGGGGTTGTCTCAGAGGCCGAGGAAGAGCCTTCCTCTCGGGGGATTGTCCAAGCTCCCAAGTGTTTGGGTTCATTCTGTGGGAAGGGAAGAGTACTTTTTTCTGCCACAGGGAACCCCCCAGGAGAGGGACTCTAGAGCACAGCAGTGGGTTCCCTGAACTGGAATACACACCATCTAGTTAGTCCTGGGTGCCTATGGGCATGGCAAGCCACATATGCGGGCTCTTGGTCCAGTCACTGAGAGGCGTTACTTGAATAAGGTACTCACGCAGAGGGTCACAATGTGTGTTTGTGCCCAAGGCGGCCCTAAAGCTTGGGCGTTGCCTCATGGGCCATGTCGTTTTTCCTACACTGAAGGTTTGACTCACTGCCAGCAGCAAGTTTTCTTGCCATGGGGAAGGAGGGGTTCTGATTTGTGCATCAGGTTCCCCCCTGTGCAGGGATTGGAGATAAGGTCTAGGATCCGATGACTGAAAACCCAGGTTGGGAATGGATGGTGGCCTAAGGCAGTGGCGGGTCCAATGTCCTAGGAGTGCAGCCAGCTGTGTCAGTGTCTGTTGGAAGGTCTGGGCTCAGGCTATTTGCGACAGAGCATCAGTGTTTAAGGTAGCCTATGCAATTGGGGTGTTGCCGAGGGCCAAGCAGTTTGATCCTCATTTGGGGTTTCTGGGCAGCACCATATACAATGTTTTTCTCCTGGGAGGCAGGCAGAGTGCTTCATTGTGGCCCCAGAATTCCCAGTAGGGAGGGTTTGTGGGCCAGGAGTGTGGGGACGGAAGTCTGAAAACACAAGCTAGGGTGAGTATTGGAGCCAAGGGCAGAGCAGGCCCACTCTGCAGAGGCTGAATCAAAATCTCCTGCATCTGAAGCCAGGCTGAAAATCAGACGTTGGCTGAGGCTGGAGTATGTGTCCATGATGGCACCTTCATGAAGCGGGGGCCTCATGAGGCCAAGGAAGTTTTCCCACGCTGAGTTTGGAGGTTGCCCCAAACCACAAGGTTTCCTTCTGCGGGACATTCGAGTCCTGTTGCATGGCTCCAGGACATACCATATGGAAGGACTGGAGAGCAGGGTTCGAAGGATGGATCCCTTTACAGCATTCCTCGCATTCCAATTGGCCATAAGCGACAAGATATGTTTGATCTGCTGCATCTGGGTCACGCTACCCAGGGGGCTGAGTTGAAATGTCCTCTCCTGAGGATGTGTCATAATGTGCGTTTGGGTCCATGGAGACCTTGGAATGTGCTGGTTGTTCGGTGGCCTTGCGGAACTCTCCTACCTGAAGGGTTTGATACATCCCCAGTAAGAAAGCTGCCCATGTGGAGACGAGAGATGCTTGGTTTGGTGCCTCAGAAAAGCCCCATGTGCTGGTCTACGAAAACAGTCCTCTGAGAACGGACACATGGAAACAAAGCTAAGGTTCATATTAGGGCCTGGGGGCCTGTCCATTTCAACCTTCTGTCTCTGGGGACACTGTCTGAGAATCTAAGTGGAGATAGTTGCTCCGCTGGTGTCAGAGAGCCCCTCTTAGTCCAGGGTGGCCTATCTATTGATGGCCTCAGGGGCCTTGGAGCTTTTCCCTAAACTGTAGGGTTGTGGTCAATGGATTGGACACATTTTCCTTAGAGAGGGCCGGCACAATCTTTCGCTGTGGTTTCAGAGGCCCTAGCCTGGAGGTTGTGTGGGTCCATGCTGTGGGCACAGAAGTCTTAAAACACAAAGTCAGCTTATGAGTAGCGCCTAGGGTATGACAGGCCGGATGTACAGCCCGAGAGGGAACTCCTGGGCCTCGGAAACAAGGGCGAGTGGAAGGCGTTCCTTCAGGCTTTTGTCTCTGGATGTTGTGTCCGGGATAGCCGTGGATTGGAGCGGTGGCCTCAGGGACTGTGGACGAGTATCCCTCTCTGGGGATTTGTCCCAGCTCCCAAGAGTTTGGGGTCATTTTGAGGGAAGGGTGGAGTCGTGTTGTCTGGCTCATGTGTCTCTCCAAGAAAGGGATTCCAGAGCAGCGCCCAGGTACAGGTGGGGCGACTGGAAAACTCAAACACTGGTGAGGATTGGGTGCATAGGGGCTTGGCAAGCCCCATATGCGGGCTCTTGGTCCAGGTCCTGACAGGCCTTTCTTTGACATGGCGCTCATGCTGAGGGTCACAGTGTGAATTTGTGCCCAAGCAGCACTCAAGTTTGGGCGTGGCATCAGGGGCCATGAAGGTTTCTCCCACCCTGAAGGTGTGACTCCATGCCAAGGGCAAGCTTGACAGCCATGGGGAAGGAGGATTTCTGTTTTGTGCTGGCGATACCCAGCTCTGTGGAGAATTGATATAATATCTAGGTTCAGATATCTGAAAACCAAGGTTAGGAAGAGGTGACGGCATAAGACCATGGCGTGTTCGAAGTGCTCGGTGTGCGGCCAGCTGTCTCCTTGTCTCTCTGGACGTCTGGTTTGGCTGTGTCAGACAGAGCATGAGTTCCCAGAGCAGCATATCCAGTTCAAGGTCCGTCGAGGCCCGAGCAGGTTGATCCTCATCTGGGTTTTCTGGAGAGCCCCACAGGGAAACGTTTTTCTTCCGTTGGGCAGACACTGGGCTGGATTTTGGTTCTGGAGTTTCTTGTCCGGAGGGCTTGTTTGCCAGGAGTGTGAGGAAGGAAGTCTGAAAACACAAGCTAGCGTGTGGTTTGGGACCGAGGGCACGGCAGGCCCACTCTGCAGAGGCTGAATCGAGATCTCCTGCACTGAGGTCATGTCAACTATGAGACGTGCCTCAGGCTAGAGTTTTTGTCCAGCATGGCCTCTTCCTGAAGGGTGAGGGCTTCATTAGGCCAGGATGTTTGCCTACGATGGGATTTGTGAACTACTCCAAACCTCAAGGTTTCCTTCTGCCCGACAGTCGAGTCCTATTGGATGGTTCCAGGAGGCCCCATACGGAAAGACTCGAGAGCAGTTGTCTAAGCATGGATGCCTGGGAACGCCACCTTATATTCCCACTCTTTAGTCAGGACAAGGCAGGCTCAATCTGCAGGCTCCTGGGTGAGCTACCCAGAAGGGAGAGTTGAAATGGACTCTCCTGAAGATGAGTCCTACTGTGGCTTGGTGGCCTGGGAGACCTTGGAATGTGAAGGTGGCTCAGGGACACTGCAGGGTTCTCCAAACTGAGGTGTTTGACACAGCTCCAACAGGGAAGCTTCCCATGTGGAGAGGAGAGGAGTTCTGTTCAGTGCCTCAGGAAAGCCCCATATCCTGTTCTTCGAACCAAAGCCTCTGAGGAGTAACACCTGGAACCCAAAGCAAGAGTTGAGATTACGGCCTAAGGGCCTGTCCGGCACAACCTTCTATATCTGTTGACATCTGTGGGCATGCCTTCGTGGAGGTAGCTGCTCAGCTTGTGTCCGAGATCTCCTCTGTGTCCAGGGAGCCTCCCAGTAGTGGGATGTCCTCGGGGGCCTTGAGGTTTCTCATATTCTGGAGGTGTGTGTCCAAAGGAATGGACACAGTTTCCCAGGAGAGAGCAGGCACGGTCCTGTGGTATGGCTCCAGAGGATTCAGCCTAGAGGCTGTGTTTGCCAGAGCTGTGGGGACAGATGTCTGAAAAAGCAAACTTGGCTCAGCTAGTGGCCAAGGTAATGGCAGGACTGATCTCCAGTCCGTGAGGGGATATCCTCTGGATATCAAAGGAGGACAAGTGGGAGGCAGTCACTCAGGATTTTGTCTCTGGGTGTTGCGTTCACAGTGTCCGGTCAGGGTAGGGGTTGTCTCAGAGGCCGAGGAAGAGCCTTCCTCTCGGGGGATTGTCCAAGCTCCCAAGTGTTTGGATTCATTCTGTGGGAAGGGAAGAGTACTGTTTTCTGCCACAGGGGACCCCCCAAGAGAGGGACTCTAGAGCACAGCAGTGGGTTCCCTGAACTGGAATACACACCATCTAGTTAGTCCTGGGTGCCTATGGGCATGGCAAGCCACATATGCGGGCTCTTGGTCCAGTCACTGAGAGGCGTTACTTGAATAAGGTACTCACGCAGAGGGTCACAATGTGTGTTTGTGCCCAAGGCGGCCCTCACGCTTGGGCGTTGCCTCATGGGCCATGCCGTTTTCTCCTACACTGAAGGTTTGACTCACTGCCAGCAGCAAGTTTTCTTGCCATGGGGAAGGAGGGGTTCTGACTTGTGTATTAGGTTCCCCCCGTGCAGGGATTGGAGATAAGGTCTAGGTTCCGATGACTGAAAACCCAGGTTGGGAATGGATGGTGGCCTAAGGCAGTGGCGGGTCCAATGTGCTGGGTGTGCAGCCAGCTGTGTCGGTGTCTGTTGGAAGGTCTGGGCTCAGGCTATTTGCCTCAGAGCATCAGTGTTTAAGGTAGCCTATGCAATTGGGGTGTTGCCGAGGGCCAAGCAGTTTGATCCTCATTTGGGGTTTCTGGGCAACACCATAGACAATGTTTTTCTCCTTGGAGGCAGGCAGAGTGCTTCATTGTGGCCCCAGAATTCCCAGTAGGGTGTGCTTGTGGGCCTCGAGTGAGAGGACGGAAGTCTGAAAACACAAGCTAGGGTGAGGATTGGAGCCAAGGGCAGAGCAGGCCCACTCTGCAGAGGCTGAATCAAAATCTCCTGCATCTGAAGTCAGGCTGAGGATCAGACGCTGGCTGAGGCTGGAGTATGTGTCCATGATGGCACCTTCATGAAGCGGGGGCCTCATGAGGCCTAGGAAGTTTTCCCACGCTGAGTTTGGAGGTTGCCCCAAACCACAAGGTTTCCTTCTGTGGGACATTCGAGTCCTGTTGCATGCCTCCAGGACATACCATACGGAAGGACTGGAGAGCAGGGTTCGAAGGATGGATCCCTGAACAGCATGCCTCGCATTCCAATTGGCCATTAGCGATAAGATATGTTTGATCTGGGGCCTCTGGAACACGCGACCCAGGGGGCTGAGTTGAAATTTCCTCTCCTGAGGATGCGTCATAATGTTCGTTTGGGTCCATGAAGACCTTGGAATGTGCTGGTTGTTCAGTGGCCCTACGGAACTCTCCTACCTGAAGGGTTTGATACATCCCCAGTAAGAAAGCTGCCCATGTGGAGACGAGAGATCCGCTGTTTGGTGCCTCAGAAAAGCCCCATGTGCTGGTCTACGAAAACAGTCCTCTGAGAACGGACACATGGAACAAAGCTAAGGTTCATATTAGGGCCTGGGGGCCTGTCCATTTCAACCTTCTGTCTCTGGGGACACTTTCTGAGAGTCTAAGTGGAGATAGTTGCTCCGCTGGTGTCAGAGAGCCCCTCTTAGTCCAGGGTGGCCTACACTATTGATGTCCTCAGGGGCCTTGGAGCTTTTCCCTAACCTGTAGGGTTGTGGTCAATGGATTGGGCACACTTTCCTTGGAGAGGGCAGGCACAAACTTTCGCTGTGGCTCCAGAGGCCCTAGCCTGGAGGTGTGAGGGTTCAGGCTGTGGGCACAGAAGTCTTAAAACACAAAGTCAGCTTATGAGTGGTGCCTAGGGTATGGCAGGCCGGAGGTACAGCCCGAGAGGGAACTCCTGGGCCTCTGAAACAAGGGCGAGTGGAAGGCGTTCCTTCAGGCTTTTGTCTCTGGATGTTGTGTCCGGGATAGCCATGGATTGGAGCGGTGGCCTCAGGTACTGTGGACGAGTATCCCTCTCTGGGGATTTGTCCCAGCTCCCAAGAGTTTGGGGTCATTTTGTGGGAAGGGTGGAGTCGTGTTGTCTGGCTCATGTGTCTCTCCAAGAAAGGGATTCCAGATCAGAGCCCCAGGTACGGGCGGGGCGACTGGAAATCTCAAACCCTGGTGAGGATTGGGTGCATAGGGGCTTGGCAAGCCCCATATGCGGGCTCTTTGTCCAGGCCCTGACAGGCCTTTCTTTGACATGGGGCTCATGCTATGGTCACAGTGTGAATTTGTTTCCAATCAGCAATCAAGTGCTCCTTGGGCACTACCTGAAGGGTTTGATACATCCCCAGTAAGAAAGCTCCCCATGTGGAGACGAGAGGAGTTCTGTTCAGTGCCTCAGGAAAGCCCCATATCCTGTTCTTCGAACCAAAGCCTCTGAGGAGTAACACCTGGAACCCAAAGCAAGAGTTGAGATTATGGCCTAAGGGCCTGTCCAGCTCAACCTTCTATCTCTGTTGACATCTGTGTGCATGCCTTCGTGGAGGTAGCTGCTCAGCTTGTGTCCCGAATGCCCCTGTGTGTCCAGGGAGGCTCCCAGTAGTGGGATATCCTCGGGGGCCTTGAGGTTTCTCATATTCTGGAGGTGTGTGTCCAAAGGAATGGACACATTTTCCCAGGAGAGAGCAGGCACGGTCCTGTTGTATGGCTCCAGAGGACCCAGCCTAGAGGCTGTGTTTGCCAGGGCTGTGGGGACTGATGTCTGAAAAAGCAAACTTGGCTCAGGAAGGGGCCAAGGTAATGGCAGGCCTGATCTCCAGTCCGTGAGGGGAGATTCTCTGAATATCAAATTAGGGCAAGTGGGAGGCAGTTGCTCAGGCTTTTGTCTCTGGGTGTTGCGTTCACAGTGTCCGGTCAGGGTAGGGGTTGCCTCAGGGGCCGAGGAAGAGCCTTCCTCTCGGGGGATTGTCCAAGCTCCCAAGTGTTAGGGTTCATTCTGTGGGAAGTGAAGAGTACTGTTTTCTGCCAGAAAGAACCCCCCAAGAGAGGGACTCTAGAGCACAGCAGTGGGTTCTTTCAACTGGAATACACACCATCTAGTTAGTCCTGAGTGCCTATGGGCATGGCAGGGACTATATGCAGGATCTTCGTCCCGAACCTGACAGGCCTTTCTTTGACATGGGGCTCATGCTAGGGTCATAGTGTGAATTTGTGCCCAAGCAGCACTCATGTTTTGGCGTGGCATCAGGGGCCATGAAGCGTTCCCCACGTGAAGGTGTGACTCCATGTGAAGAACAAGCATTACAGCCATGTGGAATGCAGAGTTCTGATTGTGATTCCGATACACAAACTCAGCTTTTTTTGGGGACGTCGGTATGGCAGGCCCAATATACAAACCATGAGAAGAACTCATGAAGATTTGAATATAGAGCGAGTCTGAGGCGCTTGCTCAGGCATTTGTCTCTGGAATTTGTATCAGCAATGGCCGTAGAATGTCGGGGATGCTTCATGGGCCATGGACGAATCTACCTCTATGAGGATTTTGCCCGATTCCCAATTTTTTTTCGTCAAACTGTGGGATTGGAGAACTCCTTTCAGTTTTGTTACCTCAGGTGTCCCACGAAAAGAGGAATTCCAAAGCAAAGCCGTGGGGAAGACTGAAGGGACCACCAGAACTATGGTTCAAAATTGGGGACTAGGGGCATGGCAAGCCCAATATGCTATCTCTTCATCCAGCCACTGAGAGGCCTTACTTGAGGACTTTGGTCAGGCTGAGGGTCACAATGTGTGTTTGTGACCAATGTAGCCTGCGAGCATGGCGGGGCCTCATGGGCAACACTGGATTCAACTACACTGAAAGTTGGACAACATGCCAAACACAAGGTATCTTGCCATGGGGAAGGAGTTCTGATGTCTGCATCCCGTTCAACCCTGGGCAGTGATTGGAGGTAATGTCAAGAATCTAAAGCCTGAAATCCGAGGTTGGGAAGAGATGACGACCTAAGGCCATGGCGGCTCGATGTGCTCAGTGTGCGGCCAGCTGTCTGGGACGGGCCAGTGAGTCCAGGTTCAGGCTGTGTCAGAAAGGGCATTAGTGCTCTGGTCAGCCTATGTATTTGGGGTACAGCCAAGGTCGGTGCAGGTTGATCCTCACTTGGGGTTACTGGGTAGCCCCAGAGGACAATGTTTTTCTTCTGGAGGGCAGGCAGAGTGCTGCATTCTAGTTCTGGATTGCCAGACTGGAGGGCTTGTGGGCCAGTAGTCTGACGACAAAAGTTTGAGAACACAAGCTAGGCTTAGGTTTCTGGGTGAAGCCATGGCAGGCACAATCTACAGACCTGAATCGAGATCTCGTGCATCTGAAGTCAGCGCGAGGATCAGACGATCGCTCAGGTTGGAGTTTCTGTCCCTGATGGCCCCTTCATGAATGGGGGGTGGGCATCACGAGGCCATGGGTGTTTTCCCAAGATGGGAGTTGTGAGAAGCTCCAAACTGCAGAGAGTCTTCTGCAGGAAAATTGAGACCTGTTGTTTGGTTCCAGGCCAATGATTCTGAGAGGGTTCTAAGGATGGATGGCTGGGTAGCCCACCTCGCATTCCAATTGTCTCCTAGCAACAAGACAGGTTAAATCTCCTGGATCTGTGGGGAGCAACCGAGGACGCTGTGTTGAAATGGACATTCCTAAGGATGGGTCCTAATGTGCTTTTGTGTCTATGGAGACCTTGGAATGAAGAGGTGGCGCTGGTGCCCTAAAGGGTTTACCTAAACAGAGGCTTTGACACAGCTCCAACGTGCAAGTTTCCCATGTGTAGATGAGATGTTTTCTGATGGGTGAGTCAAGAAACAAATATATGCTGCTTTTGAAATCCAGGCCTCTGAGGAGAGATGCCTGGAAACCAAAGCAATGGATCTGATTAGTGCCTAGGGGCCTGTTCTTTCCTTTTTACCTCTGGGGACATCTGTCTATGGGTCTGAGTGCAGGTAGGTGCTCATTTGGGCTCAGATTGCCCCTGTTTTTCCTGGGAAGCCACCATTTTGAGATGGATCAGGGACTTTGGAGGTTTATCCCATTAGAAGGGTTGTGGCCATTGGAATGGGCACACACAATTCCCTTGGAGAGGGCAAGTACAGTCCTCAGGTTTGGCTCCAGGGGCCTGAGCCTGTAGGTTGTGTAGGCCAGGGCTGTTTGGACAGTTGTCTGAAAACACAAACTCGGCTTATGTTTCGGGTCATAGGTATGGCAGGACTGATCTACAGACCATGAGGAGAACTCTTCGGGATTTGAAAGAAGGGCGAGTGAGGCTCCTGCTCAAGTTTTTGTCTATTGATATCGTGTCACTCATGGTCGTGGAATTTCTGGGTGACTTCATGGGAAATGGACGAGTCTTACTCTCTGGTGGTTTGGCCCCGTCCAAAGAGATTGGGGTCATTCTGTGAGCAGGAAGAAGTCCGTTTTTTTTTGTTGTTGTTGTTGTTGTTGTTGTTGTTTTCTTTTTTAACCTCAGGTGTCCCACCAAAAGAGGGATTCCAGAATAGAGACCTGGGGAGGGGCGACTGGACAGTCAGAAATCTGGTTAAACATTGGGGCCTAGTGACATGTCAAGCCCATTATGACATCTAAAGTTCCAGCTACTGAGAGGACTTACTAGAGGACAGGACTCATGCTGAGGGTCACAATGCGTGTGTATGCCCTCGTCGCACTCAAGAATGGGTGGGGACTCAGGGTGAATGCTGGTTTCTCCTACACTGAACGTTGGACAACGTGCCAACCAAAAGGGTTCTTGCCATGGGTAAGGAGGAGTACTGATTTCTGCATAACATTCACCCCTGGGTAGTGATTGGAGATAAGGTCTGGTTCTGAAGCCTGAAAACTGAGGTAGGGAAGAGATGATGACCTAAGGCCATGGCGGGTTTTATGTGCTCAGTGTGCGGTCAGCTTTCTGGGTGTTGGTCAGGAGGTCCGGGCTCAGGTTGTGTTCGACAGTGCATTAGTGCCCAGGTTTGACTATATAATTTGGGTAAGGTCGAGTGCTGTCTAGGTTTATCCTCATTTAAGGTGCCTGGGCAGCTCATGAGGCAATATTTTTTTTTTTCTAGAGGGCCGGGAGAGTGCTGCATTGTGGGTCCGGAATTGCCAAATTTTAGGACTTCGGGGCCAGGAGTTTGAGGACGGAAGTGTGAGAAGACAAGCTAGACATGGGTTTCAGGGCGAGGGCACGACAAGTACCCCCTGTAGATCTGAACCAATATCTCATGCTTCTGAAGTCAGAGCGAGGATCAGACGTTGGCTCAGGTTGGAGTTCCTGTGCATGACGGCCGCTTTATGAAGGGAGCGGAATCTCGGGGCCATTGAGGTTTTCCCACGTTGGGAGTTGTGGGATGCCCCCTTCAAGGATTCCTTCTGCGGGACAATTGAGACCTGTTGGACAGCTCCAGGACATCCCATATGGAATGACTCCAGAGCACCGTTCGCGGATGGATGCCTGGGAAGCCCCCTCGCATTCCAATTGTCTCCTAGCAACAAGACAGTTTTGATCTGATGGCTCTGCCGGAGCAACCGGGGTGACTGAGTTGAAATGGACTTTCCTGAGGATGGGTCCTAATGTGTTTTTGTGTCCATGAGGGCCTTGGAATGGGGCGGTGGCACCGGGACCCTGAAGTACTCTCCTAAGCTTTGGACATGGCTCCCATGCACAGGTTTCCTTGTGGAGACGAGATGAGTTCTGATGGGTGCCTCAGGAAAACCCCTATGCTCGTATTGGAATCAGGCTTTTGAGGACACATGCCTGTAACCCAAAGCAATGGATCCTATTATGGCCTAGGGTCCTGTCTGGTTCAATCTTCTTCTCTGGGGACATCCATCTATGGTATGAGTGGATGTCGATTATCAGCTGGTGTCAGACAGTCCTTGTTTGTTCCGGGCGACCTACATTATTGGGATGGCCTCAGGGACTTTGGAGGTTTCTCCTAATTTGTACGATTTTGGACCATGGAATGGGCAGAATTCCCATGGATTGGTAGGCACAGTCCTAATGTGTGGATCCAGGCGCCCAGCCTGGAGCGTGTGTGGCCCAAGACTTTGAGGACAGAAGTCTGAAAACACAAACTCAGCTTAGGTTTGGGGACGTTGGTATGGCAGGCCCGATCTACAAACCATGAGAAGAACTCTTCAAGATATGAAGAAAGTGCGAGTCTGAGGCGCTTGCTCAGGCTTTTGTCTCTGGATTTTGTATCAGAGATGGCCGTGGAATGTCGGGGAGGCCTCATGGGCCATGGTCGAATCTTCCTCTCTGAGGATTTGGCCTGATTCCCAATTGGTTTTTGTCAATCTGTGGGATGGGAGGACTCATTTCAGGTTTGTTACCTCACGTGTCCCACCAAAAGAGGAATTCCAAAGCAAAGCCGTGGGGAAGACTGAAGGGACAACCCGAACTATGGTTAAAAATTGGGGCCTAGGGGCAAGGCAAGCCCAATATGCTATCTCTTCATCCAGCCACTGAGTGGCCTTACTTGAGGACTGGGCTCAGCCTGAGGGTCACAATGTGTGTTTGTGACCAATGTGGCCCGCGAGCATGGGCGGGGCCTCATGGGCCACACTGGTTTCAACTACACTGAACGTTGGACAGCATGCCAACCACAAGGTTTCTTGCCATGGGGAAGGAGTTCTGATTTCTGCATCACCTTCAACCTTGGGCAGTGATTGGAGATAAGGTCTAGGTTCTGAAACCTGAAAACCGAGGTTGGGAAGAGATGACGACCTAAGGCCATGGTGGCTGGATGTACTCAGTGTGCGGCCAGCTGTCTGGGAGGGGCCAGGGGGTCCAGGCTCAGGCTGTGTCAGAAAGGGCATTAGTGACCTGGTCAGCCTATGTATTTGGGGTAATGCCAAGGTCGGTGCAGGTTGATCCTCATTTGGGGTTACTGGGTAGCCCCAGAGGACAATGTTTTTCTTCTGGAGGGCAGGCAGAGTGCTCCATTGTATTTCTGGATTTCCAAATGGAGGGCTTGTGGGCAAGTAGTCTGACGACAAAAGTCTGAGAACACAAGCTAGGCTTAGGTTTCTTGGTGAGGCTATGGCAGGCACAATCTACAGACCTGAATCGAGATCTCGTGCATCTGAAGTCAGCGCGAGGATCAGACGATCGCTCAGGTTGGAGTTTCTGTCCCTGATGGCCCCTTCATGAATGGGGGGGCATCACGAGGCCATGGGTGTTTTCCCACTATGGGAGTTGTGAGAAGCTCCAAACTGCAGAGAGTCTTCTGCAGGACAATTGAGACCTGTTGTTTGGCTCCAGGCCAATGATTCTGAGCAGGGTTCTAAGGATGGATGGCTGGGTAGCCCACCTCGCATTCCAATTGTCTCCTAGCAACAAGACAGGTTAGATCTCCTGGATCTGTGGGCATCTACCGAGGATGCTGAGTTGAAATGGAAACCCCTGGTGATGGGTCCTAATGTGCTTTTGTGTCTATGGAGACCTTGGAATGAAGAGGTGGCACTGGGGCCCTAAAGAGTTCTCCTAAACAGAGGCTTTGACACAGCACCAACGTGCAAGTTTCCCATGTGTAGATGAGATGTTTTCTGATGGGTGAATTAAGAAATAGCTATATGCTGCTTTTGAAATCCAGGCTCTGAGGAGAGATGCCTGGAAATCAAAGCAATGGATCTGATTAGTGCCTAGGGGCCTGTTCTTTCCTTTTTACCTCTGGGGACATCTGTCTATGGGTCTGAGTGCAGGTAGGTGCTCATTTGGGCTCAGATTGCCCCTGTTTTTCCTGGGAAGCCACCACTTTTGAAATGGATCAGGGTCTTTGGAGGTTTATCCTATTAGAAGGGTTGTGGCCATTGGAATGGGCACATACAATTCCCTTGGAGAAGGCAATTACAGTCCTCAGGTTTGGCTCCAGGGGCCTGAGCCTGTAGGTTGTGTAGGCCAGGGCTGTTTAGACAGTTGTCTGAAAACAAACTCAGCTTAGGTTTGGGGACGTAGGTATGGCAGGCCCGATCTACAAACCATGAGAAGAACTCTTCAGGATATGAAGAAAGTGCGAGTCTGAGTCGCTTGCTCAGGCTTTTGTCTCTGGATTTTGTATCAGCGATGGCCGTGGAATGTCGGGGAGGCATCATGGGCCATGGACGAATCTTCCTCTCTGAGAATTTGGCCCGATTCCCAATTGCTTTTCGTCAATCTGTGGGATGGGAGGACTCATTTCAGGTTTTTTACCTCAGGTGTCCCACCAAAAGAGGAAATCCAAAGCAAAGCCGTGGGGAAGACTGAAGGGACAACCCGAAATATGGTTAAAAATTGGGGCCTAGGGGCATGGCAAGCCCAATATGCTATCTCTTCATCCAGCCACTGAGTGGCCTTATTTGAGGACTGGGCTCAGCCTGAGGGTCACAATGTGTGTTTGTGACCAATGTGGCCCGCGAGCATTGGCGGGGCCTCATGGGACACACTGGTTTCAACGACACTGAACGTTGGACAACATGCCAACCACAAGGTTTCTTGCCATGGGGAAGGAGTTCTGATTTCTGCATCACCTTCAACCTTGGGCATGATTGGAGATTAGGTCTAGAATCTGAAACCTGAAACCGAGGTTGGGAAGAGATGACGACCAAAGGCCATGGAGGCTCGATGTGCTCAATGTGCGGCGAGCTGTCTGGGATGGGCCAGGGAGTCCAGGCTCAGGCTGTGTCAGAAAGGGCATTAGTGCCCTGGTCAGCCTATGTATTTGGGGTACAGCCAAGGTCGGTGTAGGTTGATCCTCATTTGGGGTTACTGGGTAGCCCCAGAGGACAATGTTTTTCTTCTGGAGGGCCGGCAAGTGCTGCATTGTAGTTCTGGATTGCCAAAGTGGAGGGCTTGTGGGCCAGTAGTCTGACGACAAAAGTCTGAGAACACAAGCTAGGCTTAGGTTTCTGAGTGAGGCCATGGCAGGCACAATCTACAGACCTGAATCGAGATCTCGTACATCTGAAGTCAGGGCGAGGATCAGACAATCGCTCAGGTTGGAGTTTCTGTCCCTGATGGCCCCTTCATGAATGGGGGGGGCATCACGAGGCCATGGGGGTTTTCCCACGATGGGAGTTATGAGAAGCTCCAAACTGCAGAGAGCTTCTGCAGGTCATTTGAGACCGTTGCTTGGCTCCAGGCCAATGATTCTGAGCAGGGTTCTAAGGATGGATGGCTGCGTAGCCCACCTCGCATTCCAATTGTCTCCTAGCAACAAGACAGGTTAGATCTCCTGGTTCTGTGGGGAGCAACCGAGGACGCTGTGTTGAAATGGACACCCCTAAGAATGGGTCCTAATGTGCTTTTTTGTCTATGGAGACCTTGGAATGAAGAGGTGGCACTGGTGCCCTAAAGTGTTCTCCTAAACAGAGGCTTTGACACAGCTCCAACGTGCAAGTTTCCCATGTGTAGATGAGATGTTTTCTGATGGGTGAGTCAAGAAACAGCTATATGCTGCTTTTGAAATCCAGGCCTCTGAGGAGAGATGCCTGGAAACCAAAGAAATGGATCTGATTAGTGCCTAGGGGCCTGTTCTTTCCTTTTTACCTCTGGGGACATCTGTCTATGGGTCTGAGTGCAGGTAGGTGCTCATTTGGGCTCAGATTGCCCCTGTTTTTCCTGGGAAGCCACCACTTTTGAGATGGATCAGGGACTTTGGAGGTTTATCCTATTAGAAGGGTTGTGGCCATTGGAATGGGCACACACAATTCCCTTGGAGAGGGCAAGTACAGTCCTCAGGTTTGGCTCCAGGGGCCTGAGCCTGTAGGTTGTGTAGGCCAGGGCTGTTTGGACAGTTGTCTGAAAACACAAACTCGGCTTATGTTTCGGGTCATAGGTATGGCAGGACTGATGTACAGACCACGAGGAGAACTCTTCGGGATTTGAAAGAAGGGCTAGTGTGAGGCTCTGCTCAAGTTTTTGTCTCTGGATATCGTGTCACTCATGGTCGTGGAATTTCTGGGTGACTTTATGGGAAATGGACGAGTCTTACTCTCTGGTGGTTTGGCCCCGTCCAAAGAGATTGGGGTCATTCTGTGGGCTGGAAGAAGTCCGTTTTTTTTTTTGTTGTTGTTGTTGTTGTTTTCTTTTTTAAACTCAGGTGTCCCACCAAATGAGGGATTCCAGAGTAGAGACCTGGGTAGGGGCGACTGCACAGTCAGAAATCTGGTTAAAAATTGGGGCCTAGGGACATGTCAAGCCCATTTTGACATCTAAAGGTCCAGCCACTGAGAGGACTTACTAGAGGACAGGACTCATGCTGAGGCTCACAATGCATGTGTATGCCCTCGTCGCACTCAAGAATGGGCGGGGCCTCAGGGTGAATGCTGGTTTCTCCTACACTGAATGTTGGACAACGTGCCAACCAAAAGGGTTCTTGCCATGGGTAAGGAGGAGTTCTGATTTCTCAATAACATTCTGCCATGGGCAGTGATTGGAGATAAGGTCTCGGTTCTGAAGCCTGAAAACTGAGGTAGGGAAGAGATGATGACCTAAGGCCATGGCGGGTTTTATGTGCTCAGTGTGTGGTCAGCTTTCTGGGTGTTGGTCAGGAGGTCTGGGCTCAGGTTGTGTTCGACAGTGCATTATTGCCCAGGTTAGACTATATAATTTGGGTAAGGTCGAGTGCTGTGTAGGTTTATCCTCATTTAAGGTGCTGGGCAGCTCATGAGGCAATAATTTTTTTTTTCTAGAGGGCCGGGAGAGTGCTGCATTGTGGGTCCGGAATTGCCAAATTTTAGGACTTCGGGGCCAGGAGTTTTAGGACGGAAGTGTGAGAAGACAAGCTAGACTTGGGTTTCAGGGCGAGGGCACGACAGGTACCCCCTGCAGATCTGAACCACTATCTCATGCTTCTGAAGTCAGGGCGAGGATCAGACGTTGGCTCAGGTTGGAGTTCCTGTGCATGACGGCCGCTTTATGAAGGGAGCGGAATCTCGGGGCCATTGAGGTTTTCCCACGTTGGGAGTTGTGGGATGCCCCCTTCAAGGATTCCTTCTGCGGGTCAATTGAGACCTGTTGGACAGTTCCAGGACATCCCATATGGAATGACTCCAGAGCACCGTTCGCGGATGGATGCCTGGGAAGCCCGCCTCGCATTCCAAATGTCTCCTAACAAAAAGACAGTTTTGATCTGATGGCTCTGCCGGAGCAACCGGGGTGGCTGAGTTGAAATGGACTTTCCTGAGGATGGGTCCTAATGTGTTTTTGTGTCCATGAGGGCCTTGGAATGGGGCGGTGGCACCGGGACCCTGAAGTACTCTCCTAAGCTTTGGACATGGCTCCCATGCACAGGTTTCCTTGTGGAGACGAGATGAGTTCTGATGGGTGCCTCAGGAAAACCCCTATGCTCGTATTGGAATCAGGCTTTTGAGGACACATGCCTGTAACCCAAAGCAATGGATCCTACTATGGCCTAGGGTCCTGTCTGGTTCAATCTTCTTCTCTGGGGACATCCATCTATGGTATGAGTTGATGTCGATTATCAGCTAGTGTCAGACAGTCGTTGTTTGTTTCGGCGACCTACACTATTGGGATGGCCTCAGGGACTTTGGAGGTTTCTCCTAATTTGTACGATTTTGGACCATGGACTGGGCAGAATTCCCATGGATTGGTAGGCACAGTCCTAATGTGTGGCTCCAGGCGCCCAGCCTGGAGCGTGTGTGGCCCAAGATTTTGAGGACAGAAGTCTGAAAACACAAACTCAGCTTAGGTTTGGGGACGTAGGTATGGCAGGCCCGATCGACAAACCATGAGAAGAACTCTTCAGGATATGAAGAAAGTGCGAGTCTGAGGCACTTGCTCAGGCTTTTGTCTCTGGATTTTGTATCAGCGATGGCTGTGGAATGTCAGGGAGGCCTCATGGGCCATGGACGAATCTTCCTCTCTGAGGATTTGGCCCGATTCCCAATTGCTTTTCGTCAAACTGTGGGATGGGAGGACTCATTTCAGTTTTGTTACCTCAGGTGTCCCACCAAAAGAGGAATTCCAAAGCCAAGCCGTGGGGAAGACTGAAGGGACAACCCGAACTATGGTTAAAAATTGGGGCCTAGGGGCATGGCAAGCCCAATATGATATCTCTTCATCCAGCCACTGAGTGGCCTTACTTGAGGACTGGGCTCAGCCTGAGGGTCACAATGTGTGTTTGTGACCAATGTGGCCCGCGAGCATGGGCGCGGCCTCATGGGCCACACTAGTTTCAATGACACTGAACGTTGGACAACATGCCAACCACAAGGTTTCTTGCCATAGGGAAGGAGTTCTGATTTCTGCATCACCTTCAACCTTGGGCACTGATTGGAGATAATGTCTAGGTTCTGAAACCTGAAAACCGAGGTTGGGAAGAGATGACGCCCTAAGGCCATGGCGGCTAGATGTGCTCAGTGTGCGGCCAGTTGTCTGGGAGGAGCCAGGGGCTCCAGGCTCAGGATGTGTCAGAAAGGGCATTAGTGCCCTGGTCAGCCTATGTATTTGGGGTACAGCCAAGGTCGGTGCAGGTTGATCCTCATTTGGGGTTACTGGGTAGCCCCAGAGGACAATGTTTTTCTTCTGGAGGGCCAGCAGAGTGCTGCATTGTAGTTCTGGATTGCCAAACTGGAGGGCTTGTGGGCAAGTAGTCTGACGACAAAAGTCTGAGAACACAAGCTAGGCTTAGGTTTCTGGGTGAGGCCATGGCAGGCACAATCTACAGACCTGAATCGAGATCTCGTGCATCTGAAGTCAGGGCGAGGATCAGATGATCGCTCAGGTTGGAGTTTCTGTCCCTGATGGCCCCTTCATGAATGGGGGGGGGGCATCACGAGGCCATGGGTGTTTTCCCACGATGGGAGTTGTGAGAAGCTGCAAACTGCAGAGAGTCTTCTGCAGGAAAATTGAGACCTGTTGTTTGGCTCCAGGCCAATGATTCTGAGCAGGGTTCTAAGGATGGATGGCTGGGTAGCCCACCTCGCATTCCAATTGTCTCCTAGCAACAAGACAGGTTAGATCTCCTGGATCTGTGGGGAGCTACCGAAAATGCTGTGTTGAAATGGACACCCCTGGGGATGGGTCCTAACGTGCTTTTCTATCTCTGGAGACCTTGGAATGAAGCGGTGGCACTGGGGCCCTAAAAGGTTCTCCTAAAGAGAGGCTTTGACACAGCTCCAACGTGCAAATTTCCCATGTGTAGATGAGATGTTTTCTGATGGGTGAGTCAAGAAACAGCTATATGCTGCTTTTGAATTCCAGGCCTCTGAGGAGAGATGCCTGGAAACCAAAGCAATGGATCTGATTAGTGCCTAGGGGCCTGTTCTTTCCTTCATACCTCTGGGGACATCTGTCTATGGGTCTGTGTGCAGGTAGGTGCTCAGTTGGGCTCAGATTGACCCTGTTGTTCCTGGGAAGCCACCACTATTGAGATGGATCAGGGACTTTGGAGGTTTATCCTATTAGAAGGGTTGTGGCCATTGGAATGGGCACACACAATTCCCTTGGAGAGGGCAAGTACAGTCCTCAGGTTTGGCTCCAGGGGCCTGAGCCTGTAGGTTGTGTAGCCAGGGCTGTTTGGACAGTTGTCTGAAAACACAAACTCGGCTTATGTTTCGGGTCATAGGTATGGCAGGACTGATCTACAGACCATGAGGAGAACTCTTCGGGATTTGAAAGAAGGGCTAGTGAGGCTCCTGCTCAAGTTTTTGTCTCTTGATAATGTGTCATTCATGGTCGTGGAATTTCTGGGTGACTTCATGGGAAATGGACGAGTCTTACTCTCTGGTGGTTTGGCCCCGTCCAAAGAGTTTAGGGTCATTCTGTGGGCTGGAAGAAGTCCGCTTGTTTTTTTTTTGTTGTTGTTGTTGTTTTCTTTTTTAACCTCAGGTGTCCCACCAAATGACGGATTCCAGAGTAGAGCCCTGGGGAGGGGCGACTGGACAATCAGAAATCTGGTTAAAAATTGGGGCCTAGGGACATGTCAAGCCCATTATGACTTCAAATGGTTCAGCCATTGAGAGGACTTACTAGAGGACAGGACTCATGCTGAGGGTCACAATGTGTGTGTATGCCCTCATCGCACTAAAGAATGGGCGGGGCCTCAGGGTGAATGCTGGTTTCTCCTACACTGAACGTGCCAACCACAAGGATTCTTGCCATGGGTAAGGAGGAGTTCTGATTTCTGCATCACACTCACCCCTGGGCAGTGATTGGAGATAAGGTCTCGGTTCTGAAGCCTGAAAACTGAGGTAGGGAAGAGATGATGACCTAAGGCCATGGCGGGTTTTATGTGTTTAGTGTGCGGTCAGCTTTCTGGGTGTTGGTCAGGAGGTCCGGGCTCAGGTTGTGTTCGACAGTGCATTAGTGCCTAGGTTAGACTATATAATTTGGTTAAAGTCGAGTTCTGTGTAGGTTTACCCTCATTTAAGGTGCCTGGGCAGCTCATGAGGCAATAATTTTTTTTTTCTAGAGGGCCGGCAGAGTGCTGCATTGTGGGTCTGGAATTGCCAAATTTTAGGACTTCGGGGCCAGGAGTTTGAGGACGGAAGTGTGAGAAGACAAGCTAGACATGGGTTTCAGGGCGAGGGCACGACAGGTACCCCCTGCAGATCTGAACCACTATCTCATGCTTCTGAAGTCAGGGCGAGGATCAGACGTTGGCTCAGGTTGGAGTTCCTGTGCATGACGGCCGCTTTATGAAGGGAGCGGAATCTCGGGGCCATTGAGGTTTTCCCACGTTGGGAGCTGTGGGATGCCCCCTTCAAGGATTCCTTCTGCGGGACAATTGAGACCTGTTGGACAGCTCCAGGACATCCCATATGGAATGACTCCAGAGCACCGTTCGCGTATGGATGCCTGGGAAGCCCGCCTCGCATTCCAATTGTCTCCTAACAACAAGACAGTTTAGATCTGATGGCTCTGCCTGAGCAACCGGGGTGGCTGAGTTGAAATGGACTTTCCTGAGGATGGGTCCTAATGTGTTTTTGTGTCCATTAGGGCCTTGGAATGGGGCGGTGGCACCGGGACCCTGAAGTACTCTCCTAAGCTTTGGACATGGCTCCCATGCACAGGTTTCCTTGTGGAGACGAGATGAGTTCTGATGGGTGCCTCAGGAAAACCCCTATGCTCGTATTGGAATCAGGCTTTTGAGGACACATGCCTGTAACCCAAAGCAATGGATCCTATTATGGCCTAGGGTCCTGTCTGGTTCAATCTTCTTCTCTGGGGACATCCATCTATGGTATGAGTGGAGGTCGATTATCAGCTGGTGTCAGACAGCCCTTGTTTGTTCCGGGCGACCTACACTATTGGGATGGCCTCAGGGACTTTGGAGGTTTCTCCTAATTTGTACTATTTTGGACCATGGAATGGGCAGAATTCCCATGGATTGGTAGGCACAGTCCTAATGTGTGGCTCCAGGGGCCCAGCCTGCAGGGTGGTGGGCCCAAGACTTTGAGGACAGAAGTCTGAAAACACAAACTCAGCTTAGATTTGGGGACGTAGGTATGGCAGGCCCGATCTACAAACCATGAGAAGAACTCTTCAGGATATGAAGAAAGTGCGAGTCTGAGGCGCTGGCTCAGACTTTTGTCTCTGGATTTTGTATCAGCGATGGCTGTGGAATGTCGGGGAGGCCTCATGGGCCATGGACGAATCTTCCTCTCTGAGGATTTGGCCCGATTCCCAATTGCTTTTCGTCAATCTGTGGGATGGGAGGACTCATTTCAGTTTTGTTACGTCAGGTGTCCCACCAAAAGCGGAATTCCAAAGCCAAGCCGTGCGGAAGACTGAAGGGTCAACCCGAACTCTGGTTAAAAATTGGGGCCTAGGGGCATGGCAAGCCCAATATGCTATCTCTTCATCCAGCCACTGAGCGGCCTTACTTGAGGACTGGGCTCAGCCTGAGCATCACAATGTGTGTTTGTGACCAATGTGTCCCGCGAGCATGGGCGGGGCCTCATGGGCCACACTGGTTTCAACTACACTGAACGTTGGACAACATGCCAACCACAAGGTTTCTTGCCATGGGGAAGGAGTTCTGATTTCTGCATCACCTTCAACCCTGGGCAGTGATTGGAGATAAGGTCTAGGTTCTGAAACCTGAAAACCGAGGTTGGGAAGAGATGACGACCTAAGGCCATGGTGGCTCAATGTGCTCACTGTGCGGCCAGCTGTCTGGGAGGGTCCAGGGGGTCCAGGCTCAGGCTGTGTCAGAAAGGGCATTAGTGCCCTGGTCAGCCTATGTATTTGGGGTACAGCCATGGTCGGTGCAGGTTATCCTCATTTGGGGTTACTGGGTAGCCCCAGAGGACAATATTTTTCTTCTGGAGGGCCGGCAGAGTGCTGCATTGTAGTTCTGGATTGCCAAACTGGAGGGCTTGTGGGCCAGTAGTCTGACGACAAAAGTCTGAGAACACAAGCTAGGCTTAGGTTTCTGGGTGAGGCCATGGCAGGCACAATCTACAGACCTGAATCGAGATCTCGTGCATCTGAAGTCAGGGCGAGGATCAGACGATCGCTCAGGTTGGAGTTTCTGTCCCTGATGGCCCCTTCATGAATGGGGGGGGCTTCACGAGGCCATGGGTGTTTTCCCACGATGGGAGTTGTGAGAAGCTCCAAACTGCAGAGAGTCTTCTGCAGGACAATTGAGACCTGTTGTTTGGCTCCAGGCCAATGATTCTGAGCAGGGTTCTAAGGATGGATGGCTGGGTAGCCCACCTCGCATTCCAATTGTCTCCTAGCAACAAGAGAGGTTAGATCTCCTGGATCTGTGGGGAGCAACCGAGGACGCTGAGTTGAAATGGACACCCCTGGGGATGGGTCCTAACGTGCTTTTGTGTCTATGGAGACCTTGGAATGAAGCGGTGGCACTGGGGCCCTAAAGGGTTCTCCTAAACAAAGACTTTGACACAGCTCCAACGTGCAAGTTTCCCATGTGTAGATGAGATGTTTTCTGATGGGTGAGTCAAGAAACAGCTATATGCTGCTTTTGAAATCCAGGCCTCTGAGGAGAGATGCCTGGAAACCAAAGCAATGGATCTGATTTGTGCCTAGGGGCCTGTTCTTTCCTTTTTACCTCTGGGGACATCTGTCTATGGGTCTGAGTGCAGGTAGGTGCTCAGTTGGGCTCAGATTGCCCCTGTTGTTCCTGGGAAGCCACCACTATTGAGATGGATCAGGGACTTTGGAGGTTTATCCTATGAGAAGGGTTGTGGCCATTGGAATGGGCACACACAATTCCCTTGGAGAGGGCAAGTACAGTCCTCTGGTTTGGCTCCAGGGGCCTGAGCCTGTAGGTTGTGTAGGCCAGGGCTGTTTGGACAGTTGTCTGAAAACACAAACTCGGCTTATGTTTCGGGTCATAGGTATGGCAGAACTGATCTACAGACCATGAGGAGAACTCTTCGGGATTTGAAAGAAGGGCGAGTGTGAGGCTCTGCTCAAGTTTTTATCCTTGATATCGTGTCACTCATGGTCGTTGAATTTCTGGGTGACTTCATGGGAAATGGACGAGTCTTACTCTCTGGTGGTTTGGCCCCGTCCAAAGAGTTTGCGGTCATTCTGTGGGCTGGAAGAAGTCCGTTTTTTTTTTTTTGTTGTTGTTGTTGTTGTTGTGTTTTTCTTTTTTAACCTCAGGTGTCCCACCGAATGATGGATTCCAGAGTAGAGCCCTGGGGAGGGGCGACTGGACAATCAGAAATCTGGTTAAAGATTGGGGCCTAGGGACATGTCAAGCCCGTTATGACATCTAATGGTCCAGCCACTGAGAGGACTTACTAGAGGACAGGACTCATACTGAGGGTCACAATGCGTGTGTATGCCCTCGTCGCACTCAAGAATGGTCGGGGCCTCAGGGTGAATGCTGGTTTCTCCTACACTGAACGTTGGACAACGTGCCAACCACAAGGGTTCTTGCCATGGGTAAGGAGGAGTTCTGATTTCTGCATCACACTCACCCATGGGCAGTGATTGGAGATAAGGTCTCGGTTCTGAAGCCTGAAAACTGAGGTAGGGAAGAGATGATGACCTAAGGCCATGGCGGGTTTTATGTGTTCAGTGTGCGGTCAGCTTTCTGGGTGTTGCTCAGGAGGTCCGGGCTCAGGTTGTGTTAGACTGTGCATTAGTGCCCAGGTTAGACTATATAATTTGGTTAAAGTCGAGTGCTGTGTAGGTTTACCCTCATTTAAGGTGCCTGGGCAGCTCATGAGGCAATCATTTTTTTTCTAGAGTGCAGGCAGAGTGCTGCATTGTGGGTCCGGAATTGCCAAACTTGAGGGCTTCGGGGCCAGGAGTGTGAGGACGGAAGTCTGAGAAGACAAGCTAGACTTGGGTTTCAGGGCGAGGGCACGGCAGGTACCCGCTGCAGATCTGAACCAATATCTCATGCATCTGAAGTCAGTGCGAGGATCAGCCGTTCGCTCAGGTTGGAGTTTCTGAGCATGACTGCCGCTTCATGAAGGGAGCGGAATCTCGAGGCCATTGAGGTTTTCCCACGTTGGGAGCTGTGGGATGCCCCCTTCAAGGATTCCTTCTGCGGGACAATTGAGACCTGTTGGACAGCTCCAGGACATCCCATATGGAATGACTCCAGAGCACCGTTCGCAGATGGATGCCTGGGAAGCCCGCCTCGCATTCCAATTGTCTCCTAGCCACAAGACAGTTTAGATCTGATGTCTCTGCCTGAGCAACCGGGGTGGCTGAGTTGAAATGGACTTTCCTGAGGATGGGTCCTAATGTGTTTTTGTGTCCATGAGGGCCTCGGAATGGGGCGGTGGCACCGGGACCCTGAAGTACTCTCCTAAGCTTTGGACATGGCTCCCATGCACAGGTTTCCTTGTGGAGACGAGATGAGTTCTGATGGGTGCCTCAGGAAAACCCCTATGCTCGTATTGGAATCAGGCTTTTGAGGACACATGCCTGTAACCCAAAGCAATGGATCCTATTATGGCCTAGGGTCCTGTCTGGTTCAATCTTCTTCTCTGGGGACATCCATCTATGGTGTGAGTGGAGGTCGATTATCAGCTGGTGTCAGACAGCCCTTGTTTGTTCCGGGCGACCTACACTATTGGGATGGCCTCAGGGACTTTGGAGGTTTCTCCTAATTTGTACTATTTTGGACCATGGAATGGGCAGAATTCCCATGGATTGGTAGGCACAGTCCTAATGTGTGGCTCCAGGGGCCCAGCCTGCAGGGTGGTTGGCCCAAGACTTTGAGGACAGAAGTCTGAAAACACAAACTCAGCTTAGATTTGGGGACGTAGGTATGGAAGGCCCGATCTACAAACCATGAGAAGAACTCTTCAGGATATGAAGAAAGTGCTAGTCTGAGGTGCTTGCTCAGGCTTTTGTCTCTGGATTTTGTATCAGCGATGGCCGTGGAATGTCGGGGAGGCCTCATGGGCCATGGACGAATCTTCCTCTCTGAGGATTTGGCCCGATTCCCAATTGCTTTTCGTCAATCTGTGGGATGGGAGGACTCATTTCAGTTTTGTTACGTCAGGTGTCCCACCAAAAGAGGAATTCCAAAGCCAAGCCGTGGGGAAGACTGAAGGGTCAACCCGAACTATGGTTAAAAATTGGGGCCTAGGGTCATGGCAAGCCCAATATGCTATCTCTTCATCCAGCTACTGAGCGGCCTTACTTGAGGACTGGGCTCAGCTTGAGCGTCACAATGTGTGTTTGTGACCAATGTGGCCCGCGAGCATGGGAGGGGCCTCATGGGCCACACTGGTTTCAACGACACTGAACGTTGGACAACATGCAACCACAAGGTTTCTTGCCATGGGGAAGGAGTTCTGATTTTTGCATCACCTTCAACCCTGGGTAGTGATTGGAGATAAGGTCTAGGTTCTGAAACCTGAAAACCGAGGTTGGGAAGAGATGACGACCTAAGGCCATGGCGGCTCAATGTGCTCAGTGTGCGGCCAGCTGTCTGGGAGGGTCCAGGGGGTCCAGGCTCAGGCTGTGTCAGAAAGGGCATTAGTGCCCTGGTCAGCCTATGTATTTGGGTTACAGCCATGGTCGGTGCAGTTTTATCCTCATTTGGGGTTACTGGGTAGCCCCAGAGGACAATGTTTTTCTTCTGGAGGGCTGGCAGAGTGCTGCATTGTAGTTCTGGATTGCCAAACTGGAGGGCTTGTGGGCCAGTAGTCTGACGACAAAAGTCTGAGAACACAAGCTAGGCTTAGGTTTCTGGGTGAGGCCATGGCAGGCACAATCTACAGACCTGAATCGAGATCTCGTGCATCTGAAGTCAGGGCGAGGATCAGACGATCACTCAGGTTGGAGTTTCTGTCCCTGATGGCCCCTTCATGAATGGGGGGGGCTTCACGAGGCCATGGGTCTTTTCCCACGATTGGAGTTGTGAGAAGCTCCAAACTGCAGAGAGTCTTCTGCAGGACAATTGAGACCTGTTGTTTGTTTCCAGGCCAATGATTCTGAGCAGGGTTCTAAGGATGGATGGCTGGGTAGCCCACCTCGCATTCCAATTGTCTCCTAGCAACAAGACAGGTTAGATCTCCTGGATCTGTGGGGAGCAACCGAGGACGCTGAGTTGAAATGGACACCCCTGGGGATGGGTCCTAACGTGCTTTTGTGTCTATGGAGACCTTGGAATGAAGCGGTGGCACTGGGGCCCAAAAGGGTTCTCCTAAACAAAGGCTTTGACACAGCTCCAACGTGCAAGTTTCCCATGTGTAGATGAGATGTTTTCTGATGGGTGAGTCAAGAAAAAACTATATGCTGCTTTTGAAATCCAGGCCTCTGAGGAGAGATGCCTGGAAACCAAAGCAATGGATCTGATTAGTGCCTAGGGGCCTGTTCTTTCCTTTTTAACTCTGGGGACATCTGCCTATGGGTCTGAGTGCAGGTAGGTGCTCAGTTGGGCTCAGATTGCCCCTGTTTTTCCTGGGAAGCCACCACTATTGAGATGGATCAGGGACTTTGGATGTTTATCCTATGAGAAGGGTTGTGGCCATTGGAATGGGCACACACAATTCCCTTGGAGAGGGCAAGTACAGTCCTCAGCTTTGGCTCCAGGGTCCTGAGCCTGTAGGTTGTGTAGGCCAGGGCTGTTTGGACAGTTGTCTGAAAACACAAACTCGGCTTATGTTTCGGGTCATAGGTATGGCAGGACTGATCTACAGACCATGAGGAGAACTCTTCGGGATTTGAAAGAAGGGCGAGTGTGAGGCTCTGCTCAAGTTTTTGTCCTGGATATCGTGTCACTCATGGTCGTTGAATTTCTGGGTGACTTCATGGGAAATGGACGAGTCTTACTCTCTGGTGGTTTGGCCACGTCCACAGAGTTTGCGTTCATTCTGTGGGCTGGAAGAAGTCCGTTTTTTTTTTGTTGTTGTTGTTGTTTTTTTCTTTTTTAACCTCAGGTGTCCCACCAAATGATGGATTCCAGAGAAGAGCCCTGGGGAGGGGCGACTGGACAATCAGAAATCTGGTTAAAAATTGGGGCCTTGGGACATGTCAAGCCCATTATGACATCTAATGGTCCAGCCACTGAGAGGACTTACTAGAGGACAGGACTCATGCTGAGGGTCACAATGCGTGTGTATGCCCTCGTCGCACTCAAGAATGGTCGGGGCCTCAGGGTGAATGCTGGTTTCTCCTACACTGAACGTTGGACAACGTGTAAACCACAAGGGTTCTTGCCATAGGTAAGGAGGAGTTATGATTCTGCATCACACTCACCCATGGGCAGCGATTGGAGATAAGGTCTCGGTTCTGAAGCCTGAAAACTGAGGTAGGGAAGAGATGATGACCTAAGGCCATGGCGGGTTTTATGTGTTCAGTGTGCGGTCAGCTTTCTGGGTGTTGGTCAAGAGGTACGGGCTCAGGTTGTGTTCGACAGTGCATTAGTGCCCAGGTTAGACTATATAATTTGGGTAAAGTCGAGTGCTGTGTAGGTTTACCCTCATTTAAGGTGCCTGGGCAGCTCATGAGGCAATCATTTTTTTTCTAGAGGGCAGGCAGAGTGCTGCATTGTGGGTCCGGAATTGCCAAACTTGAGGGCTTCGGGGCCAGGAGTGTGAGGGATGGAAAACTGAGAAGACAAGCTAGACTTGGGTTTCAGGGCGAGGGCACGGCAGGTACCCCCTGCAGATCTGAACCAATATCTCATGTATCTGAAGTCAGGGCGAGGATCAGACGTTAGCTCAGGTTGGAGTTTCTGAGCATGACGGCCGCTTCATGAAGGAAGCAGAATCTCGAGGCCATTGAGGTTTTCCCACGTTGGGAGTTGTGGGATGCCCCCTTCATGGATTCCTTCTGTGGGACAATTGAGACCTGTTGGACAGCTCCAGGACATCCCATATGGAATGACTCCAGAGCACCGTTCGCGGATGGATGCCTGGGAAGCCCGCCTCGCATTCTAATTGTCTCCTAGCAACAAGACAGTTTAGATCTGATGGCTCTGCGGGAGCAACCGGGGTGGCTGATTTGAAATGGACTTTCCTGAGGATGGGTCCTAATGTGTTTTTGTGTCCTTGAGGGCCTTGGAATGGGGCGGTGGTACCGGGACCCTGAAGTACTCTCCTAAGCTTTGGACATGGCTCCCATGCACAGGTTTCCTTGTGGAGACGAGATGAGTTCTGATGGGTGCCTCAGGAAAACCCCTATGCTCGTATTGGAATCAGGCTTTTGGGGACACATGCCTGTAACCCAAAGCAATGGATCCTATTATGGCCTAGTGTCCTGTCTGGTTCAATCTTCTTCTCTGGGGACATCCATCTATGGTATGAGTGGAGGTCGATTATCAGCTGTTGTCAGACCGCCCTTGTTTCTTTCCGGCTACCTACACTATTGGGATGGCCTCAGGGACTTTGGAGGTTTCTCCTAATTTGTACGATTTTGGACCATGTAATGGGCAGAATTCCCATGGATTGTTAGGCACAGTCCTAATGTGTGGCTCCAGGGGCCCAGCCTGGAGGGTGTGTGGCCCAAGACTTTGAGGACAGAAGTCTGAAAACACAAACTCAGCTTAGGTTTGGGGACGTAGGTATGGCAGGCCCGATCTACAAACCATGAGAAGAACTCTTCAGGATATGAAGAAAGTGCGAGTCTGAGGCGCTTGCTCAGGCTTTTGTATCTGGATTTTGTATCAGCGATGTCTGTGGAATGTCGGGAGGCCTCATGGGCCATGGACGAATCTTCCTCTCTGAGGATTTGGCCCGATTCCCAATTGCTTTTCGTCAATCTGTGGGATGGGAGGACTCATTTCAGTTTTGTTACCTCAGGTGTCCCACCAAAAGAGGAATTCCAAAGCCAAGCCGTGCGGAAGACTGAAGGGTCAACCCGAACTCTGGTTAAAAATTGGGGCCTAGGGGCATGGCAAGCCCAATATGCTATCTCTTCATCCAGCCACTGAGCGGCCTTACTTGAGGACTGGGATCAGCCTGAGCGTCACAATGTGTGTTTGTAACCAATGTGTCCCGCGAGCATGGGCGGGGCCTCATGGGCCACACTGGTTTCAACTACACTGAACGTTGGACAACATGCCAACCACAAGGTTTCTTGCCATGGGGAAGGAGTTCTGATTTCTGCATCACCTTCAACCCTGGGCAGTGATTGGAGATAAGGTCTAGGTTCTGAAACCTGAAAACCGAGGGTGGGAAGAGATGACGACCTAAGGCCATGGCGGCTCGATGTGCTCAGTGTGCGGCCAGCTGTCTGGGAGGGTCCAGGGGTTCCAGGCTCAGGCTGTGTGAGAAAGGGCATTAGTGCCCTGGTCAGCCTATGTATTTGGGGTACAGCCATGGTCGGTGCAGGTTGATCCTCATTTGGGGTTACTGGGTAGCCCCAGAAGACAATGTTTTTCTTCTGGAGGGCCGCAGAATGCTGCATGTAGTCCTGGATTGCCAAACTGGAGGGCTTGTGGGCCAGTAGTCTGACGACAAAAGTCTGAGAACACAAGCTAGGCTTAGGTTTCTGGGTGAGGCCATGGCAGGCATAATCTACAGACCTGAATCGAGATCTCGTGCATCTGAAGTCAGGGCGAGGATCAAACGATCGCTCAGGTTGTAGTTTCTGTCCCTGATGGCCCCTTCATGAATGGGGGGGGGCATCACGAGGCCATGGCTGTTTTCCCACGATGGGAGTTGTGAGAAGCTCCAAACTGCAGAGAGTCTTCTGCGGGACAATTGAGACCTGTTGTTTGGCTCCAGGCCAATGATTCTGAGCAGGGTTCTAAGGACGGATGGCTGGGTAGCCCACCTCGCATTCCAATTGTCTCCTAGCAAGAAGACAGGTTAGATCTCCTGGATCTGTGGGGAGCAACCGAGGACGCTTAGTTGAAATGGACACCCCTGGGGATGGGTCCTAACGTGCTTTTGTGTCTATGGAGACCTTGGAATGAAGCGGTGGCACTGGGCCCCTAAAGGATTCTCCTAAACAAAGGCTTTGACACAGCTCCAACGTGCAAGTTTCCCATGTGTAGATGAGATGTTTTCTGATGGGTGAGTCAAGAAACAGCTATATGCTGCTTTTGAAATCCAGGCCTCTGAGGAGAGATGCCTGGAAAAAAGCAATAGATCTGATTAGTGCCTAGGGGCTTGTTCTTTCCTTTTTAACTCTGGGGACATCTGCCTATGGGTCTGAGTGCAGGTAGGTGCTCAGTTGGGCTCAGATTGCCCCTGTTTTTCCTGGGAAGCCACCACTATTGAGATGGATCAGGGACTTTGGAGGTTTATCCTATAAGAAAGGTTGTGGCCATTGGAATGGGAACACACAATTGCCTTGGAGAGGGCAAGTACAGTCCTCAGGTTTGGCTCCAGGGTCCTGAGCCTGTAGGTTGTGTAGGCCAGGGCTGTTTGGACAGTTGTCTGAAAATACAAACTCGGCTTATGTTTCGGGTCATAGGTATGGCAGGACTGATCTACAGACCATGAGGAGAACTCTTCGGGATTTGAAAGAAGGGCGAGTGTGAGGCTCTGCTCAAGTTTTTGTCACTGGATATCGTGTCAGTCATGGTCGTGGAATTTCTGGGTGACTTCATGGGAAATGGACGAGTCTTACTCTCTGGTGGTTTGGCCCCGTCCAAAGAGTTTGCGGTCATTCTGTGGGCTGGAAGAAGTCCGTTTTTTTTTTTTTTTTTTTTTGTAGTTTTTTTCTTTTTTAACCTCAGTTGTCCCACCAAATGATGGATTCCAGAGTAGAGCCCTGGGGAGGGGCGACTGGACAATCAGAAATCTGGTTAAAAATTGGGGCCTAGGGACATGTCAAGCCCATTATGACATCTAATGGTCCAGCCACAGAGAGGACTTACTAGAGGACAGGACTCATGCTGAGGGTCACAATGCGTGTGTATGCCCTCGTCGCACTCAAGAATGGGCGGGGCCTCAGGGTGAATGCTGGTTTCTCCTACACTGAACGTTGGACAACGTGCCAACCACAAGGGTTCTTGCCATGGGTAAGGAGGTGTTTGATTTCTGCATCACACTCACCCCTGGGCAGTGATTGGAGATAAGGTCTCGGTTCTGAAGCCTGAAAACTGAGGTAGGGAAGAGATGATGACCTAAGGCCATGGCGGGTTTTATGTGCTCAGTGTGCGGTCAGCTTTCTGGGTGTTGGTCAGGAGGTCCGGGCTCAGGTTGTGTTCGACAGTGCATTAGTGCCCAGGTTAGACTATATAATTTGGGTAAAGTTGAGTGCTGTGTAGGTTTACCCTCATTTAAGGTGCCTGGGCAGCTCATGAGGCAATAATTTTTTTTCTAGAGGGCAGGCAGAGTGCTGCATTGTGGGTCCGGAATTGCCAAACTTGAGGGCTTAGGGGCCAGGAGTGTGAGGACGGAAGTCTGAGAAGACAAGCTAGACTTGGGTTTCAGGGCGAGGGCACGGCAGGTACCCCCTGCAGATCTGAACCAATATCTCATGCATCTGAAGTCAGAGCGAGGATCAGACGTTGGCTCAGGTTGTAGTTTCTGAGCATGACGGCCGCTTCATGAAGGCAGCGGAATATCGAGGCCATTGAGTTTTTCCCACGTTGGGAGTTGTGGGATGCCCCCTTCAAGGATTCCTTCTGCGGGACAATTGAGACCTGTTGGACAGCTCCAGGACATCCCATATGGAATGACTCCAGAGCACCGTTCGTGGATGGATGCCTGGGAAGCCCGCCTCACATTCCAATTGTCTCCTAGCAACAAGACAGTTTAGATCTGATGGCTCTGCCGGAGCAACCGGGGTGGCTGAGTTGAAATGGACTTTGCTGAGGATGGGTCCTAATGTGTTTTTTTGTCCATGAGGGCCTTGGAATGGGGCGGTGGCACCGGGACCCTGAAGTACTCTCCTAAGCTTTGGACATGGCTCCCATGCACAGGTTTCCTTGTGGAGACGAGATGAGTTCTGAAGGGTGCCTGAGGAAAACTTCTATGCTCGTATTGGAATCAGGCTTTTGAGGACACCTGCCTGTAACCCAAAGCAATGGATCCTATTATGGCCTAGGGTCCTGTCTGGTTCAATCTTCTTCTCTGGGGACATCCATCTATGGTATGAGTGGAGGTCGATTATCAGCGGGTGTCAGACAGCCCTTGTTTGTTCCGGGCGACCTACACTATTGGGATGGCCTCAGGGACTTTGGAGATTTCTCCTAATTTGTAGGATTTTGGACCCTGGAATGGGCAGAATTCCCATGGATTGGTAGGCACAGTCCTAATGTGTGGCTCCAGGGGCCAAGCCTGGAGGGTGTGGGGCCCAAGACTTTGAGGACAGAAGTCTGAAAACACAAACTCAGCTTAGGTTTGGGGACGTAGGTATGGCAGGCCCGATCAACAAACCATGAGAAGAACTCTTCAGGATATGAAGAAAGTGCGAGTCTGAGGCGCTTGCTCAGGCTTTTGTATCTGGATTTTGTATCAGCGATGGCCGTGGAATGTCGGGGAGGCCTCATGGGCCATGGACGAATCTTCCTCTCTGAGGATTTGCCCGATTCCCAATTGCTTTTCGTCAATCTGTGGGATGGGAGGACTTATTTCAGTTTTGTTACGTCAGGTGTCCCACCAAAAGAGGAATTCCAAAGCCAAGCCGTGGGGAATACTGAAGGGTCAACCCGAACTATGGTTAAAAATTGGGGCCTAAAAAAAAAAAAAAAAAAATAAAAAAATAAAATAAAATTGGGGCCTAGGGGCATGGCAAGCCCAATATGCTATCTCTTCATCCAGCCACTGAGCGGCCTTACTTGAGGACTGGGCTCAGCCTGAGCGTCACAATGTGTGTTTGTGACCAATGTGTCACGCGAGCATGGGCGGGGCCTCATGGGCCACACTGGTTTCAACTACACTGAACGTTGGACAACATGCCAACCACAAGGTTTCTTGCCATGGGGAAGGAGTTCTGATTTTTGCATCACCTTCAACCCTGGGCAGTGATTGGAGATAAGGTCTAGATTCTGAAACCTGAAAAACGAGGTGGGGAAGAGATGACGATCTAAGGCCATGGCGGCTCGATGTACTCAGTGTGCGGCCAGCTGTCTGGGAGGGTCCAGGGTGTCGAGGCTCAGGCTGTGTCAGAAAGCGCATTAGTGCCCTGGTCAGCCTATGTATTTGGGGTACAGCCAAGGTCGGTGCAGGTTGATCCTCATTTGGGGTTACTGGGTAGCCCCAGTGGACAATGTTTTTCTTCTGGAGGGCCGGCAGAGTGCTGCATTGTAGATCTGGATTGCCAAACTGGAGGGCTTGTGGGCCAGTAGTCTGACGACAAAAGTCTGAGAACACAAGCTAGGCTTAGGTTTCTGGGTGAGGCCATGGCAGGCACAATCTACAGACCTGAATCGAGATCTCGTGCATCTGAAGTCAGGGCGAGGATCAGACGATCACTCAGGTTGGAGTTTCTGTCCCTGATGGCCCCTTCATGAATGGGGGGGCATCACGAGGCCATGGGTGTTTTCCCACGAGGGGAGTTGTGAGAAGCTCCAAACTGCAGAGAGTCTTCTGCAGGACAATTGAGACCTGTTGTTAGGCTCCAGGCCATTGATTCTGAGCAGGGTTCTAAGGATGGATGGATGGGTAGCCCACCTCGCATTCCAATTGTCTCCTAGCAACAAGACAGGTTAGATCTCCTGGATCTGTGGGGAGCAACCGAGGACGCTGAGTTGAAATGGACACCCCTGGGGATGGATCCTAACGTGCTTTTGTGTCTATGGAGACTTTGGAATGAAGCGGTGGCACTGGGGCCCTAAAGGGTTCTCCTAAACAGAGGCTTTGACACAGCTCCAACGTGCAAGTTTCCCATGTGTAGATGAGATGTTTTCTGATGGGTGAGTCAAGAAAAAGCTATATGCTGCTTTTGAAATCCAGGAATCTGAGGAGAGATGCCTGGAAACCAAAGCAATGGATCTGATTCGTGCCTAGGGGCCTGTTCTTTCCTTTTTACCTCTGGGGACATCTGTCTATGGGTCTGAGTGCAGGTAGGTGCTCAGTTGGGCTCAGATTGCCCCTGTTTTTCCTGGGAAGCCACCACTATTGAGATGGATCAGGGACTTTGGAGGTTTATCCTATTAGAAGGGTTGTGGCCATTGGAATGGGCACACACAATTCCCTTGGAGAGGGCAAGTACAGTCCTCAGGTTTGGCTCCAGGGGCCTGAGCCTGTAGGTTGTGTAGGCCAGGGCTGTTTGGACAGTTGTCTGAAAACACAAACTCGGCTTATGTTTCGGGTCATAGGTATGGCAGGACTGATCTACAGACCATGAGGAGAACTCTTCGGGATTTGAAAGAAGGGCGAGTGTGAGGCTCCTGCTCAAGTTTTTGCCTCTGGATATCGTGTCACTCATGGCCGAGGAATTTCTGGGTGACTTCATGGGAAATGGACGAGTCTTACTCTCAGGTGGTTTGGCCCCGTCCAAAGAGTTTGCGGTCATTCTGTGGGCTGGAAGAAGTACGTTTTTTTTTTTTTTTTATGTTGTTGTTGTTGTTTTCTTTTTTAACCTCAGGTGTCCCACCAAATGATGGATTCCAGAGTAGAGCCCTAGGGAGGGGCGACTGGACCATCAGAAATCTGGTTAAAAATTGGGGCCTAGGGACATGTCAAGCCCATTATGACATCTAATGGTCCAGCCACTGAGAGGACTTACTAGAGGACAGGACTCATGCTGAGGGTCACAATGCGTGTGTATGAGCTCGTAATACTCAAGAATGGTCGGGGCCTCAGGGTGAATGCTGGTTTCTCCTACACTGAACGTTGGACAACGTGCCAACCACAAGGGTTCTTGCCATGGGTAAGGAGGAGTCCTGATTTCTGCATCACACTCACCCCTGGGCAGTGATTGGAGATAAGGTCTCGGTTCTGAAGCCTGAAAACTGAGGTAGGGAAGAGATGATGACCTAAGGCCATGGCGGGTTTTATGTGCTCAGTGTGCGGTCAGCTTTCTGGGTGTTGGTCAGCAGGTTCGGGCTCAGGTTGTGTTCGACAGTGCATTAGTGCCCAGGTTAGACTATATAATTTGGGTAAAGTCGAGTGCTGTGTAGGTTTACCCTCATTTAAGGTGCCTGGGCAGCTCATGAGGCAATATTTTTTTTTCTAGAGGGCAGGCAGAGTGCTGCATTGTCGGTCCGGAATTGCCAAACTTGAGGGCTTCGGGGCCAGGAGTGTGAGGACGGAAGTCTGAGAAGACAAGCTGGACTTGGGTTTCAGGGCGAGGGCACGGCAGGTACCCCCTGCAGATCTGAACCAATATCTCATCCATCTGAAGTCAGGGCGAGGATCAGACGTTGGCTCAGGGTGGAGTTTCTTTGCATGATGGCCGCTTCATGAAGGGAGCGGAATCTCGAGGCCATTGAGGTTTTCCCACGTTGGGAGTTGTGGGATGCCCCCTTCAAGGATTCCTTCTGCGGGACAATTGAGACCTGTTGGACAGCTCCAGGACATCCCATATGGAATGACTCCAGAGCACGGTTCGCGGATGGATGCCTGGGCAGCCTGCCTCGCATTCCAATTGTCTCCTAGCAACAAGACTGTTTAAATCTGATGGCTCTGCTGGAGCAACCGGGGTGGCTGAGTTGAAATGGACTTTCCTGAGGATGGGTCCTAATGTGTTTTTGTGTCCATGAGGGCCTTGGAATGGGGCGGTGGCACCGGGAATATGAAGTTCTCTCCTAAGCTTTGGACATGGCTCCCAGGTTTCCTTGTGGAGACGAGATGAGTTCTGATGGGTGCCTCAGGAAAACCCCTATGCTCGTATTGGAATCAGGCTTTTGAGGACACATGCCTGTAACCCAAAGCAATGGATCCTATTATGGCCTAGGGTCCTGTCTGGTTCAATCTTCTTCTCTGGGGACATCCATCTATGGTATGAGTGGAGGTCGATTATCAGCTGGTGTCAGACAGCCCTTGTTTGTTCCGGGCGACCCACACTATTGGGATGGCCTCACGGACTTTGGAGGTTGCTCCTAATTTGTACGATTCTGGACCATGGAATGGGCAGAATTCCCATGGATTGGTAGGCACAGTCCTAATGTGTGGCTCCAGGGGCCCAGCCTGGAGGGTGTGTGGCCCAAGACGTTGAGGACAGAAGTCTGAAAACACAAACTCAGCTTAGGTTTGGGGACGTAGGTATGGCAGGCCCGATCTACAAACCATGAGAAGAACTCTTCAGGATATGAAGAAAGTGCGAGTCTGAGGCGCTTGCTCAGGCTTTTTTCTCTGGATTTTGATCAGCGATGGCCGTGGAATGTGGGGAGGCCTCATGGGCCATGGACGAATCTTCCTCTCTGAGGATTTGGCCCGATTCCCAATTGCTTTTCGTCAATCTGTGGGATGGGAGGACTCATTTCAGTTTTGTTACCTCAGATGTCCCACCAAAAGAGGAATTCCAAAGCCAAGCCGTGGGGAAGACTGAAGGGACAACCCGAACTATGGTTAAAAATTGGGGCCTAGGGGCATGGCAAGCCCAATATGCTATCTCTTCATCCAGCCACTGAGTGACCTTACTTGAGGACTGGGCTCAGCCTGAGCGTCACAATGTGTGTTTGTGACCAATGTGGCCCGCCAGCATGGGCGGGGCCTCATGGGCCACACTGGTTTCAACTACACTGAACGTTGGACAACATGACAACCACAAGCTTTCTTGCCATGGGGAAGGAGTTCTGATTTCTGCATCACCTTCAACCCTGGGCAGTGATTGGAGATAAGGTCTAGGTTCTGAAACCTGAAAACCGAGGTTGGGAAGAGATGACGACCTAAGGCCATGGCAGCTCGATGTGCTCAGTGTGCGGCCAGCTGTCTGGGAGGGTCCACGGGGTCCAGGCTCAGGCTGTGTCAGAAAGGGCATTAGTGCCCTGGTCAGCCTAAGTATTTGGGGTACAGCCAAGGTCGGTGCAGGTTGATCCTCATTTGGGGTTACTGGGTAGCCCCAGTGGACAATGTTTTTCTTCTGGAGGGCCGGCAGAGTGCTGCATTGTAGATCTGGATTGCCAAACTGGAGGGCTTGTGGGCCAGTAGTCTGACGACAAAAGTCTGAGAACACAAGCTAGGCTTAGGTTTCTGGGTGAGGCCATGGCAGGCACAATCTACAGACCTGAATCGAGATCTCGTGCATCTGAAGTCAGGGCGAGGATCAGACGATCGCTCAGGTTGGAGTTTCTGTCCCTGATGGCCCCTTCATGAATGGGGGGGCATCACGAGGCCATGGGTGTTTTCCCACGAGGGGAGTTGTGAGAAGCTCCAAACTGCAGAGAGTCTTCTGCAGGACAATTGAGACCTGTTGTTAGGCTCCAGGCCAATGATTCTGAGCAGGGTTCTAAGGATGGATGGATGGGTAGCCCACCTCGCATTCCAATTGTCTCCTAGCAACAAGACAGGTTAGATCTCCTGGATCTGTGGGGAGCAACCGAGGACGCTGAGTTGAAATGGACACCCCTGGGGATGGATCCTAACGTGCTTTTGTGTCTATGGAGACTTTGGAATGAAGCGGTGGCACTGGGGCCCTAAAGGGTTCTCCTAAACAGAGGCTTTGACACAGCTCCAACGTGCAAGTTTCCCATGTGTAGATGAGATGTTTTCTGATGGGTGAGTCAAGAAAAAGCTATATGCTGCTTTTGAAATCCAGGAATCTGAGGAGAGATGCCTGGAAACCAAAGCAATGGATCTGATTCGTGCCTAGGGGCCTGTTCTTTCCTTTTTACCTCTGGGGACATCTGTCTATGGGTCTGAGTGCAGGTAGGTGCTCAGTTGGGCTCAGATTGCCCCTGTTTTTCCTGGGAAGCCACCACTATTGAGATGGATCAGGGACTTTGGAGGTTTATCCTATTAGAAGGGTTGTGGCCATTGGAATGGGCACACACAATTCCCTTGGAGAGGGCAAGTACAGTCCTCAGGTTTGGCTCCAGGGGCCTGAGCCTGTAGGTTGTGTAGGCCAGGGTTGTTTGGACAGTTGTCTGAAAACACAAACTCGGCTTATGTTTCGGGTCATAGGTATGGCAGGACTGATCTACAGACCATGAGGAGAACTCTTCGGGATTTGAAAGAAGGGCGAGTGTGAGGCTCCTGCTCAAGTTTTTGCCTCTGGATATCGTGTCACTCATGGCCGAGGAATTTCTGGGTGACTTCATGGGAAATGGACGAGTCTTACTCTCAGGTGGTTTGGCCCCGTCCAAAGAGTTTGCGGTCATTCTGTGGGCTGGAAGAAGTACGTTTTTTTTTTTTTTTTTTATGTTGTTGTTGTTTTCTTTTTTAACCTCAGGTGTCCCACCAAATGATGGATTCCAGAGTAGAGCCCTAGGGAGGGGCGACTGGACCATCAGAAATCTGGTTAAAAATTGGGGCCTAGGGACATGTCAAGCCCATTATGACATCTAACGGTCCAGCCACTGAGAGTACTTACTAGAGGACAGGACTCATGCTGAGGGTCACAATGCGTGTGTATGAGCTCGTAATACTCAAGAATGGGCGGGGCCTCAGGGTGAATGCTGGTTTCTCCTACACTGAACGTTGGACAACGTGCCAACCACAAGGGTTCTTGCCATGGGTAAGGAGGAGTCCTGATTTCTGCATCACACTCACCCCTGGGCAGTGATTGGAGATAAGGTCTCGGTTCTGAAGCCTGAAAACTGAGGTAGGGAAGAGATGATGACCTAAGGCCATGGCGGGTTTTATGTGCTCAGTGTGCGGTCAGCTTTCTGGGTGTTGGTCAGCAGGTTCGGGCTCAGGTTGTGTTCGACAGTGCATTAGTGCCCAGGTTAGACTATATAATTTGGGTAAAGTCGAGTGCTGTGTAGGTTTACCCTCATTTAAGGTGCCTGGGCAGCTCATGAGGCAATATTTTTTTTTCTAGAGGGCAGGCAGAGTGCTGCATTGTCGGTCCGGAATTGCCAAACTTGAGGGCTTCGGGGCCAGGAGTGTGAGGACGGAAGTCTGAGAAGACAAGCTGGACTTGGGTTTCAGGGCGAGGGCACGGCAGGTACCCCCTGCAGATCTGAACCAATATCTCATCCATCTGAAGTCAGGGCGAGGATCAGACGTTGGCTCAGGGTGGAGTTTCTTTGCATGATGGCCGCTTCATGAAGGGAGCGGAATCTCGAGGCCATTGAGGTTTTCCCACGTTGGGAGTTGTGGGATGCCCCCTTCAAGGATTCCTTCTGCGGGACAATTGAGACCTGTTGGACAGCTCCAGGACATCCCATATGGAATGACTCCAGAGCACGGTTCGCGGATGGATGCCTGGGCAGCCTGCCTCGCATTCCAATTGTCTCCTAGCAACAAGACTGTTTAAATCTGATGGCTCTGCTGGAGCAACCGGGGTGGCTGAGTTGAAATGGACTTTCCTGAGGATGGGTCCTAATGTGTTTTTGTGTCCATGAGGGCCTTGGAATGGGGCGGTGGCACCGGGAATATGAAGTTCTCTCCTAAGCTTTGGACATGGCTCCCAGGTTTCCTTGTGGAGACGAGATGAGTTCTGATGGGTGCCTCAGGAAAACCCCTATGCTCGTATTGGAATCAGGCTTTTGAGGACACATGCCTGTAACCCAAAGCAATGGATCCTATTATGGCCTAGGGTCCTGTCTGGTTCAATCTTCTTCTCTGGGGACATCCATCTATGGTATGAGTGGAGGTCGATTATCAGCTGGTGTCAGACAGCCCTTGTTTGTTCCGGGCGACCCACACTATTGGGATGGCCTCACGGACTTTGGAGGTTGCTCCTAATTTGTACGATTCTGGACCATGGAATGGGCAGAATTCCCATGGATTGGTAGGCACAGTCCTAATGTGTGGCTCCAGGGGCCCAGCCTGGAGGGTGTGTGGCCCAAGACGTTGAGGACAGAAGTCTGAAAACACAAACTCAGCTTAGGTTTGGGGACGTAGGTATGGCAGGCCCGATCTACAAACCATGAGAAGAACTCTTCAGGATATGAAGAAAGTGCGAGTCTGAGGCGCTTGCTCAGGCTTTTTTCTCTGGATTTTGATCAGCGATGGCCGTGGAATGTGGGGAGGCCTCATGGGCCATGGACGAATCTTCCTCTCTGAGGATTTGGCCCGATTCCCAATTGCTTTTCGTCAATCTGTGGGATGGGAGGACTCATTTCAGTTTTGTTACCTCAGATGTCCCACCAAAAGAGGAATTCCAAAGCCAAGCCGTGGGGAAGACTGAAGGGACAACCCGAACTATGGTTAAAAATTGGGGCCTAGGGGCATGGCAAGCCCAATATGCTATCTCTTCATCCAGCCACTGAGTGACCTTACTTGAGGACTGGGCTCAGCCTGAGCGTCACAATGTGTGTTTGTGACCAATGTGGCCCGCCAGCATGGGCGGGGCCTCATGGGCCACACTGGTTTCAACTACACTGAACGTTGGACAACATGACAACCACAAGCTTTCTTGCCATGGGGAAGGAGTTCTGATTTCTGCATCACCTTCAACCCTGGGCAGTGATTGGAGATAAGGTCTAGGTTCTGAAACCTGAAAACCGAGGTTGGGAAGAGATGACGACCTAAGGCCATGGCAGCTCGATGTGCTCAGTGTGCGGCCAGCTGTCTGGGAGGGTCCACGGGGTCCAGGCTCAGGCTGTGTCAGAAAGGGCATTAGTGCCCTGGTCAGCCTAAGTATTTGGGGTACAGCCAAGGTCGGTGCAGGTTGATCCTCATTTGGGGTTACTGGGTAGCCCCAGTGGACAATGTTTTTCTTCTGGAGGGCCGGCAGAGTGCTGCATTGTAGATCTGGATTGCCAAACTGGAGGGCTTGTGGGCCAGTAGTCTGACGACAAAAGTCTGAGAACACAAGCTAGGCTTAGGTTTCTGGGTGAGGCCATGGCAGGCACAATCTACAGACCTGAATCGAGATCTCGTGCATCTGAAGTCAGGGCGAGGATCAGACGATCGCTCAGGTTGGAGTTTCTGTCCCTGATGGCCCCTTCATGAATGGGGGGGCATCACGAGGCCATGGGTGTTTTCCCACGAGGGGAGTTGTGAGAAGCTCCAAACTGCAGAGAGTCTTCTGCAGGACAATTGAGACCTGTTGTTAGGCTCCAGGCCAATGATTCTGAGCAGGGTTCTAAGGAAGGATGGATGGGTAGCCCACCTCGCATTCCAATTGTCTCCTAGCAACAAGACAGGTTAGATCTCCTGGATCTGTGGGGAGCAACCGAGGACGCTGAGTTGAAATGGACACCCCTGGGGATGGATCCTAACGTGCTTTTGTGTCTATGGAGACTTTGGAATGAAGCGGTGGCACTGGGGCCCTAAAGGGTTCTCCTAAACAGAGGCTTTGACACAGCTCCAACGTGCAAGTTTCCCATGTGTAGATGAGATGTTTTCTGATGGGTGAGTCAAGAAAAAGCTATATGCTGCTTTTGAAATCCAGGAATCTGAGGAGAGATGCCTGGAAACCAAAGCAATGGATCTGATTCGTGCCTAGGGGCCTGTTCTTTCCTTTTTACCTCTGGGGACATCTGTCTATGGGTCTGAGTGCAGGTAGGTGCTCAGTTGGGCTCAGATTGCCCCTGTTTTTCCTGGGAAGCCACCACTATTGAGATGGATCAGGGACTTTGGAGGTTTATCCTATTAGAAGGGTTGTGGCCATTGGAATGGGCACACACAATTCCCTTGGAGAGGGCAAGTACAGTCCTCAGGTTTGGCTCCAGGGGCCTGAGCCTGTAGGTTGTGTAGGCCAGGGCTGTTTGGACAGTTGTCTGAAAACACAAACTCGGCTTATGTTTCGGGTCATAGGTATGGCAGGACTGATCTACAGACCATGAGGAGAACTCTTCGGGATTTGAAAGAAGGGCGAGTGTGAGGCTCTGCTCAAGATTTTGTCACTGGATATCGTGTCACTCATGGCCGAGGAATTTCTGGGTGACTTCATGGGAAATGGACGAGTCTTACTCTCAGGTGGTTTGGCCCCGTCCAAAGAGTTTGCGGTCATTCTGTGGGCTGGAAGAAGTACGTTTTTTTTTTTTTTTGTTGTTGTTGTTGTTGTTGTTGTTTTCTTTTTTAACCTCAGGTGTCCCAACAAATGATGGATTCCAGAGTAGAGCCCTAGGGAGGGGCGACTGGACCATCAGAAATCTGGTTAAAAATTGGGGCCTAGGGACATGTCAAGCCCATTATAACATCTAATGGTCCAGCCACTGAGAGGACTTACTAGAGGACAGGACTCATGCTGAGGGTCACAATGCGTTTGTATGAGCTCGTAATACTCAAGAATGGTCGGGGCCTCAGGGTGAATGCTGGTTTCTCCTACACTGAACGTTGGACAACGTGCCAACCACAAGGGTTCTTGCCATGGGTAAGGAGGAGTCCTGATTTCTGCATCACACTCACCCCTGGGCAGTGATTGGAGATAAGGTCTCGGTTCTGAAGCCTGAAAACTGAGGTAGGGAAGAGATGATGACCTAAGGCCATGGCGGGTTTTATGTGCTCAGTGTGCGGTCAGCTTTCTGGGTGTTGGTCAGCAGGTCCGGGCTCAGGTTGTGTTCGACAGTGCATTAGTGCCCAGGTTAGACTATATAATTTGGGTAAAGTCGAGTGCTGTGTAGGTTTACCCTCATTTAAGGTGCCTGGGCAGCTCATGAGGCAATAATTTTTTTTCTAGAGGGCAGGCAGAGTGCTGCATTGTCGGTCCGGAATTGCCAAACTTGAGGGCTTCGGGGCCAGGAGTGTGAGGACAGAAGTCTGAGAAGACAAGCTGGACTTGGGTTTCAGGGCGAGGGCACGGCAGGTACCCCCTGCAGATCTGAACCAATATCTCATCCATCTGAAGTCAGGGCGAGGATCAGACGTTGGCTCAGGGTGGAGTTTCTTTGCATGATGGCCGCTTCATGAAGGGAGCGGAATCTCGAGGCCATTGAGGTTTTCCCACGTTGGGAGTTGTGGGATGCCCCCTTCAAGGATTCCTTCTGCGGGACAATTGAGACCTGTTGGACAGCTCCAGGACATCCCATATGGAATGACTCCAGAGCACGGTTCGCGGATGGATGCCTGGGCAGCCTGCCTCGCATTCCAATTGTCTCCTAGCAACAAGACTGTTTAGATCTGATGGCTCTGCTGGAGCAACCGGGGTGGCTGAGTTGAAATGGACTTTCCTGAGGATGGGTCCTAATGTGTTTTTGTGTCCATGAGGGCCTTGGAATGGGGCGGTGGCACCGGGAATATGAAGTTCTCTCCTAAGCTTTGGACATGGCTCCCATGCACAGGTTTCCTTGTGGAGACAAGATGAGTTCTGATGGGTGCCTCAGGAAAACCCCTATGCTCGTATTGGAATCAGGCTTTTGAGGACACATGCCTGTAACCCAAAGCAATGGATCCTATTATGGCCTAGGGTCCTGTCTGGTTCAATCTTCTTCTCTGGGGACATCCATCTATGGTATGAGTGGAGGTCGATTATCAGCTGGTGTCAGACAGCCCTTGTTTGTTCCGGGCGACCCACACTATTGGGATGGCCTCACGGACTTTGGAGGTTGCTCCTAATTTGTACGATTCTGGACCATGGAATGGGCAGATTTCCCATGGATTGGAAGGCACAGTCCTAATGTGTGGCTCCAGGGGCCCAGCCTGGAGGGTGTGTGGCCCAAGACGTTGCGGACAGAAGTCTGAAAACACAAACTCAGCTTAGGTTTGGGGACGTAGGTATGGCAGGCCCGATCTACAAACCATGAGAAGAACTCTTCAGGATATGAAGAAAGTGCGAGTCTGAGGCGCTTGCTCAGGCTTTTTTCTCTGGATTTTGATCAGCGATGGCCGTGGAATGTGGGGAGGCCTCATGGGCCATGGACGAATCTTCCTCTCTGAGGATTTGGCCCGATTCCCAATTGCTTTTCGTCAATCTGTGGGATGGGAGGACTCATTTCAGTTTTGTTACCTCAGATGTCCCACCAAAAGAGGAATTCCAAAGCCAAGCCGTGGGGAAGACTGAAGGGACAACCCGAACTATGGTTAAAAATTGGGGCCTAGGGGCATGGCAAGCCCAATATGCTATCTCTTCATCCAGCCACTGAGTGACCTTACTTGAGGACTGGGCTCAGCCTGAGCGTCACAATGTGTGTTTGTGACCAATGTGGCCAGCGAGCATGGGCGGGGCCTCATGGGCCACACTGGTTTCAACTACACTGAACGTTGGACAACATGACAACCACAAGCTTTCTTGCCATGGGGAAGGAGTTCTGATTTCTGCATCACCTTCAACCCTGGGCAGTGATTGGAGATAAGGTCTAGGTTCTGAAACCTGAAAACCGAGGTTGGGAAGAGATGACGCCCTAAGGCCATGGCGGCTAGATGTGCTCAGTGTGCGGCCAGTTGTCTGGGAGGAGCCAGGGGCTCCAGGCTCAGGCTGTGTCAGAAAGGGCATTAGTGCCCTGGTCAGCCTATGTATTTGGGGTACAGCCAAGGTCGGTGCAGGTTGATCCTCATTTGGGGTTACTGGGTAGCCCCAGTGGACAATGTTTTTCTTCTGGAGGGCCGGCAGAGTGCTGCATTGTAGATCTGGATTGCCAAACTGGAGGGCTTGTGGGCCAGTAGTCTGACGACAAAAGTCTGAGAACACAAGCTAGGCTTAGGTTTCTGGGTGAGGCCATGGCAGGCACAATCTACAGACCTGAATCGAGATCTCGTGCATCTGAAGTCAGGGCGAGGATCAGACGATCGCTCAGGTTGGAGTTTCTGTCCCTGATGGCCCCTTCATGAATGGGGGGGCATCACGAGGCCATGGGTGTTTTCCCACGAGGGGAGTTGTGAGAAGCTCCAAACTGCAGAGAGTCTTCTGCAGGACAATTGAGACCTGTTGTTAGGCTCCAGGCCAATGATTCTGAGCAGGGTTCTAAGGATGGATGGATGGGTAGACCACCTCGCTTTCCAATTGTCTCCTAGCAACAAGACAGGTTAGATCTCCTGGATCTGTGGGGAGCAACCGAGGACGCTGAGTTGAAATGGACACCCCTGGGGATGGATCCTAACGTGCTTTTGTGTCTATGGAGACTTTGGAATGAAGCGGTGGCACTGGGGCCCTAAAGGGTTCTCCTAAACAGAGGCTTTGACACAGCTCCAACGTGCAAGTTTCCCATGTGTAGATGAGATGTTTTCTGATGGGTGAGTCAAGAAAAAGCTATATGCTGCTTTTGAATTCCAGGCCTCTGAGGAGAGATGCCTGGAAACCAAAGCAATGGATCTGATTCGTGCCTAGGGGCCTGTTCTTTCCTTTTTACCTCTGGGGACATCTGTCTATGGGTCTGAGTGCAGGTAGGTGCTCAGTTGGGCTCAGATTGCCCCTGTTTTTCCTGGGAAGCCACCACTATTGAGATGGATCAGGGACTTTGGAGGTTTATCCTATTAGAAGGGTTGTGGCCATTGGAATGGGCACACACAATTCCCTTGGAGAGGGCAAGTACAGTCCTCAGGTTTGGCTCCAGGGGCCTGAGCCTGTAGGTTGTGTAGGCCAGGGTTGTTTGGACAGTTGTCTGAAAACACAAACTCGGCTTATGTTTCGGGTCATAGGTATGGCAGGACTGATCTACAGACCATGAGGAGAACTCTTCGGGATTTGAAAGAAGGGCGAGTGTGAGGCTCCTGCTCAAGTTTTTGCCTCTGGATATCGTGTCACTCATGGCCGAGGAATTTCTGGGTGACTTCATGGGAAATGGACGAGTCTTACTCTCAGGTGGTTTGGCCCCGTCCAAAGAGTTTGCGGTCATTCTGTGGGCTGGAAGAAGTACGTTTTTTTTTTTTTTTTATGTTGTTGTTGTTTTCTTTTTTAACCTCAGGTGTCCCACCAAATGATGGATTCCAGAGTAGAGCCCTAGGGAGGGGCGACTGGACCATCAGAAATCTGGATAAAAATTGGGGCCTAGGGACATGTCAAGCCCATTATGACATCTAACGGTCCAGCCACTGAGAGTACTTACTAGAGGACAGGACTCATGCTGAGGGTCACAATGCGTGTGTATGAGCTCGTAATACTCAAGAATGGGCGGGGCCTCATGGTGAATGCTGGTTTCTCCTACACTGAACGTTGGACAACGTGCCAACCACAAGGGTTCTTGCATGGGTAAGGAGGAATCCTGATTTCTGCATCACACTCACCCCTGGGCAGTGATTGGAGATAAGGTCTCGGTTCTGAAGCCTGAAAACTGAGGTAGGGAAGAGATGATGACCTAAGGCCATGGCGGGTTTTATGTGCTCAGTGTGCGGTCAGCTTTCTGGGTGTTGGTCAGGAGGTCCGGGCTCAGGTTGTGTTCGACAGTGCATTAGTGCCCAGGTTAGACTATATAATTTGGGTAAAGTCGAGTGCTGTGTAGGTTTACCCTCATTTAAGGTGCCTGGGCAGCTCATGAGGCAATCATTTTTTTTCTAGAGGGCAGGCAGAGTGCTGCATTGTCGGTCCGGAATTGCCAAACTTGAGGGCTTCGGGGCCAGGAGTGTGAGGACGGAAGTCTGAGAAGACAAGCTGGACTTGGGTTTCAGGGCGAGGGCACGGCAGGTACCCCCTGCAGATCTGAACCAATATCTCATCCATCTGAAGTCAGGGCGAGGATCAGACGTTGGCTCAGGGTGGAGTTTCTTTGCATGATGGCCGCTTCATGAAGGGAGCGGAATCTCGAAGCCATTAAGGTTTTCCCACGTTGGGAGTTGTGGGATGCCCCCTTCAAGGATTCCTTCTGCGGGACAATTGAGACCTGTTGGACAGCTCCAGGACATCCCATATGGAATGACTCCAGAGCACGGTTCGCGGATGGATGCCTGGGCAGCCTGCTTCGCATTCCAATTGTCTCCTAGCAACAAGACTGTTTAGATCTGATGGCTCTGCCTGAGCAACCGGGGTGGCTGACTTGAAATGGACTTTCCTGAGGATGGGTCCTAATGTGTTTTTGTGTCCATGAGGGCCTTGGAATGGGGCGGTGGCACCGGGACCCTGAAGTACTCTCCTAAGCTTTGGACATGGCTCCCATGCACAGGTTTCCTTGTGGAGACGAGATGAGTTCTGATGGGTGCCTCAGGAAAACCCCTATGCTCGTATTGGAATAGGCTTTTGAGGACACATGCCTGAAACCCAAAGCAATGGATCCTATTATGGCCTAGGGTCCTGTCTGGTTCAATCTTCTTCTCTGGGGACATCCATCTATGGTATGAGTGGAGGTCGATTATCAGCTGGTGTCAGACAGCCCTTGTTTGTTCCGGGCGACCCACACTATTGGGATGGCCTCAGGGACTTTGGAGGTTTCTCCTAATTTGTACGATTCTGGACCATGGAATGGGCAGAATTCCCATGGATTGGAAGGCACAGTCCTAATGTGTGGCTCCAGGGGCCCAGCCTGGAGGGTGTGTGGCCCAAGACGTTGAGGACAGAAGTCTGAAAACACAAACTCAGCTTAGGTTTGGGGACGTAGGTATGGCAGGCCCGATCTACAAACCATGAGAAGAACTCTTCAGGATATGAAGAAAGTGCGAGTCTGAGGCGCTTGCTCAGGTTTTTTTCTCTGGATTTTGATCAGCGATGGCCGTGGAATGTGGGGAGGCCTCATGGGCCATGGACGAATCTTCCTCTCTGAGTATTTGGCCCGATTCCCAATTGCTTTTCGTCAATCTGTGGACGGGAGGACTCATTTCAGTTTTGTTACCTCAGATGTCCCACCAAAAGAGGAATTCCAAAGCCAAGCCGTGGGGAAGACTGAAGGGACAACCCGAACTATGGTTAAAAATTGGGGCCTAGGGGCATGGCAAGCCCAATATGCTATCTCTTCATCCAGCCACTGAGTGACCTTACTTGAGGACTGGGCTCAGCCTGAGCGTCACAATGTGTGTTTGTGACCAATGTGGCCAGCGAGCATGGGCGGGGCCTCATGGGCCACACTGGTTTCAACTACACTGAACGTTGGACAACATGACAACCACAAGCTTTCTTGCCATGGGGAAGGAGTTCTGATTTCTGCATCACCTTCAACCCTGGGCAGTGATTGGAGATAAGGTCTAGGTTCTGAAACCTGAAAACCGAGGTTGGGAAGAGATGACGACCTAAGGCCATGGCAGCTCGATGTGCTCAGTGTGCGGCCAGCTGTCTGGGAGGGTCCACGGGGTCCAGGCTCAGGCTGTGTCAGAAAGGGCATTAGTGCCCTGGTCAGCCTAAGTATTTGGGGTACAGCCAAGGTCGGTGCAGGTTGATCCTCATTTGGGGTTACTGGGTAGCCCCAGTGGACAATGTTTTTCTTCTGGAGGGCCGGCAGAGTGCTGCATTGTAGATCTGGATTGCCAAACTGGAGGGCTTGTGGGCCAGTAGTCTGACGACAAAAGTCTGAGAACACAAGCTAGGCTTAGGTTTCTGGGTGAGGCCATGGCAGGCACAATCTACAGACCTGAATCGAGATCTCGTGCATCTGAAGTCAGGGCGAGGATCAGACGATCGCTCAGGTTGGAGTTTCTGTCCCTGATGGCCCCTTCATGAATGGGGGGGCATCACGAGGCCATGGGTGTTTTCCCACGAGGGGAGTTGTGAGAAGCTCCAAACTGCAGAGAGTCTTCTGCAGGACAATTGAGACCTGTTGTTTGGCTCCAGGCCAATGATTCTGAGCAGGGTTCTAAGGATGGATGGCTGGGTAGCCCACCTCGCTTTCCAATTGTCTCCTAGCAACAAGACAGGTTATATCTCCTGGATCTGTGGGGAGCAACCGAGGACGCTGAGTTGAAATGGACACCCCTGGGGATGGATCCTAACGTGCTTTTGTGTCTATGGAGACTTTGGAATGAAGCGGTGGCACTGGGGCCCTAAAGGGTTCTCCTAAACAGAGGCTTTGACACAGCTCCAACGTGCAAGTTTCCCATGTGTAGATGAGATGTTTTCTGATGGGTGAGTCAAGAAAAAGCTATATGCTGCTTTTGAATTCCAGGCCTCTGAGGAGAGATGCCTGGAAACCAAAGCAATGGATCTGATTCGTGCCTAGGGGCCTGTTCTTTCCTTTTTACCTCTGGGGACATCTGTCTATGGGTCTGAGTGCAGGTAGGTGCTCAGTTGGGCTCAGATTGCCCCTGTTTTTCCTGGGAAGCCACCACTATTGAGATGGATCAGGGACTTTGGAGGTTTATCCTATTAGAAGGGTTGTGGCCATTGGAATGGGCACACACAATTCCCTTGGAGAGGGCAAGTACAGTCCTCAGGTTTGGCTCCAGGGGCCTGAGCCTGTAGGTTGTGTAGGCCAGGGTTGTTTGGACAGTTGTCTGAAAACACAAACTCGGCTTATGTTTCGGGTCATAGGTATGGCAGGACTGATCTACAGACCATGAGGAGAACTCTTTGGGATTTGAAAGAAGGGCGAGTGTGAGGCTCCTGCTCAAGTTTTTGTCTCTGGATATCGTGTCACTCATGGCCGAGGAATTTCTGGGTGACTTCATGGGAAATAGACGAGTGTTACTCTCAGGTGGTTTGGCCCCATCCAAAGAGTTTGCGGTCATTCTGTGTGCTGGAAGAAGTACGTTTTTTTTTTTTTTTTGCTCTTGTTGTTGTTGTTGTTGTTTTCTTTTTTAACCTCAGGTGTCCCACCAAATGATGGATTCCAGAGTAGAGCCCTAGGGAGGGGCGACTGGACCATCAGAAATCTGGTTAAAAATTGGGGCCTAGGGACATGTCAAGCCCATTATGACATCTAACGGTCCAGCCACTGAGAGTACTTACTAGAGGACAGGACTCATGCTGAGGGTCACAATGCGTGTGTATGAGCTCGTAATACTCAAGAATGGGCGGGGCCTCATGGTGAATGCTGGTTTCTCCTACACTGAACGTTGGACAACGTGCCAACCACAAGGGTTCTTGCCATGGGTAAGGAGGAGTCCTGATTTCTGCATCACACTCACCCCTGGGCAGTGATTGGAGATAAGGTCTCGGTTCTGAAGCCTGAAAACTGAGGTAGGGAAGAGATGATGACCTAAGGCCATGGCGGGTTTTATGTGCTCAGTGTGCGGTCAGCTTTCTGGGTGTTGGTCAGGAGGTCCGGGCTCAGGTTGTGTTCGACAGTGCATTAGTGCCCAGGTTAGACTATATAATTTGGGTAAAGTCGAGTGCTGTGTAGGTTTACCCTCATTTAAGGTGCCTGGGCAGCTCATGAGGCAATCATTTTTTTTCTAGAGGGCAGGCAGAGTGCTGCATTGTGGGTCCGGAATTGCCAAACTTGAGGGCTTCGGGGCCAGGAGTGTGAGGACGGAAGTCTGAGAAGACAAGCTGGACTTGGGTTTCAGGGCGAGGGCACGGCAGGTACCCCCTGCAAATCTGAACCAATATCTCATCCATCTGAAGTCAGGGCGAGGATCAGACGTTGGCTCAGGGTGGAGTTTCTTTGCATGATGGCCGCTTCATGAAGGGAGCGGAATCTCGAGGCCATTGAGGTTTTCCCACGTTGGGAGTTGTGGGATGCCCCCTTCAAGGATTCCTTCTGCGGGACAATTGAGACCTGTTGGACAGCTCCAGGACATCCCATATGGAATGACTCCAGAGCACGGTTCGCGGATGGATGCCTGGGCAGCCTGCTTCGCATTCCAATTGTCTCCTAGCAACAAGACTGTTTAGATCTGATGGCTCTGCCGGAGCAACCGGGGTGGCTGAGTTGAAATGGACTTTCCTGAGGATGGGTCCTAATGTGTTTTTGTGTCCATGAGGGCCTTGGAATGGGGCGGTGGCACCGGGACCCTGAAGTACTCTCCTAAGCTTTGGACATGGCTCCCATGCACAGGTTTCCTTGTGGAGACGAGATGAGTTCTGATGGGTGCCTCAGGAAAACCCCTATGCTCGTATTGGAATAGGCTTTTGAGGACACATGCCTGAAACCCAAAGCAATGGATCCTATTATGGCCTAGGGTCCTGTCTGGTTCAATCTTCTTCTCTGGGGACATCCATCTATGGTATGAGTGGAGGTCGATTATCAGCTGGTGTCAGACAGCCCTTGTTTGTTCCGGGCGACCCACACTATTGGGATGGCCTCAGGGACTTTGGAGGTTTCTCCTAATTTGTACGATTCTGGACCATGGAATGGGCAGAATTCCCATGGATTGGAAGGCACAGTCCTAATGTGTGGCTCCAGGGGCCCAGCCTGGAGGGTGTGTGGCCCAAGACGTTGAGGACAGAAGTCTGAAAACACAAACTCAGCTTAGGTTTGGGGACGTAGGTATGGCAGGCCCGATCTACAAACCATGAGAAGAACTCTTCAGGATATGAAGAAAGTGCGAGTCTGAGGCGCTTGCTCAGGCTTTTTTCTCTGGATTTTGATCAGCGATGGCCGTGGAATGTGGGGAGGCCTCATGGGCCATGGACGAATCTTCCTCTCTGAGGATTTGGCCCGATTCCCAATTGCTTTTTGTCAATCTGTGGACGGGAGGACTCATTTCAGATTTGTTACCTCAGATGTCCCACCAAAAGAGGAATTCCAAAGCCAAGCCGTGGGGAAGACTGAAGGGACAACCCGAACTATGGTTAAAAATTGGGGCCTAGGGGCATGGCAAGCCCAATATGCTATCTCTTCATCCAGCCACTGAGTGACCTTACTTGAGGACTGGGCTCAGCCTGAGCGTCACAATGTGTGTTTGTGACCAATGTGGCCAGCGAGCATGGGCGGGGCCTCATGGGCCACACTGGTTTCAACTACACTGAACGTTGGACAACATGACAACCACAAGCTTTCTTGCCATGGGGAAGGAGTTCTGATTTCTGCATCACCTTCAACCCTGGGCAGTGATAGGAGATAAGGTCTAGGTTCTGAAACCTGAAAACCGAGGTTGGGAAGAGATGACGACCTAAGGCCATGGCAGCTCGATGTGCTCAGTGTGCGGACAGCTGTCTGGGAGGGTCCACGATGTCCAGGCTCAGGCTGTGTCAGAAAGGGCATTAGTGCCCTGGTCAGCCTAAGTATTTGGGGTACAGCCAAGGTCGGTGCAGGTTGATCCTCATTTGGGGTTACTGGGTAGCCCCAGTGGACAATGTTTTTCTTCTGGAGGGCCGGCAGAGTGATGCATTGTAGATCTGGATTGCCAAACTGGAGGGCTTGTGGGCCAGTAGTCTGACGACAAAAGTCTGAGAACACAAGCTAGGCTTAGGTTTCTGGGTGAGGCCATGGCAGGCACAATCTACAGACCTGAATCGAGATCTCGTGCATCTGAAGTCAGGGCGAGGATCAGACGATCGCTCAGGTTGGAGTTTCTGTCCCTGATGGCCCCTTCATGAATGGGGGGGCATCACGAGGCCATGGGTGTTTTCCCACGAGGGGAGTTGTGAGAAGCTCCAAACTGCAGAGAGTCTTCTGCAGGACAATTGAGACCTGTTGTTTGGCTCCAGGCCAATGATTCTGAGCAGGGTTCTAAGGATGGATGGCTGGGTAGCCCACCTCGCTTTCCAATTGTCTCCTAGCAACAAGACAGGTTATATCTCCTGGATCTGTGGGGAGCAACCGAGGACGCTGAGTTGAAATGGACACCCCTGGGGATGGATCCTAACGTGCTTTTGTGTCTATGGAGACTTTGGAATGAAGCGGTGGCACTGGGGCCCTAAAGGGTTCTCCTAAACAGAGGCTTTGACACAGCTCCAACGTGCAAGTTTCCCATGTGTAGATGAGATGTTTTCTGATGGGTGAGTCAAGAAAAAGCTATATGCTGCTTTTGAATTCCAGGCCTCTGAGGAGAGATGCCTGGAAACCAAAGCAATGGATCTGATTCGTGCCTAGGGGCCTGTTCTTTCCTTTTTACCTCTGGGGACATCTGTCTATGGGTCTGAGTGCAGGTAGGTGCTCAGTTGGGCTCAGATTGCCCCTGTTTTTCCTGGGAAGCCACCACTATTGAGATGGATCAGGGACTTTGGAGGTTTATCCTATTAGAAGGGTTGTGGCCATTGGAATGGGCACACACAATTCCCTTGGAGAGGGCAAGTACAGTCCTCAGGTTTGGCTCCAGGGGCCTGAGCCTGTAGGTTGTGTAGGCCAGGGTTGTTTGGACAGTTGTCTGAAAACACAAACTCGGCTTATGTTTCGGGTCATAGGTATGGCAGGACTGATCTACAGACCATGAGGAGAACTCTTTGGGATTTGAAAGAAGGGCGAGTGTGAGGCTCCTGCTCAAGTTTTTGTCTCTGGATATCGTGTCACTCATGGCCGAGGAATTTCTGGGTGACTTCATGGGAAATAGACGAGTGTTACTCTCAGGTGGTTTGGCCCCATCCAAAGAGTTTGCGGTCATTCTGTGTGCTGGAAGAAGTACGTTTTTTTTTTTTTTTTTGCTCTTGTTGTTGTTGTTGTTGTTTTCTTTTTTAACCTCAGGTGTCCCACCAAATGATGGATTCCAGAGTAGAGCCCTGTGGAGGGGCGCCTGGACAATCAGAAATCTGGTTAAAAATTGGGGCCTAGGGACATGTCAAGCCCATTATGACATCTAATGGTCCAGCCACTGAGAGTACTTACTAGAGGACAGGACTCATGCTGAGGGTCACAATGCGTGTGTATGAGCTCGTAATACTCAAGTATTGGTGGGGCCTTAGGGTGAATGCTGGTTTCTCCTACACTGAACGTTGAACAACGTGCCAACCACAAGGGTTCTTGCCATGGGTAAAGAGGAGTTCTGATTTCTGCATCACACTCACCCCTGGGCAGTGATTGGAGATAAGGTCTCGGTTCTGAAGCCTGAAAACTGAGGTAGGGAAGAGATGATGACCTAAGGCCATGGCGGGTTTTATGTGCTCAGTGTGCGGTCAGCTTTCTGGGTGTTGGTCAGCAGGTCCGGGCTCAGGTTGTGTTCGACAGTGCATTAGTGCCCAGGTTAGACTATATAATTTGGGTAAAGTCGAGTGCTGTGTAGGTTTACCCTCATTTAAGGTGCCTGGGCAGCTCATTAGGCAATCATTTTTTTTCTAGAGGGCAGGCAGAGTGCTGCATTGTCGGTCCGGAATTGCCAAACTTGAGGGCTTTGGGGCCAGGAGTGTGAGGACGGAAGTCTGAGAAGACAAGCTAGACTTGGGTTTCAGGGCGAGGGCACGGCAGGTACCCCCTGCAGATCTGAACCAATATCTCATCCATCTGAAGTCAGGGCGAGGATCAGACGTTGGCTCAGGTTGGAGTTTCTTTGCATGACGGCCGCTTCATGAAGGGAGCAGAATCTCGAGGCCATTGAGGTTTTCCCACGTTGGGAGTTGTGGGATGCCCCCTTCAAGGATTCCTTCTGCGGGACAATTGAGACCTGTTGGACAGCTCCAGGACATCCCATATGGAATGACTCCAGAGCACCGTTCACGGATGGATGCCTGGGAAGCCCGCCTCGCATTCCAATTTTCTCGTAGCAACAAGACTGTTTAGATCTGATGGCTCTGCCTGAGCAACCGGGGTGGCTGACTTGAAATGGACTTTCCTGAGGATGGGTCCTAATGTGTTTTTGTGTCCATGAGGGCCTTGGAATGGGGCGGTGGCACCGGGACCCTGAAGTACTCTCCTAAGCTTTGGACATGGCTCCCATGCACAGGTTTCCTTGTGGAGACGAGATGAGTTCTGATGGGTGCCTCAGGAAAACCCCTATGCTCGTATTGGAATAGGCTTTTGAGGACACATGCCTGAAACCCAAAGCAATGGATCCTATTATGGCCTAGGGTCCTGTCTGGTTCAATCTTCTTCTCTGGGGACATCCATCTATGGTATGAGTGGAGGTCGATTATCAGCTGGTGTCAGACAGCCCTTGTTTGTTCCGGGCGACCCACACTATTGGGATGGCCTCAGGGACTTTGGAGGTTTCTCCTAATTTGTACGATTCTGGACCATGGAATGGGCAGAATTCCCATGGATTGGAAGGCACAGTCCTAATGTGTGGCTCCAGGGGCCCAGCCTGGAGGGTGTGTGGCCCAAGACGTTGAGGACAGAAGTCTGAAAACACAAACTCAGCTTAGGTTTGGGGACGTAGGTATGGCAGGCCCGATCTACAAACCATGAGAAGAACTCTTCAGGATATGAAGAAAGTGCGAGTCTGAGGCGCTTGCTCAGGCTTTTTTCTCTGGATTTTGATCAGCGATGGCCGTGGAATGTGGGGAGGCCTCATGGGCCATGGACGAATCTTCCTCTCTGAGGATTTGGCCCGATTCCCAATTGCTTTTTGTCAATCTGTGGACGGGAGGACTCATTTCAGATTTGTTACCTTAGATGTCCCACCAAAAGAGGAATTCCAAAGCCAAGCCGTGGGGAAGACTGAAGGGACAACCCGAACTATGGTTAAAAATTGGGGCCTAGGGGCATGGCAAGCCCAATATGCTATCTCTTCATCCAGCCACTGAGTGACCTTACTTGAGGACTGGGCTCAGCCTGAGCGTCACAATGTGTGTTTGTGACCAATGTGGCCAGCGAGCATGGGCGGGGCCTCATGGGCCACACTGGTTTCAACTACACTGAACGTTGGACAACATGACAACCACAAGCTTTCTTGCCATGGGGAAGGAGTTCTGATTTCTGCATCACCTTCAACCCTGGGCAGTGATAGGAGATAAGGTCTAGGTTCTGAAACCTGAAAACCGAGGTTGGGAAGAGATGACGACCTAAGGCCATGGCAGCTCGATGTGCTCAGTGTGCGGACAGCTGTCTGGGAGGGTCCACGGGGTCCAGGCTCAGGCTGTGTCAGAAAGGGCATTAGTGCCCTGGTCAGCCTAAGTATTTGGGGTACAGCCAAGGTCGGTGCCGGTTGATCCTCATTTGGGGTTACTGGGTAGCCCCAGTGGACAATGTTTTTCTTCTGGAGGGCCGGCAGAGTGATGCATTGTAGATCTGGATTGCCAAACTGGAGGGCTTGTGGGCCAGTAGTCTGACGACAAAAGTCTGAGAACACAAGCTAGGCTTAGGTTTCTGGGTGAGGCCATGGCAGGCACAATCTACAGACCTGAATCGAGATCTCGTGCCTCTGAAGTCAGGGCGAAGATCAGACGATCGCTCAGGTTGGAGTTTCTGTCCCTATGGCCCCTTCATGAATGGGGGGGCATCACGAGGCCATGGGTGTTTTCCCACGATGGGAGTTGTGAGAAGCTCCAAACTGCAGAGAGTCTTCTGCAGGACAATTGAGACCTGTTGTTTGGCTCCAGGCCAATGATTCTGAGCAGGGTTCTAAGGATGGATGGATGGGTAGCCCACCTCGCATTCCAATTGTCTCCTAGCAACAAGACAGGTTAGATCTCCTGGATCTGTGGGGAGCAACCGAGGACGCTGAGTTGAAATGGACACCCCTGGGGATGGATCCTAACGTGCTTTTGTGTCTATGGAGACTTTGGAATGAAGCGGTGGCACTGGGGCCCTAAAGGGTTCTCCTAAACAGAGGCTTTGACACAGCTCCAACGTGCAAGTTTCCCATGTGTAGATGAGATGTTTTCTGATGGGTGAGTCAAGAAAAAGCTATATGCTGCTTTTGAAATCCAGGAATCTGAGGAGAGATGCCTGGAAACCAAAGCAATGGATCTGATTCGTGCCTAGGGGCCTGTTCTTTCCTTTTTACCTCTGGGGACATCTGTCTATGGGTCTGAGTGCAGGTAGGTGCTCAGTTGGGCTCAGATTGCCCCTGTTTTTCCTGGGAAGCCACCACTATTGAGATGGATCAGGGACTTTGGAGGTTTATCCTATTAGAAGGGTTGTGGCCATTGGAATGGGCACACACAATTCCCTTGGAGAGGGCAAGTACAGTCCTCAGGTTTGGCTCCAGGGGCCTGAGCCTGTAGGTTGTGTAGGCCAGGGCTGTTTGGACAGTTGTCTGAAAACACAAACTCGGCTTATGTTTCGGGTCATAGGTATGGCAGGACTGATCTACAGACCATGAGGAGAACTCTTCGGGATTTGAAAGAAGGGCGAGTGTGAGGCTCCTGCTCAAGTTTTTGTCTCTGGATATCGTGTCACTCATGGCCGAGGAATTTCTGGGTGACTTCATGGGAAATGGACGAGTCTTACTCTCAGGTGGTTTGGCCCCGTCCAAAGAGTTTGCGGTCATTCTGTGGGCTGGAAGAAGTACGTTTTTGTTGTTGTTGTTGTTGTTGTTGTTGTTGTTTTCTTTTTTAACCTCAGGTGTCCCACCAAATGATGGATTCCAGAGTAGAGCCCTGTGGAGGGGCGCCTGGACAATCAGAAATCTGGTTAAAAATTGGGGCCTAGGGACATGTCAAGCCCATTATGACATCTAATGGTCCAGCCACTGAGAGTACTTACTAGAGGACAGGACTCATGCTGAGGGTCACAATGCGTGTGTATGAGCTCGTAATACTCAAGTATTGGTGGGGCCTTAGGGTGAATGCTGGTTTCTCCTACACTGAACGTTGAACAACGTGCCAACCACAAGGGTTCTTGCCATGGGTAAAGAGGAGTTCTGATTTCTGCATCACACTCACCCCTGGGCAGTGATTGGAGATAAGGTCTCGGTTCTGAAGCCTGAAAACTGAGGTAGGGAAGAGATGATGACCTAAGGCCATGGCGGGTTTTATGTGCTCAGTGTGCGGTCAGCTTTCTGGGTGTTGGTCAGCAGGTCCGGGCTCAGGTTGTGTTCGACAGTGCATTAGTGCCCAGGTTAGACTATATAATTTGGGTAAAGTCGAGTGCTGTGTAGGTTTACCCTCATTTAAGGTGCCTGGGCAGCTCATTAGGCAATCATTTTTTTTCTAGAGGGCAGGCAGAGTGCTGCATTGTCGGTCCGGAATTGCCAAACTTGAGGGCTTCGGGGCCAGGAGTGTGAGGACGGAAGTCTGAGAAGACAAGCTAGACTTGGGTTTCAGGGCGAGGGCACGGCAGGTACCCCCTGCAGATCTGAACCAATATCTCATCCATCTGAAGTCAGGGCGAGGATCAGACGTTGGCTCAGGTTGGAGTTTCTTTGCATGACGGCCGCTTCATGAAGGGAGCAGAATCTCGAGGCCATTGAGGTTTTCCCACGTTGGGAGTTGTGGGATGCCCCCTTCAAGGATTCCTTCTGCGGGACAATTGAGACCTGTTGGACAGCTCCAGGACATCCCATATGGAATGACTCCAGAGCACCGTTCACGGATGGATGCCTGGGAAGCCCGCCTCGCATTCCAATTTTCTCGTAGCAACAAGACTGTTTAGATCTGATGGCTCTGCCTGAGCAACCGGGGTGGCTGACTTGAAATGGACTTTCCTGAGGATGGGTCCTAATGTGTTTTTGTGTCCATGAGGGCCTTGGAATGGGGCGGTGGCACCGGGACCCTGAAGTACTCTCCTAAGCTTTGGACATGGCTCCCATGCACAGGTTTCCTTGTGGAGACGAGATGAGTTCTGATGGGTGCCTCAGGAAAACCCCTATGCTCGTATTGGAATAGGCTTTTGAGGACACATGCCTGAAACCCAAAGCAATGGATCCTATTATGGCCTAGGGTCCTGTCTGGTTCAATCTTCTTCTCTGGGGACATCCATCTATGGTATGAGTGGAGGTCGATTATCAGCTGGTGTCAGACAGCCCTTGTTTGTTCCGGGCGACCCACACTATTGGGATGGCCTCAGGGACTTTGGAGGTTTCTCCTAATTTGTACGATTCTGGACCATGGAATGGGCAGAATTCCCATGGATTGGAAGGCACAGTCCTAATGTGTGGCTCCAGGGGCCCAGCCTGGAGGGTGTGTGGCCCAAGACGTTGAGGACAGAAGTCTGAAAACACAAACTCAGCTTAGGTTTGGGGACGTAGGTATGGCAGGCCCGATCTACAAACCATGAGAAGAACTCTTCAGGATATGAAGAAAGTGCGAGTCTGAGGCGCTTGCTCAGGCTTTTTTCTCTGGATTTTGATCAGCGATGGCCGTGGAATGTGGGGAGGCCTCATGGGCCATGGACGAATCTTCCTCTCTGAGGATTTGGCCCGATTCCCAATTGCTTTTTGTCAATCTGTGGACGGGAGGACTCATTTCAGATTTGTTACCTCAGATGTCCCACCAAAAGAGGAATTCCAAAGCCAAGCCGTGGGGAAGACTGAAGGGACAACCCGAACTATGGTTAAAAATTGGGGCCTAGGGGCATGGCAAGCCCAATATGCTATCTCTTCATCCAGCCACTGAGTGACCTTACTTGAGGACTGGGCTCAGCCTGAGCGTCACAATGTGTGTTTGTGACCAATGTGGCCAGCGAGCATGGGCGGGGCCTCATGGGCCACACTGGTTTCAACTACACTGAACGTTGGACAACATGACAACCACAAGCTTTCTTGCCATGGGGAAGGAGTTCTGATTTCTGCATCACCTTCAACCCTGGGCAGTGATAGGAGATAAGGTCTAGGTTCTGAAACCTGAAAACCGAGGTTGGGAAGAGATGACGACCTAAGGCCATGGCAGCTCGATGTGCTCAGTGTGCGGACAGCTGTCTGGGAGGGTCCACGGGGTCCAGGCTCAGGCTGTGTCAGAAAGGGCATTAGTGCCCTGGTCAGCCTAAGTATTTGGGGTACAGCCAAGGTCGGTGCAGGTTGATCCTCATTTGGGGTTACTGGGTAGCCCCAGTGGACAATGTTTTTCTTCTGGAGGGCCGGCAGAGTGATGCATTGTAGATCTGGATTGCCAAACTGGAGGGCTTGTGGGCCAGTAGTCTGACGACAAAAGTCTGAGAACACAAGCTAGGCTTAGGTTTCTGGGTGAGGCCATGGCAGGCACAATCTACAGACCTGAATCGAGATCTCGTGCCTCTGAAGTCAGGGCGAAGATCAGACGATCGCTCAGGTTGGAGTTTCTGTCCCTATGGCCCCTTCATGAATGGGGGGGCATCACGAGGCCATGGGTGTTTTCCCACGATGGGAGTTGTGAGAAGCTCCAAACGGCAGAGAGTCTTCTGCAGGACAATTGAGACCTGTTGTTTGGCTCCAGGCCAATGATTCTGAGCAGGGTTCTAAGGATGGATGGATGGGTAGCCCACCTCGCATTCCAATTGTCTCCTAGCAACAAGACAGGTTAGATCTCCTGGATCTGTGGGGAGCAACCGAGGACGCTGAGTTGAAATGGACACCCCTGGGGATGGATCCTAACGTGCTTTTGTGTCTATGGAGACTTTGGAATGAAGCGGTGGCACTGGGGCCCTAAAGGGTTCTCCTAAACAGAGGCTTTGACACAGCTCCAACGTGCAAGTTTCCCATGTGTAGATGAGATGTTTTCTGATGGGTGAGTCAAGAAAAAGCTATATGCTGCTTTTGAAATCCAGGAATCTGAGGAGAGATGCCTGGAAACCAAAGCAATGGATCTGATTCGTGCCTACGGGCCTGTTCTTTCCTTTTTACCTCTGGGGACATCTGTCTATGGGTCTGAGTGCAGGTAGGTGCTCAGTTGGGCTCAGATTGCCCCTGTTTTTCCTGGGAAGCCACCACTATTGAGATGGATCAGGGACTTTGGAGGTTTATCCTATTAGAAGGGTTGTGGCCATTGGAATGGGCACACACAATTCCCTTGGAGAGGGCAAGTACAGTCCTCAGGTTTGGCTCCAGGGGCCTGAGCCTGTAGGTTGTGTAGGCCAGGGCTGTTTGGACAGTTGTCTGAAAACACAAACTCGGCTTATGTTTCGGGTCATAGGTATGGCAGGACTGATCTACAGACCATGAGGAGAACTCTTCGGGATTTGAAAGAAGGGCGAGTGTGAGGCTCCTGCTCAAGTTTTTGTCTCTGGATATCGTGTCACTCATGGCCGAGGAATTTCTGGGTGACTTCATGGGAAATGGACGAGTCTTACTCTCAGGTGGTTTGGCCCCGTCCAAAGAGTTTGCGGTCATTCTGTGGGCTGGAAGAAGTACGTTTTTGTTGTTGTTGTTGTTGTTGTTGTTGTTGTTTTCTTTTTTAACCTCAGGTGTCCCACCAAATGATGGATTCCAGAGTAGAGCCCTGTGGAGGGGCGCCTGGACAATCAGAAATCTGGTTAAAAATTGGGGCCTAGGGACATGTCAAGCCCATTATGACATCTAATGGTCCAGCCACTGAGAGTACTTACTAGAGGACAGGACTCATGCTGAGGGTCACAATGCGTGTGTATGAGCTCGTAATACTCAAGTATTGGTGGGGCCTTAGGGTGAATGCTGGTTTCTCCTACACTGAACGTTGAACAACGTGCCAACCACAAGGGTTCTTGCCATGGGTAAAGAGGAGTTCTGATTTCTGCATCACACTCACCCCTGGGCAGTGATTGGAGATAAGGTCTCGGTTCTGAAGCCTGAAAACTGAGGTAGGGAAGAGATGATGACCTAAGGCCATGGCGGGTTTTATGTGCTCAGTGTGCGGTCAGCTTTCTGGGTGTTGGTCAGCAGGTCCGGGCTCAGGTTGTGTTCGACAGTGCATTAGTGCCCAGGTTAGACTATATAATTTGGGTAAAGTCGAGTGCTGTGTAGGTTTACCCTCATTTAAGGTGCCTGGGCAGCTCATTAGGCAATCATTTTTTTTCTAGAGGGCAGGCAGAGTGCTGCATTGTCGGTCCGGAATTGCCAAACTTGAGGGCTTCGGGGCCAGGAGTGTGAGGACGGAAGTCTGAGAAGACAAGCTAGACTTGGGTTTCAGGGCGAGGGCACGGCAGGTACCCCCTGCAGATCTGAACCAATATCTCATCCATCTGAAGTCAGGGCGAGGATCAGACGTTGGCTCAGGTTGGAGTTTCTTTGCATGACGGCCGCTTCATGAAGGGAGCAGAATCTCGAGGCCATTGAGGTTTTCCCACGTTGGGAGTTGTGGGATGCCCCCTTCAAGGATTCCTTCTGCGGGACAATTGAGACCTGTTGGACAGCTCCAGGACATCCCATATGGAATGACTCCAGAGCACCGTTCACGGATGGATGCCTGGGAAGCCCGCCTCGCATTCCAATTTTCTCGTAGCAACAAGACTGTTTAGATCTGATGGCTCTGCCTGAGCAACCGGGGTGGCTGACTTGAAATGGACTTTCCTGAGGATGGGTCCTAATGTGTTTTTGTGTCCATGAGGGCCTTGGAATGGGGCGGTGGCACCGGGACCCTGAAGTACTCTCCTAAGCTTTGGACATGGCTCCCATGCACAGGTTTCCTTGTGGAGACGAGATGAGTTCTGATGGGTGCCTCAGGAAAACCCCTATGCTCGTATTGGAATAGGCTTTTGAGGACACATGCCTGAAACCCAAAGCAATGGATCCTATTATGGCCTAGGGTCCTGTCTGGTTCAATCTTCTTCTCTGGGGACATCCATCTATGGTATGAGTGGAGGTCGATTATCAGCTGGTGTCAGACAGCCCTTGTTTGTTCCGGGCGACCCACACTATTGGGATGGCCTCAGGGACTTTGGAGGTTTCTCCTAATTTGTACGATTCTGGACCATGGAATGGGCAGAATTCCCATGGATTGGAAGGCACAGTCCTAATGTGTGGCTCCAGGGGCCCAGCCTGGAGGGTGTGTGGCCCAAGACGTTGAGGACAGAAGTATGAAAACACAAACTCAGCTTATGTTTGGGGACGTAGGTATGGCAGGCCCGATCGACAAACCATGAGAAGAACTCTTCAGGATATGAAGAAAGTGTGAGTCTAGGCGCTTGCTCAGGCTTTTGTCTCTGGATTTTGTATCAGCGATGGCCGTGGAATGTCGGGGAGGCCTCATGGGCCATGGACGAATCTTCCTCTCTGAGTATTTGGCCCGATTCCCAATTGCTTTTCGTCAATCTGTGGACGGGAGGACTCATTTCAGTTTTGTTATCTCAGATGTCCCACCAAAAGAGGAATTCCAAAGCCAAGCCGTGGGGAAGACTGAAGGGACAACCCGAACTATGGTTAAAAATTGGGGCCTAGGGGCATGGCAAGCCCAATATGCTATCTCTTCATCCAGCCACTGAGTGACCTTACTTGAGGACTGGGCTCAGCCTGAGCGTCACAATGTGTGTTTGTGACCAATGTGGCCTGCCAGCGTGGGCGGGGCCTCATGGGCCACACTGGTTTCAACTACACTGAATGTTGGACAACATGCCAACCACAAGGTTTTTTGCCATGGGGGAAAGGAGTTCTGATTTCTGCATCACCTTCAACCCTGGGCAGTGATTGGAGATAAGGTCTAGGTTCTGAAACCTGAAAACCGAGGTTGGGAAGATATGACGAAATAGGCCATGGCGGCTCGATGTGCTCAGTGTGCGGACAGCTGTCTGGGAGGGTCCACGGGGTCCAGGCTCAGGCTGTGTCAGAAAGGGCATTAGTGCCCTGGTCAGCCTAAGTATTTGGGGTACAGCCAAGGTCGGTGCAGGTTGATCCTCATTTGGGGTTACTGGGTAGCCCCAGTGGACAATGTTTTTCTTCTGGAGGGCCGGCAGAGTGCTGCATTGTAGATCTGGATTGCCAAACTGGAGGGCTTGTGGGCCAGTAGTCTGACGACAAAAGTCTGAGAACACAAGCTAGGCTTAGGTTTCTGGGTGAGGCCATGGCAGGCACAATCTACAGACCTGAATCGAGACCTCGTGCATCTGAAGTCAGGGCGAGGATCAGACGATCGCTCAGGTTGGAGTTTCTGTCCCTATGGCCCCTTCATGAATGGGGGGGCATCACGAGGCCATGGGTGTTTTCCCACGATGGGAGTTGTGAGAAGCTCCAAACGGCAGAGAGTCTTCTGCAGGACAATTGAGACCTGTTGTTTGGCTCCAGGCCAATGATTCTGAGCAGGGTTCTAAGGATGGATGGATGGGTAGCCCACCTCGCATTCCAATTGTCTCCTAGCAACAAGACAGGTTAGATCTACTGGATCTGTGTGGAGCAACCGAGGACGCTGAGTTGAAATGGACACCCCTGGGGATGGATCCTAACGTGCTTTTGTGTCTATGGAGACTTTGGAATGAAGCGGTGGCACTGGGGCCCTAAAGGGTTCTCCTAAACAGAGGCTTTGACACAGCTCCAACGTGCAAGTTTCCCATGTGTAGATGAGATGTTTTCTGATGGGTGAGTCAAGAAAAAGCTATATGCTGCTTTTGAAATCCAGGAATCTGAGGAGAGATGCCTGGAAACCAAAGCAATGGATCTGATTCGTGCCTACGGGCCTGTTCTTTCCTTTTTACCTCTGGGGACATCTGTCTATGGGTCTGAGTGCAGGTAGGTGCTCAGTTGGGCTCAGATTGCCCCTGTTTTTCCTGGGAAGCCACCACTATTGAGATGGATCAGGGACTTTGGAGGTTTATCCTATTAGAAGGGTTGTGGCCATTGGAATGGGCACACACAATTCCCTTGGAGAGGGCAAGTACAGTCCTCAGGTTTGGCTCCAGGGGCCTGAGCCTGTAGGTTGTGTAGGCCAGGGTTGTTTGGACAGTTGTCTGAAAACACAAACTCGGCTTATGTTTCGGGTCATAGGTATGGCAGGACTGATCTACAGACCATGAGGAGAACACTTTGGGATTTGAAAGAAGGGCGAGTGTGAGGCTCCTGCTCAAGTTTTTGTCTCTGGATATCGTGTCACTCATGGCCGAGGAATTTCTGGGTGACTTCATGGGAAATGGACGAGTCTTACTCTCAGGTGGTTTGGCCCCGTCCAAAGAGTTTGCGGTCATTCTGTGTGCTGGAAGAAGTACGTTTTTTTTTTTTTTTGCTGTTGTTGTTGTTGTTGTTGTTTTCTTTTTTAACCTCAGGTGTCCCACCAAATGATGGATTCCAGAGTAGAGCCCTAGGGAGGGGCGACTGGACCATCAGAAATCTGGTTAAAAATTGGGGCCTAGGGACATGTCAAGCCCATTATGACATCTAACGGTCCAGCCACTGAGAGTACTTACTAGAGGACAGGACTCATGCTGAGGGTCACAATGCGTGTGTATGAGCTCGTAATACTCAAGAATGGGCGGGGCCTCATGGTGAATGCTGGTTTCTCCTACACTGAACGTTGGACAACGTGCCAACCACAAGGGTTCTTGCCATGGGTAAGGAGGAGTCCTGATTTCTGCATCACACTCACCCCTGGGCAGTGATTGGAGATAAGGTCTCGGTTCTGAAGCCTGAAAACTGAGGTAGGGAAGAGATGATGACCTAAGCCCATGGCGGGTTTTATGTGCTCAGTGTGCGGTCAGCTTTCTGGGTGTTGGTCAGGAGGTCCCGGCTCAGGTTGTTTTCGACAGTGCATTAGTGCCCAGGTTAGACTATATAATTTGGGTAAAGTCGAGTGCTGTGTAGGTTTACCCTCATTTAAGGTGCCTGGGCAGCTCATGAGGCAATCATTTTTTTTCTAGAGGGCAGGCAGAGTGCTGCATTGTGGGTCCGGAATTGCCAAACTTGAGGGCTTCGGGGCCAGGAGTGTGAGGACGGAAGTCTGAGAAGACAAGCTGGACTTGGGTTTCAGGGCGAGGGCACGGCAGGTACCCCCTGCAAATCTGAACCAATATCTCATCCATCTGAAGTCAGGGCGAGGATCAGACGTTGGCTCAGGGTGGAGTTTCTTTGCATGATGGCCGCTTCATGAAGGGAGCGGAATCTCGAGGCCATTGAGGTTTTCCCACGTTGGGAGTTGTGGGATGCCCCCTTCAAGGATTCCTCCTGCGGGACAATTGAGACCTGTTGGACAGCTCCAGGACATCCCATATGGAATGACTCCAGAGCACGGTTCGCGGATGGATGCCTGGGCAGCCTGCTTCGCATTCCAATTGTCTCCTAGCAACAAGACTGTTTAGATCTGATGGCTCTGCCGGAGCAACCGGGGTGGCTGACTTGAAATGGACTTTCCTGAGGATGGGTCCTAATGTGTTTTTGTGTCCATGAGGGCCTTGGAATGGGGCGGTGGCACCGGGACCCTGAAGTACTCTCCTAAGCTTTGGACATGGCTCCCATGCACAGGTTTCCTTGTGGAGACGAGATGAGTTCTGATGGGTGCCTCAGGAAAACCCCTATGCTCGTATTGGAATAGGCTTTTGAGGACACATGCCTGAAACCCAAAGCAATGGATCCTATTATGGCCTAGGGTCCTGTCTGGTTCAATCTTCTTCTCTGGGGACATCCATCTATGGTATGAGTGGAGGTCGATTATCAGCTGGTGTCAGACAGCCCTTGTTTGTTCCGGGCGACCCACACTATTGGGATGGCCTCAGGGACTTTGGAGGTTTCTCCTAATTTGTACGATTCTGGACCATGGAATGGGCAGAATTCCCATGGATTGGAAGGCACAGTCCTAATGTGTGGCTCCAGGGGCCCAGCCTGGAGGGTGTGTGGCCCAAGACGTTGAGGACAGAAGTCTGAAAACACAAACTCAGCTTAGGTTTGGGGACGTAGGTATGGCAGGCCCGATCTACAAACCATGAGAAGAACTCTTCAGGATATGAAGAAAGTGCGAGTCTGAGGCGCTTGCTCAGGCTTTTTTCTCTGGATTTTGATCAGCGATGGCCGTGGAATGTGGGGAGGCCTCATGGGCCATGGACGAATCTTCCTCTCTGAGGATTTGGCCCGATTCCCAATTGCTTTTTGTCAATCTGTGGACGGGAGGACTCATTTCAGATTTGTTACCTCAGATGTCCCACCAAAAGAGGAATTCCAAAGCCAAGCCGTGGGGAAGACTGAAGGGACAACCCGAACTATGGTTAAAAATTGGGGCCTAGGGGCATGGCAAGCCCAATATGCTATCTCTTCATCCAGCCACTGAGTGACCTTACTTGAGGACTGGGCTCAGCCTGAGCGTCACAATGTGTGTTTGTGACCAATGTGGCCAGCGAGCATGGGCGGGGCCTCATGGGCCACACTGGTTTCAACTACACTGAACGTTGGACAACATGACAACCACAAGCTTTCTTGCCATGGGGAAGGAGTTCTGATTTCTGCATCACCTTCAACCCTGGGCAGTGATAGGAGATAAGGTCTAGGTTCTGAAACCTGAAAACCGAGGTGGGAAGAGATGACGACCTAAGGCCATGGCAGCTCGATGTGCTCAGTGTGCGGCCAGCTGTCTGGGAGGGTCCACGGGGTCCAGGCTCAGGCTGTGTCAGAAAGGGCATTAGTGCCCTGGTCAGCCTAAGTATTTGGGGTACAGCCAAGGTCGGTGCAGGTTGATCCTCATTAGGGGTTACTGGGTAGCCCCAGTGGACAATGTTTTTCTTCTGGAGGGCCGGCAGAGTGATGCATTGTAGATCTGGATTGCCAAACTGGAGGGCTTGTGGGCCAGTAGTCTGACGACAAAAGTCTGAGAACACAAGCTAGGCTTAGGTTTCTGGGTGAGGCCATGGCAGGCACAATCTACAGACCTGAATCGAGATCTCGTGCCTCTGAAGTCAGGGCGAAGATCAGACGATCGCTCAGGTTGGAGTTTCTGTCCCTATGGCCCCTTCATGAATGGGGGGGCATCACGAGGCCATGGGTGTTTTCCCACGATGGGAGTTGTGAGAAGCTCCAAACTGCAGAGAGTCTTCTGCAGGACAATTGAGACCTGTTGTTTGGCTCCAGGCCAATGATTCTGAGCAGGGTTCTAAGGATGGATGGATGGGTAGCCCACCTCGCATTCCAATTGTCTCCTAGCAACAAGACAGGTTAGATCTCCTGGATCTGTGGGGAGCAACCGAGGACGCTGAGTTGAAATGGACACCCCTGGGGATGGATCCTAACGTGCTTTTGTGTCTATGGAGACTTTGGAATGAAGCGGTGGCACTGGGGCCCTAAAGGGTTCTCCTAAACAGAGGCTTTGACACAGCTCCAACGTGCAAGTTTCCCATGTGTAGATGAGATGTTTTCTGATGGGTGAGTCAAGAAAAAGCTATATGCTGCTTTTGAAATCCAGGAATCTGAGGAGAGATGCCTGGAAACCAAAGCAATGGATCTGATTCGTGCCTAGGGGCCTGTTCTTTCCTTTTTACCTCTGGGGACATCTGTCTATGGGTCTGAGTGCAGGTAGGTGCTCAGTTGGGCTCAGATTGCCCCTGTTTTTCCTGGGAAGCCACCACTATTGAGATGGATCAGGGACTTTGGAGGTTTATCCTATTAGAAGGGTTGTGGCCATTGGAATGGGCACACACAATTCCCTTGGAGAGGGCAAGTACAGTCCTCAGGTTTGGCTCCAGGGGCCTGAGCCTGTAGGTTGTGTAGGCCAGGGCTGTTTGGACAGTTGTCTGAAAACACAAACTCGGCTTATGTTTCGGGTCATAGGTATGGCAGGACTGATCTACAGACCATGAGGAGAACTCTTCGGGATTTGAAAGAAGGGCGAGTGTGAGGCTCCTGCTCAAGTTTTTGTCTCTGGATATCGTGTCACTCATGGCCGAGGAATTTCTGGGTGACTTCATGGGAAATGGACGAGTCTTACTCTCAGGTGGTTTGGCCCCGTCCAAAGAGTTTGCGGTCATTCTGTGGGCTGGAAGAAGTACGTTTTTTTTTTGTTTTGTTGTTGTTGTTGTTGTTGTTGTTTTCTTTTTTAACCTCAGGTGTCCCACCAAATGATGGATTCCAGAGTAGAGCCCTGTGGAGGGGCGCCTGGTCAATCAGAAATCTGGTTAAAAATTGGGGCCTAGGGACATGTCAAGCCCATTATGACATCTAATGGTCCAGCCACTGAGAGTACTTACTAGAGGACAGGACTCATGCTGAGGGTCACAATGCGTGTGTATGAGCTCGTAATACTCAAGAATTGGTGGGGCCTTAGGGTGAATGCTGGTTTCTCCTACACTGAACGTTGAACAACGTGCCAACCACAAGGGTTCTTGCCATGGGTAAAGAGGAGTTCTGATTTCTGCATCACACTCACCCCTGGGCAGTGATTGGGGATAAGGTCTCGGTTCTGAAGCCTGAAAACTGAGGTAGGGAAGAGATGATGACCTAAGGCCATGGCGGGTTTTATGTGCTCAGTGTGCGGTCAGCTTTCTGGGTGTTGGTCAGGAGGTCCGGGCTCAGGTTGTGTTCGACAGTGCATTAGTGCCCAGGTTAGACTATATAATTTGGGTAAAGTCGAGTGCTGTGTAGGTTTACCCTCATTTAAGGTGCCTGGGCAGCTCATGAGGCAATCATTTTTTTTCTAGAGGGCAGGCAGAGTGCTGCATTGTCGGTCCGGAATTGCCAAACTTGAGGGCTTCGGGGCCAGGAGTGTGAGGACGGAAGTCTGAGAAGACAAGCTAGACTTGGGTTTCAGGGCGAGGGCACGGCAGGTACCCCCTGCAAATCTGAACCAATATCTCATCCATCTGAAGTCAGGGCGAGGATCAGACGTTGGCTCAGGTTGGAGTTTCTTTGCATGACGGCCGCTTCATGAAGGGAGCAGAATCTCGAGGCCATTGAGGTTTTCCCACGTTGGGAGTTGTGGGATGCCCCCTTCAAGGATTCCTTCTGCGGGACAATTGAGACCTGTTGGACAGCTCCAGGACATCCCATATGGAATGACTCCAGAGCACCGTTCACGGATGGATGCCTGGGAAGCCCGCCTCGCATTCCAATTTTCTCGTAGCAACAAGACTGTTTAGATCTGATGGCTCTGCCTGAGCAACCGGGGTGGCTGACTTGAAATGGACTTTCCTGAGGATGGGTCCTAATGTGTTTTTGTGTCCATGAGGGCCTTGGAATGGGGCGGTGGCACCGGGACCCTGAAGTACTCTCCTAAGCTTTGGACATGGCTCCCATGCACAGGTATCCTTGTGGAGACGAGATGAGTTCTGATGGGTGCCTCAGGAAAACCCCTATGCTCGTATTGGAATAGGCTTTTGAGGACACATGCCTGAAACCCAAAGCAATGGATCCTATTATGGCCTAGGGTCCTGTCTGGTTCAATCTTCTTCTCTGGGGACATCCATCTATGGTATGAGTGGAGGTCGATTATCAGCTGGTGTCAGACAGCCCTTGTTTGTTCCGGGCGACCCACACTATTGGGATGGCCTCAGGGACTTTGGAGGTTTCTCCTAATTTGTACGATTCTGGACCATGGAATGGGCAGAATTCCCATGGATTGGAAGGCACAGTCCTAATGTGTGGCTCCAGGGGCCCAGCCTGGAGGGTGTGTGGCCCAAGACGTTGAGGACAGAAGTATGAAAACACAAACTCAGCTTATGTTTGGGGACGTAGGTATGGCAGGCCCGATCGACAAACCATGAGAAGAAATCTTCAGGATATGAAGAAAGTGTGAGTCTAGGCGCTTGCTCAGGCTTTTGTCTCTGGATTTTGTATCAGCGATGGCCGTGGAATGTCGGGGAGGCCTCATGGGCCATGGACGAATCTTCCTCTCTGAGTATTTGGCCCGATTCCCAATTGCTTTTCGTCAATCTGTGGACGGGAGGACTCATTTCAGTTTTGTTATCTCAGATGTCCCACCAAAAGAGGAATTCCAAAGCCAAGCCGTGGGGAAGACTGAAGGGACAACCCGAACTATGGTTAAAAATTGGGGCCTAGGGGCATGGCAAGCCCAATATGCTATCTCTTCATCCAGCCACTGAGTGACCTTACTTGAGGACTGGGCTCAGCCTGAGCGTCACAATGTGTGTTTGTGACCAATGTGGCCCGCCAGCATGGGCGGGGCCTCATGGGCCACACTGGTTTCAACTACACTGAATGTTGGACAACATGCCAACCACAAGGTTTTTTGCCATGGGGGAAAGGAGTTCTGATTTCTGCATCACCTTCAACCCTGGGCAGTGATTGGAGATAAGGTCTAGGTTCTGAAACCTGAAAACCGAGGTTGGGAAGAGATGACGACCTAAGGCCAGGGCTGCTCGATGTGCTCAGTGTGCGGACAGCTGTCTGGGAGGGTCCACGGGGTCCAGGCTCAGGCTGTGTCAGAAAGGGCATTAGTGCCCTGGTCAGCCTAAGTATTTGGGGTACAGCCAAGGTCGGTGCAGGTTGATCCTCATTTGGGGTTACTGGGTAGCCCCAGAGGACAATGTTTTTCTTCTGGAGGGCCGGCAGAGTGCTGCATTGTAGATCTGGATTGCCAAACTGGAGGGCTTGTGGGCCAGTAGTCTGACGACAAAAGTCTGAGAACACAAGCTAGGCTTAGGTTTCTGGGTGAGGCCATGGCAGGCACAATCTGCAGACCTGAATCGAGATCTCGTGCATCTGAAGTCAGGGCGAGGATCAGACGATCGCTCAGGTTGGAGTTTCTGTCCCTGATGGCCCCTTCATGAATGGGGGGGCATCACGAGGCCATGGGTGTTTTCCCACGAGGGGAGTTGTGAGAAGCTCCAAACTGCAGAGAGTCTTCTGCAGGACAATTGAGACCTGTTGTTTGGCTCCAGGCCAATGATTCTGAGCAGGGTTCTAAGGATGGATGGCTGGGTATCCCACCTCGCATTCCAATTGTCTCCTAGCAACCAGACTGGTTAGATCTCCTGGATCTGTGGGGAGCACCCGAGGACGCTGATTTGAAATGGACAATCCTGGGGATGGATCCTAACGTGCTTTTGTGTCTATGGAAACTTTGGAAAGAAGCGGTGGCACTGGGGCCCTAAAAGGTTCTCCTAAACAGAGGCTTTGACACAGCTCCAACGTGCAAGTTTCCCATGTGTAGATGAGATGTTTACTGATGGGTGAGTCAAGAAACAGCTATATGCTGCTTTTGAAATCCAAGTATCTGAGGAGAGATGCCTGGAAACCAAAGCAATGGATCTGATTAGTGCCTAGGGGCCTGTTCTTTCCTTTTTACCTCTGGGGACATCTGTCTATGGGTCTGAGTGCAGGTAGGTGCTCAGTTGGGCTCAGATTGCCCCTGTTTTTCCTGGGAAGCCACCACTATTGCGATGGATCAGGGACTTTGGAGGTTTATCCTATTAGAAGGGCTGTGGCCATTGGAATGGGCACACACAATTCCCTTGGAGAGGGCAAGTACAGTCCTCAGGTTTGACTCCAGGGGCCTGAGCCTGTAGGTTGTGTAGGCCAGGGCTGTTTGGACAGTTGTCTGAAAACACAAACTCGGCTTATGTTTCGGGTCATAGGTATGGCATGACTGATCTACAGACCATGAGGAGAACCCTTCGGGATTTGAAAGAAGGGCGAGTGTGAGGCTCCTGCTCAAGTTTTTGTCTCTGGATATCGTGTCACTCATGGTCGTGGAATTTCTGGGTGACTTCATGGGAAATGGACGAGTCTTACTCTCAGGTGGTTTGGCCCCGTCCAAAGAGTTTGGGTTCATTCTGTGGGCTGGAAGAAGTCCATTTTTGTTGTTGTTGTTGTTGTTTTCTTTTTTAACCTCAGGTGTCCCACCAAATGATGGATTCCAGAGTAGAGCCCTGTGGAGGGGCGCCTGGACAATAAGAAATCTGGTAAAAAATTGGGGCCGAGGGACATGTCAAGCCCATTATGACATCTAATGGTCCAGCCACTGAGAGGACTTACTAGAGGACAGGACTTATGCTGAGGGTCACAATGCGTGTGTATGCCCTCGTAACACTCAAGAATTGGTGGGACCTCAGGGTGAATGCTGGTTTCTCCTAAACTGAACGTTGAACAACGTGCCAACCACAAGGGTTCTTGCCATGGGTAAAGAGGAGTTCTGATTTCTGCATCACACTCACCCCTGGGCAGTGATTGGAGATAAGGTCTCGGTTCTGAAGCCTGAAAACTGAGGTAGGGAAGAGATGATGACCTAAGGCCATGGCGGGTTTTATGTGCTCAGTGTGCGGTCAGCTTTCTGGGTGTTGGTCAGGAGGTCCGGGCTCAGGTTGTGTTCGACAGTGCATTAGTGCCCAGGTTAGACTATATAATTTGGGTAAAGTCGAGTGCTGTGTAGGTTTACCCTCATTTAAGGTGCCTGGGCAGCTCATGAGGCAATCATTTTTTTTCTAGAGGGCAGGCAGAGTGCTGCATTGTGGGTCTGGAATTGCCAAACTTGAGGGCTTCGGGGCCAGGTGTGTGAGGACGGAAGTCTGAGAAGACAAGCTAGACTTGGGTTTCGGGGGGGCATGGCAGGTACCCCCTGCATATCTGAACCAATATCTCATCCATGTGAAGTCAGGGCGAGGATCAGACGTTGGCTCAGGTTGGAGTTTCTGAGCATGACGGCCGCTTCATGAAGGGAGCAGAATCTCGAGGCCATTGAGGTTTTCCCACGTTGGGAGTTGTGGGATGCCCCCTTCAAGGATTCCTTCTGCGGGACAATTGAGACCTGTTGGACAGCTCCAGGACATCCCATATGGAATGACTCCAGAGCACCGTTCACGGATGGATGCCTGGGAAGCCCGCCTCGTATTCCAATTTTCTCGTAGCAACAAGACTGTTTAGATCTGATGGCTCTGCCTGAGCAACCGGGGTGGCTGACTTGAAATGGACTTTCCTGAGGATGGGTCCTAATGTGTTTTTGTGTCCATGAGGGCCTTGGAATGGGGCGGTGGCACCGGGACCCTGAAGTACTCTCCTAAGCTTTGGACATGGCTCCCATGCACAGGTTTCCTTGTGGAGACGAGATGAGTTCTGATGGGTGCCTCAGGAAAACCCCTATGCTCGTATTGGAATCAGGCTTTTGAGGACACATGCCTGTAACCCAAAGCAATGGATCCTATTATGGCCTAGGGTCCTGTCTGGTTCAATCTTCTTCTCTGGGGACATCCATCTATGGTATGAGTGGAGGTCTATTATCAGCTGGCGTTAGACAGCCCTTGTTTGTTCAGGGCGACCAAATCTATTGGGATGGCCTCAGGGACTTTGGAGGTTTCTCCTAATTTGTACGATTCTGGACCATGGAATGGGCAGAATTCCCATGGATTGGTAGGCATAGTCCTAATATTGGCTCCAGGGGCCCAGCCTGGAGGGTGTGTGGCCCAAGACTTTGAGGACAGAGGTCTGAAAACACAAACTCAGCTTATGTTTGGGGACGTAGGTATGGCAGGCCCGATCTACAAACCATGAGAAGAACTCTTCAGGATACGAAGAAAGTGCGAGTCTGAGGTGCTTGCTCAGGCTTTTGTCCCTGGATTTTGTATAAGCGATGGCCGTGGAATGTCGGGGAGGCCTCATGGGCCATGGACGAATCTTCCTCTCTGAGGATTTGGCCCAATTCCCAATTGCTTTTCGTCAATCTGTGGGATGGGAGGACTCATTTCAGGTTTGTTACCTCAGGTGTCCCACCAAAAGAGGAATTCCAAAGCCAAGCCGTGGGGAAGACTGAAGGGACAACCCGAACTATGGTTAAAAATTGGGGCCTAGGGGCATGGCAAGTCCAATATGCTATCTCTTCATCCAGCCACTGAGTGGCCTTACTTGAGGACTGGGCTCAGCCTGAGCGTCACAATGTGTGTTTCTGACCAATGTGGCCCGCCAGCATGGGCGAGGCCTCATGGGCCACACTGGTTTCAACTACACTGAACGTTGGACAACATGCCAACCACAAGGTTTCTTGCCATGGGGAAGGAGTTCTGATTTCTGCATCTCCTTCAACCCTGGGCAGCGATTGGAGATAAGGTCTAGGTTCTGAAACCTGAAAACCGAGGTTGGGAAGAGATGACGACCTAAGGCCATGGCGGCTCGATGTGCTCAGTGTGTGGCCAGCTGTCTGGGAGGGTCTACGGGGTCCAGGCTCAGGCTGTGTCAGAAAGGGCCTTAGTGCCCTGGTCAGCCTATGTATTGGGGGTACAGCCAAGTTCGGTGCAGGTTGATCCTCATTTGGGGTTACTGGGTAGCCCCAGAGGACAATGATTTTCTTCTGGAGGGCCGGCAGAGTGCTACATTGTAGTTCTGGATTGCCAAACTGGAGGGCTTGTGGGCCAGTAGTCTGACGACAAAAGTCTGAGAACACAAGCTAGGCTTAGGTTTCTGGGTGAGGCTATGGCAGGCACAATCTACAGACCTGAATCGAGATCTCGTGCATCTGAAGTCAGGGCGAGGATCAGACGATCGCTCAGGTTGGAGTTTCTGTCCCTGATGGCCCCTTCATGAATGGGGGGGGGGCATCACGGGGCCATGGGTGTTTTCCCACGATGGGAGTTGTGAGAAGCTCCAAACTGCAGAGAGTCTTCTGCAGGACAATTGAGACCTGTTGTTTGGTTCCAGGCCAATGATTCTGAGCAGGGTTCTAAAAATGGATGGATGGGTAGCCCACCTCGCATTTCAATTGTCTCCTAGCAACAAGACAGGTTAGATCTCCTGGATCTGTGGGGAGCAACTGTGGACGCTTAGTTGAAATGGACACTCCTGGGGATGGGTCCTAATGTGCTTTTGTGTCTATGGAGACCTTGGAATGAAGCGGTGGCACTGGGGCCCTAAAGGGTTCTCCTAAACAGAGGCTTTGACACAGCCCCAACGTGCAAGTTTCCCATGTGTAGATGAGATGTTTTCTGATGGGTGAGTCAAGAAACAGCTATATGCTGCTCTTGAAATCCAGGTCTCTGAGGAGAGATGCCTGGAAACCAAAGCAATGGATCTAATTAGTTGCCTGTTCTTTCCTTCATACCTCTGGGGACATCTGTCTATGGGTCTGAGTGCAGGTAGGTGCTCAGTTGGGCTCAGATTACCCCTGTTTTTCCTGGGAAGCCACCACTATTGAGATGGATCAGGGACTTTGGAGGTTTATCCTATTAGAAGGGTTGTGGCCTTTGGAATGGGCACACACAATTCCCTCTGAGCGGACAAGTACAGTCCTCAGGTTTGGCTCCAGGGGCCTGAGCCTTTAGGTTGTGTAGGCCAGGGTTGTTTGGACAGTTGTGTGAAAACACACATCCTCCATGCTAGGGCCCCTGGAACCACACATCAGGATTGTTCCTGCCCTCTCAAAGGGAATTCTTCATATTCCATTGGCCACAACCATATAAATCAGGAGAAATCTCCAATGTCCCTGGGACCATCCCAATATTGTAGGCTGCTTGGAACAAACAGGGGTGATCTGACACTAGCTGAGAAACTAGCTCCACACAGACTCGGAGACAGATGTCCCCAGAGAAGAACATTGAACTGGACAGGCCCCTAGGCCCTAATCAGATCCATTGCTTTGGTTTCCAGGCATCTCTTCTCAGAGGCCTGGTTTCCAATACCAGCCTATGGGGTTTCCATAGGCTCCTTCAGAGCAAGTCTTGTCTGCACATTGGAAACTTGCTCGAGGAGCTATGTCAGAACCTCAGAGGCCTGGTTTTCAATACCACCATATGGGGGTTTCCTGAGGCATCAGTCAGAACAAATGTCTTCTCCACATGGGAAACGTGCTCTTTCAAGCTGTGTCAAAACCTCCGGCTAGGAAAATCCTTCAGGGCCCCGGTGCCACCACCTCATTCCAAGGTCTCCATGGACACAATCCCACATTAGGACCCATCTGCAGGAGAGTCTATTTCAACTCAGTGCCCTTGGGTGCTCCCCTAGAGCCAGCAGATCGAACCTATCTTGTCACTAGGAGACAATTGGAATGTGAGGCGGGCTGGCTAGGCATCCATCTGTAGAAAACTACTCTGAAGTAATTCCATATGGGACGTCCTGGAGCCATCCAACAGGTCACAGCTGTCCTGCAGAAGGAATCCTTGCGCTTTGGAGCACCTCACAACTCCCATCATGGGAAAAGCTCTGTGGCCTCGTGGTGCACTGTCCCCTTCATGAAAGAGCCATCTTGGACAGAAACTCCAACCTGAGCCAACGTCTAATCCTCGCCCTGACTTCAGATGCACGTAATCTTGATTCAACTCTGCAGAGTGTGCCTGCCGAAACCCTGCCCCGAAGCAAAACCTAGCTATTGTTCTCAGACTTCGTCCTCACACTCCGAGCCCACCAGCCCTCCAGTTAGGGAATTCTGGAGAGACACAATGCAGCACTCTGACTGCCCTCCAGAAGAGAAACGTTGTCCTATGGGGCTAACCAGAAACACCAAATGAGGATCAACCTGCATGCCACTTGACTCTACCCCAATTATACAGTTTCGCTTCGGCGTTAATGCCCTGTCTTGCACAGCCTGAGGTCTGAATTTTCAACCGACACCCAGACAGCTGGCTGTACACTGAGCACATCAGACCCGCCATGGCTTTAGGTCATCACCTCTTTTCAACCTTGGTTTTCAGGCTTCAGAACCTAGACCTTATATATACTCACTACCCAGGGGTGAACGTGATGCCGAAATGAAACTCCTTCTTCCTCAAGGCAAGAAACCTTGTGGTTGGCATGTTTTCCAACGTTCAGTGTAGGAGAATCCAGTGTAGCCCATGAGTCCCCGCCCATGCTTGAGAACCGCAAAGGGCACAAACACATTGGGACCCTCAGTGTGAGCCCTGTCCTCAAGTAAAGCCTCTCAGGGTCTGGACCAAGACCCGCATTGCCATCCCTAGTCCCCCAATATTAATGAGAGGTTGAGAGTTCTAATCACCCCTATTCAGGTCTCTGCTCTGGAACCCCTGAGGAAAAAAATATTGAAGGGTCTCCTCCATCCCCTGAATGAGCCCCAAAACTTGGGATCTAACCAAATCTTAAAAGAGAAAGAATCATCCATGGCCAAAGAGGCCATTCCGTCATTCCATGGCCACCATTGACACAAAATCTAGAGACAAAAGCCTGGAGATATGCCTCACACTTGCCCTTTGTTCATAGCCTGATAAATTCTTCTCACGGTCTATAGATCAGGCATGTCATACCTACGTCCCCAAATCTAAGCTGAGTTTGGGTTTTCAGGTTTCTGTCCCCACTGTCCTGGCCCACACACCCTCCAGGCTGGGGCCCCTGGAGCCATGCCTCAGGACTGTGCCTGCCTTCTCCAAGCAAATTCTGCCCATTCCATTGGCCACAACCCTAAAGATTAGGAGAACACTCCAACGTCCCTGAGGCCATCCCAATAGTGTTGGCCACTCAGGGCAAACAGGGTGATCTGTCCCAAGATGAGCAACTACCTCAACTCAGATCCATAGACAGATAACCCCAGAGAAGAAGATTGAACCGGACAGGCACCTAGGACCTAATCAGATCCATTGCTTTTGATTCCAGGCATCTCTCCTCAGAGGCCTGGTTTCCAATACCAGCATATGTGTTCTTCAAGAGGTACCAGTCTGAACAAATCTCATTTCCACATGGGAAACATGCATTTTGGAGCTGTGTCACAACCTCCAGTTAAGGGAAACCTTCAGGTCCCAGCAGCCAACACCCCATTCCAAGGTCTCCATGGACACAAACCCGCATTATGACCCATCCGCAGGCGAGTCCATTTCAACACATCCCCTTTGGTTGCTCCCCAAAAGAAGCAGATCGAACCTGCCTTGTCACTAGGAGACAATAGGAATGTGAGGCGGGCACTCCAGGAATCCATCCTTAGAACCCTGCACTGCCGTGGTTCCGCATGGGACGTCCTGGATCAATCTGACCGGTCTCGACTGTCCCGTAGAAGGAATCCTTGCCGATTGGAGCAACTTACAATGCCAATCGTGGGAAAGTCTCCATAGCCCCATGATGCCCCCCACCATCATGAAGGGGCCATCCTGAACAGAAACTTCAACCTGAGCCTACATCTGATCCTCGCCCTGACTTCAGATGCATGAGATTTAGATTTAGCTCTACAGAGTGTGCCTGCCATGATCTTGACCCAAAACCTAAGCCTAGCTTGTGTTCTCTCACTTCCTTCCTCACAATTCTGGCCCACAAGCCCTCCAGTGTGAGAATTCCGTCGCCACAATGCAGCACTCTTCCTTCCCTCCAGAAGAAAAACGTTGCCCCTGGGGCTACCCAGAAACGCCAAATGAGGATCAACCTGCATGCCACTCAACTTTACTTCAATTATACAGTCTAAGCTTGGCACTAATGCCCTGTCTGACACAGCCTGAACCTGGACCTCCTGGATGACACCCAGAAAGGTGGTGTCACACCTAAGGATGTGCCAGTGCTCTCCAATGGAACTCTGCCCGTTTCATTTGCCACAACCTTACAGATTAGGAGAAACCTCCAATTCCCAAGACCAGCCCAATAGTGTTGGCCTCCCCCAACAAACATGGGTGATCTGACACAAGCTGAGCAGTGACCTCCATTCTGAATCTTAGACAGAGACACTCAAAGGAGAATATTGAAAAAGACAGGCCCCTAGACCGTAATCAGATCCATTGCTTTGGATTCCAGGCATTGTTCCCCAGATGCTTGGTTTCCAATACCAGGTTGTGGGGGTTTCAGAACAAATCTCGTCTCTACATGGGAAACTTCCTCTTTGGAGCTGCATCAAAACCTCAGGTTAGGAGAATTCTTCAGGGCAACAGAGCCACTGCCCCATTCCAAGGGATCCATGGACACAAATCCACATCATGACTGATCCTCATGAGAGTCCATTTCAATTCAGCCCCCTCGGTTGTTCCCCCAGTGACAGCAGATCGAATCCTCCTTTTCACTAGGACACAACTGGAATGCAAGTTGGACTGCCCAGGCATCCATCATTAGAACTGTGCTTTGGAGCATTTCTTATGGGACGTCCTTGATCCATCCAAAAGGTCGTGACTGTCCCGCTGACGGAATTCTTGTGGTTTGGAGCATCACACACTCACAAAGTTGGAAATCTTCCATGGTTTCCTGATGCCCCCCCCACCTTCATGAAGGGGACATCATGTACAGAAACTCCAACCTAAGCCAACATCTGATCCTCGCCCTGACTTCAGATGCACGAGATCTCATTTCAGGTCTGTAGAGTGTGCCTGCCATGTCACCGCTGCGAATTCTAAGCTGAACTTGTGTTCTCAGACTTCTGTCCAAAAACACCTGGCCCACAAGCCCTGAAGTTGGCAATTCTGGAGCCAGAATGCAGCACTCTGCCTGCCCTCCAGAAGAAAATCTTTGCCCTATGGGGCCAACCAGAAACCCCAAATGAGGACCAACCTTCACATCACTCGACTGTACCCCAATTATACAGTCTAGCCTGGGGACTAATGCCCTGCCTGACACAGCCTGAGCCCAGACCTCATGATGGACACAGACATCTGGCCGCACACTAAGTGCATCGGACCCACCATGGCCTTAGGTCGTCATCTCTTACCAACCTCGGTTTTCAGGCTTCAGAATATAGACCTTATCTCTACTCACTGCCATGCCGTGTACGTGATGCAGAAATCAGAACTCCTCCTTCCCCATGACCAGAAACCTTGTGGTTGGCATGTTGTCCAACGTGCAGTGTAGGAGAAACCAGCATGGCCCATGAGGCCTCAGACATGCTTGAGGGCTGCGATGGGCACAAACACACATTAGGACCCTAAGCATGAACCCTGGCCTCAAGTAAAGCCTCTCTGGGGCTGGACCAAGAGCCCACATATGGAGATTACCATGCCCCTACTCCCCAAACCTTAACCAGTGCTTGAGAAGTCTAGTCACCCCTACTCAGATCTCTTCTCTAATATCCCTCCTTGGTGGGACACATGAGGTTAAAAAAAAAATAGAGAAAGGACTCCTACCGTCCAAAGAATGACCGCAAACACTTGGAATTGGGCCAAATTCACAGAGAGAAATACTCGTCCATGGCTGATGAGGCCATCCTGACATTCCACGGCCACCATTGACACAAAATCCGGAGACAAAAGCCTGAAAAAGCGCCACACACTCGCCCTTTGTTCAAAGCCTGAAAAATTCTCACGGTCTGTAGATCGGGCCTGCCATACCTATGTCCCCAAACCTAAGCCAAGTTTGTGTTTTCAGACTTCTGTCTCCATTGTCCTGGCCCACACACCCTCAAGGCTTGGCCCCATGGAGCCACACCTCAGGACTGTGCCTGCCCTCTCCATGGGAATTCTGCTCATTCCTTTGGCACAACCTGACAGATTAGGAGAAACATCCGAAGTCCCCGAGGATGTCCGGGACAAACAGGGACCATCTGCCACAAGCTGAGCCACTACCTCCAATCAGACCTGTAGATAGATATCCATAGAAAAGAAGATTGAAGAGGACAGGCACCTAGGCCCTAAACGAATTCATTGCTTTTGTTTTCATGTATCTCTCCTCAGAGGCCTGGATTCCAATACCAGCACATGGGGGTTTCTGGAGCTACCAATCAGAACAAATCGCATGCCACATGGGAATCATGCTATATGGAACTGTGTCAAAACCTCCAGTTAGGAGAAAATTTCACGTCACTGGAGCCACCGCCCCATTCCAATGTCTCAATGGACACAATCCCACATTATGACCCATCCTCAGGAGAGTCCATTTCAACACAAACCTGGCGGTTGCTCACCCAGTGCCAGCAGATCAAACCTGCTTTGTCACTAGGAGACAATTGGAATGCGAGTTCGTTGCCCAGGTATCCATGTTAGAACTCTGCTCTGGAGAAATTCCTAATGGGGTGTCCTTGATCCATTCAACAGGTCTCAACTGTCCTGCAGAAGGAATCCTTGTGGTTTGCAGCATCACACACTCGCACCGTGGGAAAACCTCCATGGCCTCGTGATGCCTCCACCTTCAGGTAGAGGACATCATGGACAGAAACTCCCGTCTGATCCTCGCCCTGACCTCAGATGCATGAGATTTCAATTCAGCTCTGCAGAGTGTGCCTGCCTTGCCCTCGCCCCAAAACCTAAGCCAGCTCGCGTTCTCAGACTTCCATCCTCAACCTCCTGGCCCACAAGCCTTCCACTTTGGGAATTCTGGAGACAAAATGCAGCACTCTGCCTGCCCTCCAGAAGAGAGACTTTGCCCTAGGGGTCTACCCAGAAACATCAAATGAGGATCAACCTGCAATTCTCTAGACTGTACCCCAATTATACAGTCTAGCCTGGGCACTAATGCCCTGTCTGACACAGCTTGACCCCAGACCTCGTGACCGACACCCAGACACCTGGCCTCACACTGAACACATCAAACATGCCATGGCCTTAGTTCATCATCTCTTCCCAACCTTGGTCTTCAGGCTTCAGAACCTAGACATTATCTCCACTCACAACTAAGTGATGTACGTGATGCAGAAATCAGAACTTCACCTTCCCCATGACCAGAAACCTTGTGGTTGGCATGTTGTCCCACGTTCAGTATATGAGAACCCAGCATGGCCAATGAGGCCTCAGACATGCTTGAGGGCTGCGATGGGCACAAACACACATTAGGACCCTAAGCATGAACCCTGGCCTCAAGTAAAGCCTCTCCAGCGCTGGACCAAGAGCCTGCATATGGGACTTGCCATGCCCCTACTCCCCCAATCCTAGCCAGAGCTTGAGAAGTCTAGTCAACCTTATTCAGAGCTCTTTTCTGGAATCCCTCTTTGGTGGGACACATAAGGAAAAAAAAAAAAACCCAAGATAAAGAAAAAAAAAAGTAAGGACTCCTACCATCCAAAGAATGACCCCAAACACTTGGAATCTGGCCAAATCCACAGAGAGAAATACTCATCCATGGTCGATGAGGCCAGCCTGACATTCCATGGCCACCATTGACACAAAATCCGGAGACAAAAACCTGAAAAAGCGCCACACACTTGCCCTTTGTTCAGAGCCCCCAAAATTCTCAAGGTCTGTAGATCGGGCCTGCCATACCTATGTCCCCAAACCTAAGCCGAGTTTGTGTTTTCAGACTTCTGTCTCCATTGTCCTCACCCACACATTCTAAAGGCTGGGCCCCATGGAGCCACACCTCAGGACTGTGCCTGCCCTCTCCAAGGGAATTCTGCTCATTCATTTGGCACAACCTGACAGATTAGGAGAATCATCCAAAATCTCTGAGGCCATCCCAATAGTGTAGGATGTCCTGGACATACAGGGACCCTCTGGCACAAGCTGAGCCACTACCTCCAATCAGAACCTTAGACAGATATCCATAGAAAAGAATATTGAACAAGACAGGCACCTAGGCCCTAATTGGATCCATTGCTTTTGTTTTCAGGCATCTCTCCTCAGAGGCCTGGATGCCAATACAAGCATAAGGGGGTTTCCAGAGCTACCTATCAGAAAAAATCTCGTCTCCACATGGGAATCTTGCTCTATGGAGCTGTGTCATAACCTCCAGTTAGGAGAAAACTTCAGGTCACTGGAGCCACTGCCCCATTTGAATATCTCCATGGACACAATCCCAAATTATGACCCATCCTCAGGAGAGTCCATTTCAACTAAACCCCCTCGGTTGCTACTCCAGAGCCAGCAGATTGAACCTGCCTTGTCGCTAGGAGACAATTGAAATGCGAGTTGGGCTCTTCAGGCATCCATCCTTAGAACCCTGCTCTTGCGTCGTTCCTTATGGGACATCCTTGAGCCATCCAACAGGTCTCGACTGTCCCACAGGAGTCCTTGTGCATGGACCACCTAACAACTCATATCATGGAAAGCTTCCAAGGTCACATGATGCCCCCAATCTTCATGAAGGCAGATCATGGAAAGAAACTCCAACCTGAGCCAACAGCTGATCTTCGCCTTGACTTCAGATGCACGAGATCTTGATTCAGCTCTTCAGAGTGTACCTGCTGTACCCTCACCCCAAAACCTAAGCGTAGCTAGGGTTCTCCGACTTCCGTCCTCACTCTCCTGGACCACACGCCCTCTATTTTGGGATTTCCGATGACACAGTGCTGCACTCTGCCTGCCCTCTAGAAGAAAAATATTGCCCTATGGGTCTACCCAGAAACCTCAAATATGGATAAACCTGCACGTCACTCAACTGTACACCAATTATATAGTCTAGCCTGTGCACTAATGCCCTGTCTGACAGAACCTGAGGCCTGAATTCCCAACCGACACCCAGACAGCTTGCAGTACACTGAGAACATCTGAACCACCATGGCCTTAGGTCGCCATCTCTTTCCAACTTCGGTTTTCAGGCTACAGAATCCTAGACCTTATCTCTACTCACTTCCCATGGGTGAACGTGATGCAGAAATCAGAACACCTCCTTCCCTCTCGCCAGAATCTTGTGGTAGGCATCCTGTCCAACGTTCAGTGTAGGACCCCTGTAGGGCCTACAGGGGCAGTAGTAGGGCCCCTGAGGGTAGTGTAGGGTCCCTGAGGCCCTGCCTATGCTTAAGAGCTGCGGTGGGCTCAAACACACATTGAAACTCTCAGTTTGAGCCCTGTCCTCAAGTAAAGCCTCTCAGTGGCTGGACCATGAGCCCGCATATGGGGCCTGCCATGCCCCAAGTCACCCAATCTTAACCAGAGGTAGAGACATCTAGTCACCCCTACTCAGGGCTCTGCTCTGGAATCCCTCTTTGGTGGGACATTTGAGGTAAATAAACACAGAAAGGACTCCTCCCACTCACAGAATGACCCCAATCACTTGGGATTGGGCCATCCCAAGTGATTGGGGTCCAGAGAGAAAGACTCGTCCATGGCCCATGAGGCCAGCCCGACATTCCACGGCCACTATTGACACAAAATCCAGAGACATAAGCTTCAGCAAGCGTTCACACTCACCCTTAGGTCATAGCCCAAAAAATTCTCCTCATAGTCTGTAGATTGGGCCTGCCATACCTACGTCCCCAAACCTAAGCCGAGTTTGTGTTTTCAGACTTCTATCCTGACATCCCTGTCCCACACACCCTCCAGACTGAGGCCCCTGGAGCCACACCTCAGGACTGTGCCTGCCCTCTCCAAGGAAATTCTTCCCATTCCATTGGCCACAACCCTACAGATAAGGAGAAACCTCCAAAGTCCCAGAGGCCATGCCAATAGTGTAGGCCACCCAGGACAAAGAGGGGCGATCTCTCACAAGCTGAGCAACGACGTCAACTCACCCGTAGACAGATAACCCAAGAGAAGAAGATTAAACTGGACTGGCCCCTAGAATGTAATTGGTTCCATTGCTTTTTTTTCTAAGCATCTCTCCTCAGAGGCCTGTTTTCCAATACCAGAATATGGGGGATTCCAGAGATACCAATCAGAACAAATCTTGTCTTCACATGGGAAACTTATCCTTTGGAGCTCTGTAAAAGCCTCCAGTTAGGAGAAACCTTCAGGTAGCCGGAGCAACCGCCCTATTCCAAGGTCTCCATGGACACATACCCGCATTATGACCATTCGGCAGGAGAGTACATTTCAACTCAGCCCCGTCGATTACTCCCCCAGAGGCAGAATATCAAACCTGCCTTGTCGCTAGGAGACAACTGGAATGCAAAGCAGACTCTCTAGGCATCCATCCTTGGAATCCTGCTCTGGCGCCGTTCCATATGGGATGTCCTGGAGCCTTCCAACAGGTCTTGACTGTCCCACAGAAGGAATCCTTGCAGATTGGAGCATCTCACAACTCCTATCGTGGGAAAACCTACATGGCCTCATGAGATGCTCCCCTTTATAAAGGGGCCATCATGGACAGAAACTCCAACCTGAGCCAACTTCTGATGCATTGCTTTGGTTTCTAGGTATCTCTCCTCAGAGGCCTGGTTTCCAATATCAGAATATGGGGGTTTCCTAAGGAAACAATCAGAACAGATCTCATCTCCACATGGGAAACTTGCTCTTTGGAGCTGTGTCAATACCTCAGGTTAGGAGGATCCTTCAGGGCGCTGGCACCATGGCCCAATCCCAAGGTCTCCAAGGACACGAACTTACATTATGATCCATTCTCAGGAGAGTCCATTTCAAATCAGCCCCCTCGGCTGCTCACCCAGAGCCAGCAGATCAAAACTTCCTGGTCACTAAGAGACAGTTGGAATGGGAGGCGGGCTTCCCAGGCATCCATCCTTAGAACCCTGCTCTGGAGAACTTCTTTATGGGACGTCTTGAATCCAACCAACCTGTCTGGACTGTCTCGCAGAATGAATCCTTGTGGTTTGAAGCATCACACAATAAAACTGTGAGAAAACCTCCATTTCCTCATGATGCCCCACACCTTCATAAATGGGCCATCACGGACAGAAACTCCATCCTAAGCCAAAGTCTGATCCTCGCCCTGAATTCAGAAGCATGAGATCTCGATTCAGCACTTGAGAGTGTGCCTGCTGGGGCCTCGCCCTGAAACCTAAGCCTAACTTGTGTTCTCAGACTTCCGTCCTCAGAATCCTGGCCACACCCCTCCAATTTGGAAATTCTGGAGACACAATGCAGCACTCTGCCTGGCCTCCAGAAGAAAAATGTTGCCCTATAGGGCTAACCAGAAACGCCAAATGAGTAACAACCTGCATGCCACTCGACCATACCCCAATTATACAGTCTAGCCTGTGCACTAAAGCCCTGTTGGACACAGCCTGAGGGCAGACCTCCAGTCCAACACCCAGACAGTTGGCCGTACACTAGAGCATATCAAACCCACAATGGCTTTAGGCCATCATCTCTACCCAACCTCAATTTTCACCTTCAGAACCTAGACCTTATCTCCACTCACTGCTAAGGAGTGAACGTGATGCAAGAATCAGAACTTCTCCTTCGCCTTGGCAAGAAACCTAGTGGTTGGCATGTTGTCCAATGTTCATTGTAGGAGAAAGCAGCATGGACTATGAGGCCCCACCTATCCCTGAGGGCCACAATTTGCACAAACACACATTGTGACGCTCAGCGTGAGCCCTATCCTCAGGTAAAGCCTCTTAGTGACTGGAACAACAGCCCACATATGGGGCTTGCCAAGCCCCTAGTCCGCCAATCTCAACCAGAGTTCGAGATGTCTAGTCACCCCTACTAAGGGCTCTACTCGGGAATCCCTCTTTGGTGGGACACCTGAGGTAAAAAAAAAAAAAAAATACAGAAAGGACTCTTCCCATTCACAGAATGATCCCAACCACTTGGGATCAGGCCAAATCACCAGAGAAAGAATTGTCCATGGCCCTTGAGGACACCCCGACATTCCACGGCCACCATTAACACAAAATCCAGAGACAAAACCCTGAGCAAGCGCCACATACTCGCCCTTTGTTCATAGCCCGGAAAATTCTCACGGTCTGTAGATCGAGCCTTCATACATACATCCCCAAACCTAAGCTGAGTTTGTGTTTTCAGACTTCTGTCCCCACAGGCCTGGCCCACACACCATCCAAGCTGGGGCCCCTGGAGCCACACCTCAGGACTGTGGCTTCACTCTACAGGGGAATTCTGCCATTTCCATTGGCCACAACCCTATAGATTAGGAGAATCCTCCAAACTCCCAAAGGCCATCCGAATTGTGTTGGCTGCCCAGGACAAACAGGGATGATCTTTCACAAGTTAGGAAACCACCTCCACTCAGACCCAGAGACAGATATCTCCATAGAATAAGAAGGAACTGGACGGGCACTTAGGCCCTAATCAGATCCCTTGCTTTTGATTCCAGTCATCTCTCCTCAGAGGCCTGGTTTCCAATACCAGCATATGGGAGATTCCTTAGGCACTCATCAAAACAATTCTCTTCTCTACATAGGAATCATACTCTTTAGAGCTCCATCAAAACCTCCGGTTATGAACATCCCTCAAGGCCCCGGATCAAGCACCCCATTCCAAGGTCTACATGGACACAAATGCACATTATGACCCATCCTCAACTCACCCATTTCAACACACGCGCCTCGGTTGCTCCCCTAGATCCAGCAGATCGAACTTGCCTTGGCTCTATGAGACACCTGGAATGGGAGGCAGGCTGCCCAGGCATCCATCCTTAGAACCCTGCTCTGGATAACTTCCTTATGGGATGTCCTGGAGCCATCCAACAGGTCTCGACTGTCCCACAGAAGGAATCATTGTGGTTTGGAGCATCTCACAATTCCCATCGTGGGAAAACCTCCATGTCCTCGTGACACCCTCCCCTTCATGAAGGGGCCATCATGGACAGAAACTCCGACCTAAGAAAACGTCTGATCCTAGCTCTGTCTTCAGGTATACGGGATCTCGAATCATCTCTGCAGAGGGTGCCTGCCGTCCCCTCACCCCGAAATCTAAGTCTGGCTTGTGTTCTCAGAATTTTTTCCTCACACTCCTGGCCCACAAGCCTTCCAGTTTGGGAATTCTGGAGACACTATGTGGCACTGTGTCTTCCCTCCAGAAGAAAAACGTTGCCCTCTGGGGCTACCCAGTAACCACAAATGAGTACCATCCTGCACGAAACTCGACTGCACCCCAATGATACAGTCTAGCCTGGGCACTTATTCCCTGTCTGCCACAGCCTGAGCCTGCACCTCCCAACCCACACTCAACAGCTGGCCGAACACTGAGCACGTCAGACACACCATGGCCTTAGGGCTTCATCTCTTCCCAACCTCAGTTTTCAGGCTTCAGAACCTAGACCTTAAATCCAATCACAATCCAGGAGTGAAAGTGTTGCAGAAATTAGAACTCCATCTTCCCCATGGCCAGAAAACTTGTGGTTCCCATTCTGTGCAACGTTCAGTGTAGGAGGCACCAGCATGGTACTTTAGGCCACGCCCTGACTGGAGGGGATCCTTGGTCACAAAACCACATTGTGAAACTCAGTGTGAGACCTATCCTCAAGGAAGGCCTCTCAGTGTCTGGACCAAGAGCCCACATATGGGGCTTGCCATGTTCTTAGGTCCCAATGTTAACCAGAGGTCTGGTTGTCCAGTTGCCCCCACCCACGACTCTGCTCTGGAATCCCTCTTTTGGTGGTCCACCGGAGGTTAAAAAAAAAAAAAAAAAAACAAAAAAAAAGTAAACAAAAAAAACAGAAAGGCCTCCTCCCTTCCCACAGAATGACCCCAAACTTTTAGGATCGGGTCAAATCCCCAGAAAGGGAGCCTCATCGATGGCCCATGAGGACACCCCGACATTCCATGGCAATCGGTGACACATTTCCAGAAAAAAAAAAAAAAAAAAGCATGAGCAACACCTCACATTCGCCCTTTGTTCATATCCCGAAGAGGTCTCCTCACGGTCTATAGATCGGGCCGGCCATACCTACATCCCACAACCTAAGTGGAGTTTGTGTTTTCAGACTTTTGTCCAAATAGCCCTGGACCACACACGCTCCACGCTTGGGTCCCTGGAGCCACACCTCAGGACTGTGCTTCCCTTTCAAGGGAATTCTTCCCATTCCATTGGCCACAACCTTGCAAATTAGGAAAAACCTCCAAAGTCACCGAGGCCATCCCAATAGTGTAGGCCGCCCAGGACAAACAGGGGTGATCTCAAACCAGCTGAGCAACTACCTCCACTCAGACAACAGATGTCCCCAGAGAAGAATATTAAACCGGACAGGCCCCTAGGCCCTAATCAGATCCATTGCTTTGGTTTCCAGGAATCTCTCCTCAGAGGCCTCGTTTCCAATACCAGCATATGGTGGTTTCCTGAGGCACCAATAAGAACAAATCTCGTCTCCCCATGGAAACTTGCTCATTGGAGCTTTGTCATAACCTCTGGTTAGGAGAATCCTTCAGGGCCCTGGTGCCACTGCTCCATACCAAGGTCTCCATGGACTCAAACCAACATTAAGACCATCCTCAGGAAAGTCCATTTCAACTCAGTCCCCTCTGTTGCTACCCCAAGCCAGCAGATCAAACGTTTCTTGTTGCTAGGAGACAATTGGAATGTGAGGCTGGCTGCCCAGGCATCCATACTTAGAACCCTGTTCTGGAAAAATACCTTATAAGACATCCTGGAGCCATCCAACAAATCTTAAATGTCCCACAGAAGGAATCCTTGCGGTTTGGAGCATCTCACAACTCCAATAGTGGGAAAACACCCATGGCCTCATAATGCCCCCCCTTCCTGAAGGGGCCAACATGGACAGAAACTCAAACCTGAGCCAAAGTCTGAACCTCGACCTGACTTCAGACGCATGAGATCTCAATTCAGCTCTGCAGAGTGTGCCTGCCATGTCCTTGCCCCGAAACCTAAGCCTAGCTTGTGTTCTCAGACTTCCGTCCTCACTCTCCTGGGCCAGAAGCCCTCCAATTTGGGAATTCCGAAGCCACAATGCAGCACTCTGCCTGCCCTCCAGAAGAAAAACTTTCCCCTATGCTGCTAATAAGAAACCACAAATGATTTTCTAATGCATGCCACTCGATTGTAAAGCAATTATACAGCCCACCCTGTATACTAATGCCCTGTCTGGCACAGCCTGAGACAAGACATCCCAAACGACACCCAGACAGCTGGCCCCAACCTGGACACATAGGACCCGCTATGGCTGTAGGTCGTCATCTCTTCCCAACCTCGGTTTTCAGGCTTCAGAACCTAGACCTTATCTCCAATCACTGCCCAGGGGTGAACGTGATGCAGAAATTAGAATTCCTCCTTCCCCATGGCCAGAAACCTTGTGGTTGGCATGTTGTCCAACGTTCAATGTGGGAAAACCTGCATTGTCCGAAAGGCCACGCAAGTGCTTGAGGGCCGCCTAGGGCACAGACATGCATTGTGACCTGCAGCGTGAGTCCCGTATTAAAGTAACGCCTCTCAGTGGCTGGACCAAGATCCTGCATATGGGGCTTGTCATATCCATAGGCCCCCAGGCTTAACCAGAGGGCGAGTATTCCAGTTGTCAGTACCCACTGCTATGCTCTAGAATCCCTCTACTGGGGGGACACATGAAGCAGAACAGGACACTTCCCTTCCCACAGAATGACCCCAAACTCTTGGGGGCTGGACAAACTACCAGAGAGGGAGACTTCTACGACCCATGAGGCAACTCCTACATTAAACGGCCATTGTGGACAAAACATCCAGAGACAAAAGCCTGAGCGACTGCCTCCCTCTCACCCTTCTTTCATATCCAGAGGAGCTCCCCTCATGGACTGTAGATCAGGCCTGCCGTAGCCTCGGCCCCAAACCTGAGCTGAGTTAGGGATTTTGGATGTCTGTCTGCACAGCCATGGCCCACACAGCCTCCAGGCTGGGGTCTCTGGAGCCACACCACAGAACTGTGCCTGCTCTCTCCTAAGAAACTGCCCATTCCATTGGCCACAACTCTACAAAATAGTAGAAACCTCAAGGTCCCCAAGGACATCCCACTACCGCAAGCCGCACTAAACAAATAGGGGCATTATGACACAAGCTGAGCAACTACTACCTCCATGCAGACACACAGGCAGATATCCGCAGAGACAAAAGATTGAACCAGACAGGCCCCTAGGCCCTATTATGAACTCTTGCTTTGGTGTCCAGGTATCACTCCTCAGAGGCCTGGGTTCGAAGACCAGCATACGGGGCTTTCCTGAGGCACCAGACAGAAGACCTCTCATCTCCACATGGGAAGTTTCCTTCTTGGAGTTGTGTCAAGCCCTTCGGGTTGGAGAATCCTGCAGAGTCCCTTAGCTACTGCCACATTCCAAGGACTCCATGGCCACCAACCCACATTATGACTCATCCTCAGAAGAGTCCATTTAAACTCAGCCTTCTGGGTAGCTCACCCAAGAACCAGCAGATTGAGCGTGCCTTGTCTCGACCAGCCAATGGGAAGGTGAGGTGGCGTTTCTCGGCATCCATGTTTAGGGCCCTGCTCTCGAGTCTTTCTGTATGGGGCATCCTGGAACCATCCAATAGTACTCGACTGTCCTGAAGAAGGAAACCTTGAAATATGGAGCAGCTCACAACTCCCAGCGTAGGGAAACCTCCCTGGCCTCATGACGCCCCTCCCCCTTCAGGAAGGGGCCGTCATGGACACATACTCCAGCTTGAGGCAACATCTGATAATCGCCCGGACCTCACGTGCAGGAGATCTCGATTCAGCCTCTGCAGAGTGGGCCTGCCATGCTCTTGGCCCCAAAACTCGTGCTAGCTTGTGTTTTCAGACTTCCTTCCTTACAATCCTGGCCACACCCCTCCAGTTTGGCAATTCTGGAGACACAATGCAGCACTCTGCCTGCCCTCCAGAAGAAAAATGTTGCCCTATAGGGCTAACCAGAAACGCCAAATGAGTAACAACCTGCATGCCACTCGACCATACCCCAATTATACAGTCTAGCCTGTGCACTAAAGCCCTGTCTGACACAGCCTGAGGGCAGACCTCCAGTCCAACACCCAGACAGCTGGCCATACACAGAGCATATCACACCCACAATGGCTTTAGGCCATCATCTCTACCCAAATCAGTTTTCACCTTCAGAACCTAGACCTTATCTCCACTCACTGCTCAGGAGTGAACGTGATGCAAGAATCAGAACTTCTCCTTCGCCTTGGCAAGAAACCTAGTGGTTGGCATGTTGTCCAACAGCAGCATGGACTATGAGGCCCCACCTATCCCCGAGGGCCACAATGTGCACAAACACACATTGTGACCCTCAGCGTGAGCCCTATCCTCATGTAAAGCCTCTTAGTGACTGGAACAACAGCCCCCATATGGGGCTTGCCAAGCCCCTAGTCCCCCAATCTCAACCAGAGTTCGAGATGTCTAGTCACCCCTACTCAGGGCTCTACTCGGGAATCCCTCTTTGGTGGGACACTTGAGGTAAAAAAAAAAAAATACAGAAAGGAATCTTCCCATCCACAGAATGATCCCAACCACTTGGGATCAGGCCAAATCACCAGAGAAAGAATTGTCCATGGCCCTTGAGGACACCCCGACATTCCACGGCCACCATTGACACAAAATCCAGAGACAAAACCCTGAGCAAGCGCCACATACTCGCCCTTTGTTCATAGCCCGGAAAATTCTCACGGTCTGTAGATCGAGCCTTCATACATACATCCCCAAACCTAAGCTGAGTTTGTGTTTTCAGACTTCTGTCCCCACAGGCCTGGCCCACACACCATCCAAGCTGGGGCCCCTGGAGCCACACCTCAGGACTGTGGCTTCACTCTACAGGGGAATTCTGCCATTTCCATTGGCCACAACCCTATAGATTAGGAGAATCCTCCAAACTCCCCAAGGCCATCCGAATTGTGTTGGCTGCCCAGGACAAACAGGGATGATCTTTCACAAGTTAGGAAACCACCTCCACTCAGACCCAGAGACAGATATCTCCATAGAATAAGAAGGAACTGGACGGGCACTTAGGCCCTAATCAGATCCCTTGCTTTTGATTCCAGTCATCTCTCCTCAGAGGCCTGGTTTCCAATACCAGCATATGGGAGATTCCTTAGGCACTCATCAAAACAATTCTCTTCTCTACATAGGAATCATACTCTTTAGAGCTCCATCAAAACCTCCGGTTATGAACATCCCTCAAGGCCCCGGATCAAGCACCCCATTCCAAGGTCTACATGGACACAAATGCACATTATGACCCATCCTCAACTCACCCATTTCAACACACCCGCCTCGGTTGCTCCCCTAGATCCAGCAGATCGAACTTGCCTTGGCTCTATGAGACACCTGGAATGGGAGGCAGGCTGCCCAGGCATCCATCCTTAGAACCCTGCTCTGGATAACTTCCTTATGGGATGTCCTGGAGCCATCCAACAGGTCTCGACTGTCCCACAGAAGGAATCATTGTGGTTTGGAGCATCTCACAATTCCCATCGTGGGAAAACCTCCGTGTCCTCGTGACACCCTCCCCTTCATGAAGGGGCCATCATGGACAGAAACTCCGACCTAAGAAAACGTCTGATCCTAGCTCTGTCTTCAGGTATACGGGATCTCGAATCATCTCTGCAGAGGGTGCCTGCCGTCCCCTCACCCCGAAATCTAAGTCTGGCTTGTGTTCTCAGAATTTTTTCCTCACACTCCTGGCCCACAAGCCTTCCAGTTTGGGAATTCTGGAGACACTATGTGGCACTGTGTCTTCCCTCCAGAAGAAAAACGTTGCCCTCTGGGGCTACCCAGTAACCACAAATGAGTACCATCCTGCACGAAACTCGACTGCACCCCAATGATACAGTCTAGCCTGGGCACTTATTCCCTGTCTGCCACAGCCTGAGCCTGCACCTCCCAACCCACACTCAACAGCTGGCCGAACACTGAGCACATCAGACACACCATGGCCTTAGGGCTTCATCTCTTCCCAACCTCAGTTTTCAGGCTTCAGAACCTAGACCTTAAATCCAATCACAGTCCAGGAGTGAAAGTGTTGCAGAAATTAGAACTCCGTCTTCCCCATGGCCAGAAAACTTGTGGTTCCCATACTGTGCAACGTTCAGTGTAGGAGGCACCAGCATGGTACTTTAGGCCACGCCCTGACTGGAGGGGATCCTTGGGCACAAAACCACATTGTGAAACTCAGTGTGAGACCTATCCTCAAGGAAGGTCTCTCAGTGTCTGGACCAAGAGCCCACATATGGGGCTTGCCATGTTCTTAGGTCCCAATGTTAACCAGAGGTCTGGTTGTCCAGTTGCCCCCACCCACGACTCTGCTCTGGAATCCCTCTTTTGGTGGTCCACCTGAGATAAAAAAAAAAAAAAAAAAGTAAACAAAAAAAACAGAAAGGCCTCCTCCCTTCCCACAGAATGACCCCAAACTTTTAGGATCGGGTCAAATCCCCAGAAAGGGAGCCTCATCGATGGCCCATGAGGACACCCCGACATTCCATGGCAATCGGTGACACATTTCCAGAAAAAAAAAAAAAAAAAGCATGAGCAACACCTCACATTCGCCCTTTGTTCATATCCCGAAGAGGTCTCCTCACGGTCTATAGATCGGGCCGGCCATACCTACATCCCCCAACCTAAGTGGAGTTTGTGTTTTCAGACTTTTGTCCAAATAGTCCTGGACCACACACGCTCCACGCTCGGGTCCCTGGAGCCACACCTCAGGACTGTGCTTCCCTTTCAAGGGAATTCTTCCCATTCCATTGGCCACAACCTTGCAAATTAGGAAAAACCTCCAAAGTCACCGAGGCCATCCCAATAGTGTAGGCCGCCCAGGACAAACAGGGGTGATCTCAAACCAGCTGAGCAACTACCTCCACTCAGACAACAGATGTCCCCAGAGAAGAATATTGAACCGGACAGGCCCCTAGGCCCTAATCAGATCCATTGCTTTGGTTCCCAGGCATCTCTCCTCAGAGGCCTCGTTTCCAATACCAGCATATGGTGGTTTCCTGAGGCACCAATAAGAACAAATCTCGTCTCCCCATGAAAAACTTGCTCATTGGAGCTTTGTCATAACCTCTGGTTAGGAGAATCCTTCAGGGCCCTGGTGCCACTGCCCCATACCAAGGTCTCCATGGACTCAAACCAACATTAAGACCATCCTCAGGAAAGTCCATTTCAACTCAGTCCCCTCTGTTGCTACCCCAAGCCAGCAGATCAAACGTTTCTTGTTGCTAGGAGACAATTGGAATGTGAGGCTGGCTGCCCAGGCATCCATACTTAGAACCCTGTTCTGGAAAAATACCTTATAAGACGTCCTGGAGCCATCCAACAAATCTTAATTGTCCCACAGAAGGAATCCTTGCGGTTTAGAGCATCTCACAACTCCAATAGTGGGAAAACACCCATGGCCTCATAATGCCCCCCCTTCCTGAAGGGGCCTACATGGACAGAAACTCAAACCTGAGCCAAAGCCTGAACCTCGACCTGACTTCAGACGCATGAGATCTCAATTCAGCTCTGCAGAGTGTGCCTGCCATGTCCTTGCCCCGAAACCTAAGCCTAGCTTGTGTTCTCAGACTTCCGTCCTCACTCTCCTGGCCCACAAGCCCTCCAGTTTGGGAATTCCGAAGCCACAATGCAGCACTCTGCCTGCCCTCCAGAAGAAAAACTTTGCCCTATGCTGCTAATAAGAAACCCCAAATGATTTTCTAATGCATGCCACTCGATTGTAAAGCAATTATACAGCCCACCCTGTATACTAATGCCCTGTCTGGCACAGCCTGAGACAAGACATCCCAAACGACACCCAGACAGCTGGCCCCAACCTGGACACATAGGACCCGCTATGGCTGTAGGTCGTCATCTCTTCCCAACCTCGGTTTTCAGGCTTCAGAACCTAGACCTTATCTCCAATCACTGCCCAGGGGTGAACGTGATGCAGAAATTAGAATTCCTCCTTCCCCATGGCCAGAAACCTTGTGGTTGGCATGTTGTCCAACGTTCAATGTGGGAAAACCTGCATTGTCCGAAAGGCCACGCCAGAGCTTGAGGGCCGCCTAGGGCACAGACATGCATTGTGACCTGCAGCGTGAGTCCCGTATTAAAGTAACGCCTCTCAGTGGCTGGACCAAGATCCTGCATATGGGGCTTGTCATATCCATAGGCCCCCAGGCTTAACCAGAGGGCGAGTATTCCAGTTGTCAGTACCCACTGCTATGCTCTAGAATCCCTCTACTGGGGGGACACATGAAGCAGAAAACAGGACACTTCCCTTCCCACAGAATGACCCCAAACTCTTGGGGGCTGGACAAACTACCAGAGAGGGAGACTTCTACGACCCATGAGGCAACTCCTACATTAAACGGCCATTGTGGACAAAACATCCAGAGACAAAAGCCTGAGCGACTGCCTCCCTCTCACCCTTCTTTCATATCCAGAGGAGCTCCCCTCATGGACTGTAGATCAGGCCTGCCATAACCTCGGCCCCAAACCTGAGCTGAGTTAGGGTTTTTGGATGTCTGTCTGCACAGCCATGGCCCACACAGCCTCCAGGCTGGGGTCTCTGGAGCCACACCACAGAACTGTGCCTGCTCTCTCCTAAGAAACTGCCCATTCCATTGGCCACAACTCTACAAAATAGTAGAAACCTCAAGGTCCCCAAGGACATCCCACTACCGCAAGCCGCACTGGACAAATAGGGGCATTATGACACAAGCTGAGCAACTACTACCTCCATGCAGACACACAGACAGATATCCGCAGAGACAGAAGATTGAACCAGACAGGCCCCTAGGCCCTATTATGAACTCTTGCTTTGGTGTCCAGGTATCACTCCTCAGAGGCCTGGGTTCGAAGACCAGCATACGGGGCTTTCCTGAGGCACCAGACAGAAGACCTCTCATCTCCACATGGGAAGCTTCCTTGTTGGAGTTGTGTCAAGCCCTTCGGGTTGGAGAATCCTGCAGAGTCCCTTAGCTACTGCCACATTCCAAGGTCTCCATGGCCACCAACCCACATTATGACTCATCCTCAGCAGAGTCCATTTAAACTCAGCCTTCTGGGTAGCTCACCCAAGAGCCCGCAGATTGAGCGTGCCTTGTCTCGACCAGGCAATGGGAAGGTGAGTTGGCGTTTCTCGGCATCCATGCTTAGGGCCCAGCTCTCGAGTCTTTCTGTATGGGGCATTCTGGAACCATCCAACAGTACTCGACTGTCCTGAAGAAGGAAACGTTGAAATATGGAGCAGCTCACAACTCCCAGCGTAGGGAAACCTCCCTGGCCTCATGACGCCCCTCCCCCTTCAGGAAGGGGCCGTCATGGACACATACTCCAGCTTGAGGCAACATCTGATAATCGCCCGGACCTCACGTGCAGGAGATCTCGATTCAGCCTCTGCAGAGTGGGCCTGCCATGCTCTTGGCCCCAAAACTCGTGCTAGCTTGTGTTTTCAGACTTCCTTCCTTACAATCCTGGACACACCCCTCCAGTTTGGCAATTCTGGAGACACAATGCAGCACTCTGCCTGCCCTCCAGAAGAAAAATGTTGCCCTATAGGGCTAACCAGAAACGCCAAATGAGTAACAACCTGCATGCCACTCGACCATACCCCAATTATACAGTCTAGCCTGTGCACTAAAGCCCTGTCTGACACAGCCTGAGGGCAGACCTCCAGTCCAACACCCAGACAGCTGGCCATACACAGAGCATATCACACCCACAATGGCTTTAGGCCATCATCTCTACCCAAATCAGTTTTCACCTTCAGAACCTAGACCTTATCTCCACTCACTGCTCAGGAGTGAACGTGATGCAAGAATCAGAACTTCTCCTTCGCCTTGGCAAGAAACCTAGTGGTTGGCATGTTGTCCAACAGCAGCATGGACTATGAGGCCCCACCTATCCCTGAGGGCCACAATGTGCACAAACACACATTGTGACCCTCAGCGTGAGCCCTATCCTCATGTAAAGCCTCTTAGTGACTGGAACAACAGCCCCCATATGGGGCTTGCCAAGCCCCTAGTCCCCCAATCTCAACCAGAGTTCGAGATGTCTAGTCACCCCTACTCAGGGCTCTACTCGGGAATCCCTCTTTGGTGGGACACTTGAGGTAAAAAAAAAAAAAATACAGAAAGGAATCTTCCCATCCACAGAATGATCCCAACCACTTGGGATCAGGCCAAATCACCAGAGAAAGAATTGTCCATGGCCCTTGAGGACACCCCGACATTCCACGGCCACCATTGACACAAAATCCAGAGACAAAACCCTGAGCAAGCGCCACATACTCGCCCTTTGTTCATAGCCCGGAAAATTCTCACGGTCTGTAGATCGAGCCTTCATACATACATCCCCAAACCTAAGCTGAGTTTGTGTTTTCAGACTTCTGTCCCCACAGGCCTGGCCCACACACCATCCAAGCTGGGGCCCCTGGAGCCACACCTCAGGACTGTGGCTTCACTCTACAGGGGAATTCTGCCATTTCCATTGGCCACAACCCTATAGATTAGGAGAATCCTCCAAACTCCCCAAGGCCATCCGAATTGTGTTGGCTGCCCAGGACAAACAGGGATGATCTTTCACAAGTTAGGAAACCACCTCCACTCAGACCCAGAGACAGATATCTCCATAGAATAAGAAGGAACTGGACGGGCACTTAGGCCCTAATCAGATCCCTTGCTTTTGATTCCAGTCATCTCTCCTCAGAGGCCTGGTTTCCAATACCAGCATAATGGAGATTCCTTAGGCACTCATCAAAACAATTCTCTTCTCTACATAGGAATCATACTCTTTAGAGCTCCATCAAAACCTCCGGTTATGAACATCCCTCAAGGCCCCGGATCAAGCACCCCATTCCAAGGTCTACATGGACACAAATGCACATTATGACCCATCCTCAACTCACCCATTTCAACACACCCGCCTCGGTTGCTCCCCTAGATCCAGCAGATCGAACTTGCCTTGGCTCTATGAGACACCTGGAATGGGAGGCAGGCTGCCCAGGCATCCATCCTTAGAACCCTGCTCTGGATAACTTCCTTATGGGATGTCCTGGAGCCATCCAACAGGTCTCGACTGTCCCACAGAAGGAATCATTGTGGTTTGGAGCATCTCACAATTCCCATCGTGGGAAAACCTCCGTGTCCTCGTGACACCCTCCCCTTCATGAAGGGGCCATCATGGACAGAAACTCCGACCTAAGAAAACGTCTGATCCTAGCTCTGTCTTCAGGTATACGGGATCTCGAATCATCTCTGCAGAGGGTGCCTGCCGTCCCCTCACCCCGAAATCTAAGTCTGGCTTGTGTTCTCAGAATTTTTTCCTCACACTCCTGGCCCACAAGCCTTCCAGTTTGGGAATTCTGGAGACACTATGTGGCACTGTGTCTTCCCTCCAGAAGAAAAACGTTGCCCTCTGGGGCTACCCAGTAACCACAAATGAGTACCATCCTGCACGAAACTCGACTGCACCCCAATGATACAGTCTAGCCTGGGCACTTATTCCCTGTCTGCCACAGCCTGAGCCTGCACCTCCCAACCCACACTCAACAGCTGGCCGAACACTGAGCACATCAGACACACCATGGCCTTAGGGCTTCATCTCTTCCCAACCTCAGTTTTCAGGCTTCAGAACCTAGACCTTAAATCCAATCACAGTCCAGGAGTGAAAGTGTTGCAGAAATTAGAACTCCGTCTTCCCCATGGCCAGAAAACTTGTGGTTCCCATACTGTGCAACGTTCAGTGTAGGAGGCACCAGCATGGTACTTTAGGCCACGCCCTGACTGGAGGGGATCCTTGGGCACAAAACCACATTGTGAAACTCAGTGTGAGACCTATCCTCAAGGAAGGTCTCTCAGTGTCTGGACCAAGAGCCCACATATGGGGCTTGCCATGTTCTTAGGTCCCAATGTTAACCAGAGGTCTGGTTGTCCAGTTGCCCCCACCCACGACTCTGCTCTGGAATCCCTCTTTTGGTGGTCCACCTGAGATAAAAAAAAAAAAAAAAAAGTAAACAAAAAAAACAGAAAGGCCTCCTCCCTTCCCACAGAATGACCCCAAACTTTTAGGATCGGGTCAAATCCCCAGAAAGGGAGCCTCATCGATGGCCCATGAGGACACCCCGACATTCCATGGCAATCGGTGACACATTTCCAGAAAAAAAAAAAAAAAGCATGAGCAACACCTCACATTCGCCCTTTGTTCATATCCCGAAGAGGTCTCCTCACGGTCTATAGATCGGGCCGGCCATACCTACATCCCCCAACCTAAGTGGAGTTTGTGTTTTCAGACTTTTGTCCAAATAGTCCTGGACCACACACGCTCCACGCTCGGGTCCCTGGAGCCACACCTCAGGACTGTGCTTCCCTTTCAAGGGAATTCTTCCCATTCCATTGGCCACAACCTTGCAAATTAGGAAAAACCTCCAAAGTCACCGAGGCCATCCCAATAGTGTAGGCCGCCCAGGACAAACAGGGGTGATCTCAAACCAGCTGAGCAACTACCTCCACTCAGACAACAGATGTCCCCAGAGAAGAATATTGAACCGGACAGGCCCCTAGGCCCTAATCAGATCCATTGCTTTGGTTCCCAGGCATCTCTCCTCAGAGGCCTCGTTTCCAATACCAGCATATGGTGGTTTCCTGAGGCACCAATAAGAACAAATCTCGTCTCCCCATGAAAAACTTGCTCATTGGAGCTTTGTCATAACCTCTGGTTAGGAGAATCCTTCAGGGCCCTGGTGCCACTGCCCCATACCAAGGTCTCCATGGACTCAAACCACCATTAAGACCATCCTCAGGAAAGTCCATTTCAACTCAGCCCCCTCTGTTGCTACCCCAAGCCAGCAGATCAAACGTTTCTTGTTGCTAGGAGACAATTGGAATGTGAGGCTGGCTGCCCAGGCATCCATACTTAGAACCCTGTTCTGGAAAAATACCTTATAAGACGTCCTGGAGCCATCCAACAAATCTTAATTGTCCCACAGAAGGAATCCTTGCGGTTTAGAGCATCTCACAACTCCAATAGTGGGAAAACACCCATGGCCTCATAATGCCCCCCCTTCCTGAAGGGGCCTACATGGACAGAAACTCAAACCTGAGCCAAAGCCTGAACCTCGACCTGACTTCAGACGCATGAGATCTCAATTCAGCTCTGCAGAGTGTGCCTGCCATGTCCTTGCCCCGAAACCTAAGCCTAGCTTGTGTTCTCAGACTTCCGTCCTCACTCTCCTGGCCCACAAGCCCTCCAGTTTGGGAATTCCGAAGCCACAATGCAGCACTCTGCCTGCCCTCCAGAAGAAAAACTTTGCCCTATGCTGCTAATAAGAAACCCCAAATGATTTTCTAATGCATGCCACTCGATTGTAAAGCAATTATACAGCCCACCCTGTATACTAATGCCCTGTCTGGCACAGCCTGAGACAAGACATCCCAAACGACACCCAGACAGCTGGCCCCAACCTGGACACATAGGACCCGCTATGGCTGTAGGTCGTCATCTCTTCCCAACCTCGGTTTTCAGGCTTCAGAACCTAGACCTTATCTCCAATCACTGCCCAGGGGTGAACGTGATGCAGAAATTAGAATTCCTCCTTCCCCATGGCCAGAAACCTTGTGGTTTGCATGTTGTCCAACGTTCAATGTGGGAAAACCTGCATTATCCGAAAGGCCACGCCAGTGCTTGAGGGCCGCCTAGGGCACAGACATGCATTGTGACCTGCAGCGTGAGTCCCGAATTAAAGTAACGCCTCTCAGTGGCTGGACAAAGATCCTGCGTATGGGGCTTGTCATATCCATAGGCCCCCAGGCTTAACCAGAGGGCGAGTATTCCAGTTGTCAGTACCCACTGCTATGCTCTAGAATCCCTCTACTGGGGGGACACATGAAGCAGAATACAGGACACTTCCCTTCCCACAGAATGACCCCAAACTCTTGGGGGCTGGACAAACTACCAGAGAGGGAGACTTCTACGACCCATGAGGCAACTCCTACATTAAACGGCCATTGTGGACAAAACATCCAGAGACAAAAGCCTGAGCGACTGCCTCCCTCTCACCCTTCTTTCATATCCAGAGGAGCTCCCCTCATGGACTGTAGATCAGGCCTGCCATAACCTCGGCCCCAAACCTGAGCTGAGTTAGGGTTTTTGGATGTCTGTCTGCACAGCCATGGCCCACACAGCCTCCAGGCTGGGGTCTCTGGAGCCACACCACAGAACTGTGCCTGCTCTCTCCTAAGAAACTGCCCATTCCATTGGCCACAACTCTACAAAATAGTAGAAACCTCAAGGTCCCCAAGGACATCCCACTACCGCAAGCCGCACTGGACAAATAGGGGCATTATGACACAAGCTGAGCAACTACTACCTCCATGCAGACACACAGACAGATATCCGCAGAGACAGAAGATTGAACCAGACAGGCCCCTAGGCCCTATTATGAACTCTTGCTTTGGTGTCCAGGTATCACTCCTCAGAGGCCTGGGTTCGAAGACCAGCATACGGGGCTTTCCTGAGGCACCAGACAGAAGACCTCTCATCTCCACATGGGAAGCTTCCTTGTTGGAGTTGTGTCAAGCCCTTCGGGTTGGAGAATCCTGCAGAGTCCCTTAGCTACTGCCACATTCCAAGGTCTCCATGGCCACCAACCCACATTATGACTCATCCTCAGCAGAGTCCATTTAAACTCAGCCTTCTGGGTAGCTCACCCAAGAGCCCGCAGATTGAGCGTGCCTTGTCTCGACCAGGCAATGGGAAGGTGAGTTGGCGTTTCTCGGCATCCATGCTTAGGGCCCAGCTCTCGAGTCTTTCTGTATGGGGCATTCTGGAACCATCCAACAGTACTCGACTGTCCTGAAGAAGGAAACGTTGAAATATGGAGCAGCTCACAACTCCCAGCGTAGGGAAACCTCCCTGGCCTCATGACGCCCCTCCCCCTTCAGGAAGGGGCCGTCATGGACACATACTCCAGCTTGAGGCAACATCTGATAATCGCCCGGACCTCACGTGCAGGAGATCTCGATTCAGCCTCTGCAGAGTGGGCCTGCCATGCTCTTGGCCCCAAAACTCGTGCTAGCTTGTGTTTTCAGACTTCCTTCCTTACAATCCTGGACACACCCCTCCAGTTTGGCAATTCTGGAGACACAATGCAGCACTCTGCCTGCCCTCCAGAAGAAAAATGTTGCCCTATAGGGCTAACCAGAAACGCCAAATGAGTAACAACCTGCATGCCACTCGACCATACCCCAATTATACAGTCTAGCCTGTGCACTAAAGCCCTGTCTGACACAGCCTGAGGGCAGACCTCCAGTCCAACACCCAGACAGCTGGCCATACACAGAGCATATCACACCCACAATGGCTTTAGGCCATCATCTCTACCCAAATCAGTTTTCACCTTCAGAACCTAGACCTTATCTCCACTCACTGCTCAGGAGTGAACGTGATGCAAGAATCAGAACTTCTCCTTCGCCTTGGCAAGAAACCTAGTGGTTGGCATGTTGTCCAACAGCAGCATGGACTATGAGGCCCCACCTATCCCTGAGGGCCACAATGTGCACAAACACACATTGTGACCCTCAGCGTGAGCCCTATCCTCATGTAAAGCCTCTTAGTGACTGGAACAACAGCCCCCATATGGGGCTTGCCAAGCCCCTAGTCCCCCAATCTCAACCAGAGTTCGAGATGTCTAGTCACCCCTACTCAGGGCTCTACTCGGGAATCCCTCTTTGGTGGGACACTTGAGGTAAAAAAAAAAAAAATACAGAAAGGAATCTTCCCATCCACAGAATGATCCCAACCACTTGGGATCAGGCCAAATCACCAGAGAAAGAATTGTCCATGGCCCTTGAGGACACCCCGACATTCCACGGCCACCATTGACACAAAATCCAGAGACAAAACCCTGAGCAAGCGCCACATACTCGCCCTTTGTTCATAGCCCGGAAAATTCTCACGGTCTGTAGATCGAGCCTTCATACATACATCCCCAAACCTAAGCTGAGTTTGTGTTTTCAGACTTCTGTCCCCACAGGCCTGGCCCACACACCATCCAAGCTGGGGCCCCTGGAGCCACACCTCAGGACTGTGGCTTCACTCTACAGGGGAATTCTGCCATTTCCATTGGCCACAACCCTATAGATTAGGAGAATCCTCCAAACTCCCCAAGGCCATCCGAATTGTGTTGGCTGCCCAGGACAAACAGGGATGATCTTTCACAAGTTAGGAAACCACCTCCACTCAGACCCAGAGACAGATATCTCCATAGAATAAGAAGGAACTGGACGGGCACTTAGGCCCTAATCAGATCCCTTGCTTTTGATTCCAGTCATCTCTCCTCAGAGGCCTGGTTTCCAATACCAGCATAATGGAGATTCCTTAGGCACTCATCAAAACAATTCTCTTCTCTACATAGGAATCATACTCTTTAGAGCTCCATCAAAACCTCCGGTTATGAACATCCCTCAAGGCCCCGGATCAAGCACCCCATTCCAAGGTCTACATGGACACAAATGCACATTATGACCCATCCTCAACTCACCCATTTCAACACACCCGCCTCGGTTGCTCCCCTAGATCCAGCAGATCGAACTTGCCTTGGCTCTATGAGACACCTGGAATGGGAGGCAGGCTGCCCAGGCATCCATCCTTAGAACCCTGCTCTGGATAACTTCCTT